>NC_143018.1:83079499-83418249 GCF_055824585.1 Amblyomma mixtum
CACAAATACACAAACTGAAAAAGAATGCAAAAGAATAAATACCCTTGGTAACTCTCCACCTTTGATTTTGAACAAATTTCATCAAAGTGCTTCGTGTGTCCCCCCTGAGTAATACCCTCCCCGGAGGGCCTTGAAGGTATTTGAATGAATAAATAAATAAATAAGTAAGTAAATAAATAAGTAAATAAATAAATAACTAAATAAGCTTAGTGCCAAACACGCGTTGTTACGTCATGATTACAAATGCTAAGCAACGCAAGGGACAGCGCCAAAGGAGCACCTGGTAGGCTAGCTCTGTGTTCCGTATGCTGTTTTTGTGCTGGATCTTCTAGTGCTTAGGACTGGTAACTATATCCTAGCTATTAACCACGCTCAAACTGACCCAACTTTTTCCTTTAGTTGTCTTGTGCACAGTTGCAGGTAAGCACTTCCTTGTGATACGGCAAACCAAAAATTTCAAACCGAACGAAAGCCTGACATACGGTCGGGCAGACCGCATCTCCTGTCGTTGTGCGATTCTTCTACATGCGATAAAATGAAGACAAAAGTTATGTTCGGAACATCAAGCATGCACCGCGACAAGTGATATGCATTTGTCGCCTAGAGTAAATATGTATTTCAAGAAATGCTTCGGCGCGGCAGACAAGGTAAAGGCATGTGGTGTTATTCTACGTTTTGTCCTTGTCTGCCGCGCCGAAGCATTTCTTGAAATATGTATGACCAACTGGCCTACAAAACAACCCTTCTCGAGTAAATATGTACCGCAAGGAACGGCGCGAATGTCGGACTGAAAGAATTACTCGTTTTCACGTTTCACCTTCGCCGAAAGCGAACCACCTCGGCGCAGCAGGAATCGAATCTCTGCTACACTGGGGACAAGCCAGGATAGGCCGGGGATTCCCGTAGCAATTCGCCTCTTGTCGAAGGCAGCGGCGGAGCCGCGATGAATCACAACAGCAACAGCGTCATCCACACTGTCCGCAACTAGACGAGTCGACAGTATGGAAAGCACGCGAACATCCCTTCACTGTGTTTCCACTCCTTGGTTCCGGCCCACACTGCGCGTCAGACAACCTCCTCTTTCCCTCCCCCAGCCAGACTTTACCGCCTTCCTCACTTCTCCCACTCCGCCACGCTGCCTCACACACTAGCTGGACCTCCATCCCGGCCCTGCCTTTCGGTTGCTGTACACGCCACACCCTCGCCCTCCCTCTAACCCCGGGGATGCGTCGGCTCCGAGGGTGGGGGGGGGGGGGGGGGGACGGTCGTGATGGATTGTGGTTCAAGGGTGGCTGCACATTCACAGCCGACCGCTGCGTGGCTGTCCGCCCCCGGGCTCGCCTCTTCTTCAACACGTCTCCCGATTTGTCTCGTGCGGGTCCTGACAAGGAGGCCCGAGCTTGGCCCGAGCTTGGCCCGCGGGCGCCGTTTCTTGGTGCGAGATGCGCGTTCCGAGCGTCCCCCCGTGGCTGTAGACCGAAGTATACTGATGCTCACCCGGCGTTCTGCAATTCGCAGTGCGCTGCGCGTTGGTGCTAGGGCGATTCGAAGAAAGGTGGGGAGAGTCAAGGAAAAGGGAGGGATGGGAGCGACGGGCGGTCGAAGGATGAGGCGTTGTTTACGCCTTGGTTGACCACAAAATGATTCGTTTCTTCCTGTGGCCGTCTGCTCAAAACATGGAAAAAAATGAGCAATGCCATCTTTTTTTACCCGTTCACTTTGTTTCGCCTGAAGGCTCTTCGTGGGCGAAACGCGCCGCGCGTGGCTGGGGCAGAACGACGTGAGAGACTACTCCTCGAAGAAATGGTTTTTATACAACAGAACAGGATGCCATTGACGGTAACTTTTCAATTCACTTGGTCCAAAGTGCGCTCGATTCGATTTCTTACCTAACATATATGTTAATCGTGTGGCCTCGATATCGACACTGTGCAAAGCTGGAGAATTCGTAATATTAGCGTCCTTCACACGAGTGCTCCTGCTAAACACGTCCGGGATGGCCCATTACAGATGAGCATTTCATAATGCAGGAACTAACGAAACCGCACTCGTCAAAATATAATACAGAGCAGGAATAAGTACGTAGTCTGAAGCCAGCAAATACTCTTGATGCTCTCCCCGCCTAAATTTGCATTTCCAAGAGCGGCAGTCGATCGACATCTCATACGAGTACGTTTTGTGGCTAATACGCTTATATTACAGAACGTAGTCTTAACTTCGCTTTATGTCAAAAAGATGTGCAGTATAATACATGCACTCGCATGCAGACTTCCTATTACGCAACTTTATTTTTTATAAGGCAATACATCTAATGACCGCTTTTATATCGAGCCTAGCATTGCTCATAAAAGAGTCAGGCAATTGGGACCGTGCAGCATCTTAAAAGGACGCAGAGCACCACATTTGCAGCGCCACCAAAGGCGAACTCCGCATTCGCATAGATGCTTGCCTACAGACCGCCGCTGTCTGCTATGTATGTGTCCAATGGCACCCGATTGAAGCAAGCGTTGCTGGTTTTTGAAGCCGCAAATTGAATGGATTCTTTTGTACTGACAGCACATAGGAAGTAGCAAAGGAATTGAGAAGTAAGCGTTTGTTTCCGACATCTCAGAAGAAAACCACCTCACACTGCATAGTAGTAAAACGACGGCGCTTGTGGGACACGAATGTGAATGTGTTGAAGTGTGCTCTCTTACACTTATGCTTTTCAATTTTTTTTTTTTGTGGGTGTGTGGAGAGCTACCTCAGTCAACGCAAATACTTTCACTGTACGCAAGTCGCGTGATTACACTCTTAGAATAGCCTCTTGGGCTGTGCGCCATATATGCAGCCACAAAACAAAACGAGTCACTGCTGAAGAGAGACTTAGCAACCAGTTGCTGGAACTACACGCCGCAAGCACATGATTGTGTCTCACGACGACTCATTAAATGGTAGTTTTTCGCGCAGCTATTTTCAGTACCTAATACTTATGCCGCTATGCATTGCGACGGGGCTATTCTGTGACCAGTGGCAATTCTTTAAGTTGCATCTTTGCATAACATTTTCAAGAGTGCCTAGTCCTCAGACGCCTGCTGTAAATGCGATGATGTACTCAGTGCATCAACAGTTTTGAGAGAGCGCTCTCGATTTAAGAAAATACTAAAATGAATTAAGCGTCTTCGTTCTTGTCAGATGTCGTGTGCATTTCTTAAGTCTGTGCACTTCTAGTCGTCGCGTCCCGTGCAGTGTTTTGCGCTGAAAATTCTCGAAATAACTGAAGGAATTCAAACTGCTACATTTAGTAGAATGGCAGAAGTATTTTTTAAGCATATCAGCGACTTGCTGCCGGCGGAATGAGCACTGCAATCCTTAGAACCCTTAGTTGTCAGCTGTTCAATTCCGTCGCCACATCTCACATGAAAAATTTGACAGTTTGCACTCGTATACCATGAGCATAAGCATAAATGTGCTATGAACGTCAGTGAATGCACCTTTTCTGCGTAGTACGCTGCACATGCATCGAGATTCCACAGGTGCTGGAATTATGACCATGCTGAGATGCACATAACCCAGTTCCACGCAGGCGATGACAGTAATGATTTGCACAAGTAATGACGGAGCAGTCCACGTGAGGCAGAGGATTGGGTGCAAGGAGGAAGTACATAATCAAAACCAAAGAGTTTTGGAGCCAAAGACTTTCGCAATGCGCACATTGACTGCACCTCCTGATGAATAGCACTGGAAGCACCTTTGCTGAGGACCGCGCAGTGATGCTGCCGTCTTTCCGCACGCTCCTATTATGTCTCCCCGTTGTCTACAAAGAGTGCATTTTGGATTTCTGTAGAGATGTCCAATATCCTCGACCTTGAATACCGCAAGGTTCCGTACCGAGCTGTTCTCAACGTAAATCAGCAACTTCTACAAAATTTCTGTGGAACAGTGACGTAGAAGCATTCATTCACCCTGTGGAAAGCAGCTCGCATGCCCTCCTTCTCTGCTCTCGTTTTTTCCAAACGCGCGTGTTTCTTTCGCGCAGCCGCTCCTCAGGGGAAGCAAAAATGGGGAAAGAGGGTCACAGGGTGTGAGAAAGAGAAGGGGGCGCTTAGTCGAGTAGTCCCGATCCCGAGATTGAGTCGCCTGGCTCCATCTTTCTTCCCGTCTTCCCTTCGTCCTCGCTGCCCTTTCCAGACTATCTCACTCGCCCATCCCAACCTCTGGAGCTCCTCCCTGTGTATTGGTTTTCCCGTTTTTTTCCCGGGCGCCTGTGATCTCTCTTCGGCGCTTAACAGCCCGCTTGGGAGGTGCTGTCGCGCTCACTTTCGGGACGATAAACGTGTCAGTCAGCGGGGCCCTTTTCTGCCTGCGGTGGTTAACCGCGCAGCCGCCCGCGGGGGAATTCGGGAAGCGCTCGCGCCAGGAAGAGGGATGAACGAGGCAGAATACGAACCGGAAGGGAAGCCGTCTGGGGAGTGGGGAGTATATGGTTAGAGGGTGATCGAGATCGGACGAGCGCTCTGTACACTGCGATAGACGTGAAATAAAGTGAAGGTGAAGGTTGTAGGCCACTCAGGGAAGTAACATATAGTATATAGTGCATTAAAAAGCTTTCCCCTCGTAGCTAGAGGAAGCAAAAAGAGCAAAAAATCTGAGATTTGAAGAGGGGTAAACAGTGTCCGCTATTAGCTACAGCACACAGTGCTGTCAGAAATTTATCTACAGTAAGGAATAATGTGGCACTGCTACTCACGAAATATAAATTAAAGGTTACATATGTTACTATGGAAAAGAGAAAGAGAGAAAAATAAAAATGCTCAGCCCGTGCCGCCAATTCTCACAGCCGTGCTTTCCATCATTACCATAGCGACTTAACTACAACACTCCTAGATTTATCCGTAATAATTGCCAGTGATACTGTATCGGCGAATTTACCAATCAAGCCTTGAGCCTGATTATTTATTTGGCTTTCTTTTGCCAGTGTAACAATTTAGTACCAATCTGTGCGTTTACAGCAGCAACAGAAAACGAAGCCGTCGTAGCTGAATGGTGGGCACATTTGGCTTTCAACAATGCAGGCTCAGCTCTTTACAGTAGAGAGCGCGTGTTGATTAAAGCTGTAAAACTTTTGACAACGCAATGATACTTCTAGTGCAAGGTGTGTTACACCATACACATGAGGAAGACAGATACGCTTCACACATAACGCAAGAATATTCTAAGAAGTGGCTTTGGAGTCTTGCTCAGTAAAGTGAGATTAATCTGATCGAGACAACTAGTTTTCTTGAGCGACGTCAGCAAGTGAACTAATTTATGGGCATATAATGAAATCCTAAATCCTGGCTCATTTCTGAGAGGAAGCCTGCAAATTTATGCGAACAGGAGCTCTTAAAAATTCCTCACAGCCTTGTTTCAGAAAACGCCTAATATCATCCGCAAATTATCTTATTAACATCTTATTATTTCACTTTCTTATAACTCTTTGCACTTTCTTCCCACATTAAAGGTGTACTGAAGACCGCTATATAAAATTGTTGTTCTTAATCAGTATGTATATCTGGCTCTTCCTGGCTCTGTTGACGTTTGTGTGGCTTAAAAGGCGCCATTATCGGTGAGAAAGTTGGACTTGAAGGCCTTCGGGCCAGTCGATTCGAACTCGTGACGCCTTTACTGAAAAGCACGGGTTACCAACGTTTCTAGACGAATGAGGGACTAGCGTGGCCTCATGAATCCGCGCACCAAAATCGTTTTGGGCTCACGCAGTTTAGTTGCCAAATCAGCCGGTGGAGGCGACACTTGTGTTTTGTTTTCTTTTTTCTTTTGGCTTCATCTAGCTTAATAAAGCTCCATTCTCAGTCAGAGTGATCTCTTTCTGATTAGAACAGGGTCCCCAATCATTACAGAGAAACTTCAATCTGTCCTCAGTGTCCTTTTAACGACGAAGCCGCAGGCAAAACAAGGAACCGTATTCCAGTAGCAACAACTAAGCCGTCGAGCGTACAAATCAGGTTTCATTGTAAAGCTCTTCCTCTCTCTTAGTAGCCCCCATTCCCAAACCACAACACACACTTGAAGTACTCATGTTCGTCACAAAAAATACAAGTAAAGAGCATAGCTCACAGCTGCGAGACTGATCCGGCAAAATCTATTCGTGCATAGAGGTAAAACCGTGGTATGCACTGCTTCCGAGCACGGATTCATAGCCGCGACGAGTAAGTAATCCGCTCCGGCGGAAGCCTCTGTAATCTCCTTCCCATCCGACGCCTCTTTTCTTCCGCTAATCTCGTTTTCCGACCCGACGCGCCCACGGGAGCTCTCGCTTAATCTCGACACCGCTCGGGGGGTTGCTTCTAATCGAATCAACCACCGGTCTCCTACGCACACACTGTCCGTTTCGCGATCGCAGCCGCGCCTTCTTGGTGGAGAGGGTGGTGTACACTACCACGAACCACCCTCACCCTCCCTACAGAGCTCCTTCCGCACACCGCACGCGTGAAACCGAAAGGCGACGAAATCTGAAACGTTCCCACGCCCCCGCTGAGTTCACGTTCTCGAGCGCGAAGATTTAACGCAGGCTCGCTCTGGGGAGCGGTGGTTCAGATAGAGAAGCTCCGCAGAGTGTGACGTATACAATTTCACGTTCTGCGCCTTTCCTTCTCCTGCCCTCACCCCTCCCATCTCTTGTCGCTTCGAGGCGTCGGTACTTTTGTAGATCTATGTGACGATGTGCCACTATTTGTGTTCATACGCGTGGATGCTTTGGCTGAGAATGAGCGTCAATATGAATTATGCGCGCGAGAAAAGAAACACTGCCACTCCACGGACCACGCAGTCGGTTCGTGGCACGTGTCGGTTTGCAAACACGTCAGGCAGTAGAGCTGGCAATGAATCAGAGTAAAGCGGCCCTAATTTGACGGAGGAGGGTGCGCGGCGTTTAATTTGCGTGGGACGTGGGCGAAGTGCGATGAGAGGTCTGAGAAGCGCTGAGAGAATTGAAAGAAAAAAATGGAGAGAATGGATGTCGGAGTAAGTGAATTACCGCCCTTTATATAATGAATAAGGGGAGACCAAAAACTCGAAACTCCGCATCACAATCACCAAGGAACGTGAGAACACGTAGGACGTGAGACGCACGTTGTACGAATAGCAGAGAATAAATTACGCATGTAGTAGTTCCCGTGTTTCTATTCTTTCTTTCGTATAAAAGTTTGGGTTTGCATGATCCAAGTTTGCGTACGCATGGTTGCGGAAAACTCCAGTGTTTACTTTTTTCTACCTGTTTCGTGCTCGTGCATTAATTAAATTTTCTTTTCTTATAACAACCACCAAAACAGGACGTGCGACCCCGTCCAGCTGATCTTGCCCTAGCGGCAGCTTTTTCTGCAAGTCTCCAACACCATATGCTCTCTACTGCATTGTATTCTGTTGCATGGTATGGCACTCTGTGGTATCGTATTGTATTTTAAGGCACTGTAATACATTGTATCGCATTGCATTGCGTTGCATTGGGTTGTGTGTGTTGTGTTGTATTGTGTTGTATTGTATCGTATCGTATTGTATTGTATTGTATTGTATTGTATTGTATTGCATTGCATTGTATTGTATTGTATTGTATTGTATTGTATTGTATTGTATTGTATTGTATTGTATTGTATTGCATTGTGTTATGTTGTGTTGTGTGGTCTTCTGTTGTATTCTATCTTATTGTATTGTATTTATTTATTTATTTATTTATTTATTTATTTATTTATTCAAGTACCTACATATCGCCCTGGTGGGCATTACAGTAGGGGGGACGAGGCAGAAAACTGGAACACTTGTCAGCGCCAAAGTTCTAAAGTGTAAACAGTACAGGCATCAAATACATTGTCCTGATGGGCATTGCAGAATTGAGGAACGATAGAAACCCATTTCAAAGCATCAGAGTGATAACAAATACAAGAAACAAACGCGGGCAATCAATAATTGCTCCAAAGTAATAAATAAACACACGCAACATACACGGGTAATCAATCAGTAGACACAAAGGGGAAAAATGAAGAAAGTTACGCGTAATGACTAAGTGCATCGACAAACTTTGCACGATCAGCAGTTTCAACAATGTCAGGACGCAGCTGGTTCCATTTACTGATAGTGCACGGAAAAAACGACTTCTTATAAACAGATGTGCGGGCAAAAATTTCTTTAATCTTTAGGCTGTGATCTCGCCGCTCAGATACATAACTCGGTGTCTGTAAATATCTACTTTTAGCTAACGGTGTTTCGTTGTACAGAACGTCCCGCAAGAATAAAAGGCGAAATCGTTCACGGCGCAGGGAAAGGTCCTCCCAGTTAATCTGACGTTTTATACCGGAGATGCTGCTGGGAAATTGGTAACAACTAGTTACAAAGCGAGCGGCACGATTCTGAATGGCTTCTATACTGTTAATAAGATGCTGTGTGGGAGGGTCCCACACAATACAGGCATATTCAAGAATAGGGCGGACATTGGTAACGTAAAGTGTTTCCCTAACGTTTTGTGGGGCTTGTTTGAAGTTTCTTTTAATAAAGTTCAGAACGCGACCTGCCTTCTGGGTTATACATTGAACGTGATGATTCCATGTTAAGTCTGAAGAAAATGTGACACCTAGGTATTTAGCTTCGTTAACTGACGCGAGGGGCTGACCATCGATGTAATAATTTGACTGCATGAAATTACGCTTTCTGGTGAAACGGATATAAGAGCACTTGGAAACGTTTAGAGACATAAGCCAGTTTTGACACCAATGGGATATTCTATGGAGGTCGGACTGTAAAGCTAATCGATCTGAATCATGTTTAATTTCCCTGTATAAAACACAATCATCAGCGTAGAGCCTGATTTTTGAAGTTATTCCAGTACCAATGTCATTAACGTAAATTAAAAAAAGAAGAGGCCCTAATACAGAGCCCTGTGGTACCCCGGATGTCACAGAAGCGGTAGCAGATTCAGCTCCATTTACGATTACTTTCTGCGAACGGCCAGTTAGGTAATTTTGCAGCCAGAAAAGAATATGCTGAGGTAAACCGAGAGCAGATAGTTTGCAAAAGAGAAGAGCGTGACAAACTTTGTCGAATGCTTTCTGAAAATCAAGGAGAATGCAGTCAGTTTGGAAACCATTATCGAATGAGCTAAATATGTCTTCAGAAAATTCAATTAGTTGGGTAACACACGACCTCCCTGATCTAAACCCATGCTGATAATCTACAAAGAAATTGTTATTATCAAGATGGGAACAAATATTAGTGTAAATTATGTGTTCAAGTGTCTTACAGGAAACGCTAGTTAAGGAAATTGGTCTGTAATTTGAGACGCAGTCCCTCAGTCCTTTCTTATGAATTGGAACTACATTCCCTATTTTCCATTCATGGGGGAGTTCAGTTGTGGCCAGAGATTTTGTGAACAATATGGATAAATAATAAGATATAATGTCTGCACAAGATTTAAGAACAAAGTTCGGTATTCCATCAGGGCCAGGAGCAGAATTGTGTTTTAGCTTTCGCAGAAGATTAAAGATACCAGACCTACTAATCGTAATGTCAGGCATGGTCTCAGTACCCGTAGTAACTGAAGTAAGCCCTGGTGCTAAGTCCGAGAAAACAGAGGTGAAATACTGATTAAAACAGGTTGCCTTATCTGCATCACTAGTAAGAATGTTACCTTCATCTTTTATCGGAGGTATTCCGACCTCGTCTTTGTTATTGGCTTTAACTAAATGCCACAGAGTTTTTGGATTACTTGCAATTTTCGGTCCTAGTGAAACAAAGAACTCTTTTTTGCTATTTTGATTTTAGACTTGATTTCCGCACTCAACCGCTCAAGTCTCTGAAAAGCAGGAGAGTTAGTCTGGTCTCTATAGGTTCTAAACATGCGATTTCTTTTGTTAATAAGTGTCTTTATTTCTTTCGTGAACCATGGCTTAGACCTTCTGCGTTTTACCGAAAGTATTTGGTAAGGTATATAAGTATCAATTAAGCTCAGGACCTTATCTTTGAAGTCGGACCACAATTCATCTACATTTCGGCTACCGCTAATCTGAACAAAGCTGTCGAGTTCACATTGTAGGGCAACGATAATACTATTATAATCTCCTCTTTCGAAGTTGTAGACTTTGCGAGGCCGCGGCACAGGAATGATCGGTTTTGGACTTACAACGCGGGCTACTACAACGTCATGATCGCTTATTCCAGGCACAACCGAGAGAGAGTCGAGCAATGAAGGGGAGTTTGAAAACAAGAGATCAAGAATAGAACTTGTCCCTCTTTGTCGTCTGGTCGGAGTTGCCACAAATTGAAAAAGACCATGTGTTGAGATAAGATTATTAAAGGCGTAGGACAAAGACGAGTGGGAGGAGAGCACTGGTAATTTATTCTGCCACTGAACGTCAGGCATGTTAAAGTCCCCTCCGATCAGGAAATAATCAGTTGTAACTTTCAGCAAAACATTCGAAAGGGCATTGAGGGAATGGGAGTCGTTATTAGGCGGGCGATAAAAAGCGCTGATAGTAAGGTATTCATGATTTTCAAGCACCAATTTACACCACACCGATTCACATTTGATATCACCAGTAGTGACCGCAAAGCTTGCTATATTTTGCCTTACGAGCAAGAACACGCCTCCTCCGTGTGTGTTTCTATCTTTTCGGTAAGACACATATTCAGAAGGAAACACTTCAGCGCTGCAAATGGATTCATCTAACCATGATTCGCAGCCGATAACAACATCCGTGTTCGAAGAAGATATTAAAGCAGCTAGTTCATCACTTTTATTCTTTACACTTCGACAATTGATAAGCATGACACTGATGCCTGCCTGATGAGAGGAAAAACGGGGGTTAGATTTAATACGAGCATCACATGCAGGTTGACGCGGTCGAGATTGATTGCGTGCTACTTTTTTTGTAGAATCACAGTATCTGAGCTAGCATCGTAGACATAGCTTTTACCATCAATGACAAGTTTGTTGTGCCGCAATTTATAAGATAAGTCTTGGCCACTTGCAAAATCAAGCAGCTTTTTGCGGGCGAGACGAAGTGGGCGTGAAAGGTCTTCGCGAACATAAAAGTCAGTATCTTTAAGCTTGTGACACAAACCAAGAACAGCATCCTTGTCTTTAAATCTGGCAAAACGCACAATAATGGGGCGACTTTTGTCCTCTTGGAAAGAGCCAACCCTGTGAGCATGATCTATGTTAACTGGGTCGATTGAGATACCAAGTTTAGTAGCACAAAGGGAGACAACAGCCTCTTCGGATTGCTTCCACGTCTCAGATACGTTATCTTTGAAACCAAAAAAGAGAAGATTGTTCTTTCGAAGTCTGTTTTCGGCATCATCAAGAGTAGCCTTCAAGGTCGCTATTTCGGTAGACGGGACTTGCGCAGTGTCGCCAGTTGAATTCACATTAACACATTGCTCCAGTACTTTGACTCTCTCCGAAAGGCCTTTGATTTCTTCATCAGTAGAACTTTGTCTATTGCGTATTTCCGCAAGGTCCGATAGAATCTGCACCTGGCCCGACTCAATTCTACTTATGGCTTGTAGAACCATTGACAGATCTAGAGTATCTGTCTGCGTACAGGAATCACATGCAACTGAGGGGCCAGGATTTAACTCGACATCACCTGATAAGAAAATGAGCCATTTGGAAAGGTAAACATTGCACACAAGCAGCGCAGAGCACTCAGCGAAGCACAATAACCATTTTTTAACATGAAAGAGCTCAATGGGGCACGACACTGCGAAAAAGCAAGGGTTTGACGTCTTAATGCAAAGAGAATTCTGACGGTAACTAACCTGTACGAAAAGCACAAGTGAGCGCATGGTGCGACGAGCAGTGTCGTGTCCCAATGGAAATGCCGGTGGTGGGCGTTTAAATACGTCTGCTGCAGTTCCAGGTTGGCAGACGTGAATTCCACTGTGTTCCAACTTTGGCATGAAGACCGGGCTTTTTCGTGGGGGCGGAGAGGCGTGCAATTCCAGGCTTGCATGCTCCAGCAGATAAGGCGATGAGGGGCAGTCGATGAAATCACCCGCACGTTGTGAACAGGTAGCGAAGATTACCTGTACGAAAAGCACAAGTGAGCGCATGGTGCGACGAGCAGTGTCGTGTTCCAATGGAAATGCCGGTGGTGGGCGTTTAAATACGTCTGCTGCAGTTCCAGGTTGGCAGACGTGAATTCCACTGTGTTCCAACTTTGGCATGAAGACCGGGCTTTTTCGTGGGGGCGGAGAGGCGTGCAATTCCAGGCTTGCATGCTCCAGCAGATAAGGCGATGAGGGGCAGTCGATGAAATCACCCGCACGTTGTGAACAGGTAGCGAAGATTACCTGTACGAAAAGCACAAGTGAGCGCATGGTGCGACGAGCAGTGTCGTGTTCCAATGGAAATGCCGGTGGTGGGCGTTTAAATACGTCTGCTGCAGTTCCAGGTTGGCAGACGTGAATTCCACTGTGTTCCAACTTTGGCATGAAGACCGGGCTTTTTCGTGGGGGCGGAGAGGCGTGCAATTCCAGGCTTGCATGCTCCAGCAGATAAGGCGATGAGGGGCAGTCGATGAAATCACCCGCACGTTGTGAACAGGTAGCGAAGATTACCTGTACGAAAAGCACAAGTGAGCGCATGGTGCGACGAGCAGTGTCGTGTCCCCATTGCATCGTGTCGTATTCTGCTGTGTTTAAGCCTCCACGCGGCAACAATATCGCGGCTTCACATGCTGTCCTCGAAGGTTCCGATCACCAACGACCAAAAATTACGTACCAATCCTCTGCTCAGAAAAAAAAAAAAAAAAAAAAAACAGAGTTATAATTTGTGAAAAAAACTTGGGTTCGAGCCGTTCCTTTCTGTGGCCAGGGCTGGAAAGCGGCGTCACTTCTCGTCTAGGCCTAGAAACGGTGAGAGGAATGCAGTGCTGACTTTCATGACAAATTTCAGCTATGTCCCTGCCAGAGGAAATACGATAAGACTCCCACGATGGTTTCTACGTATAACGCGAATTTCAGAAACAGCTTGAGCGGTGCGCACTGCTGAATGTTCGAGAATACGTCGTTTCTGTTCGATGTCGGCGGCATGTACAGTGTTCGTCAAAAGTTCCCAGGCCGCCGCGCCGCCAGCAGAAGCGGCTGCTCTCGGCTATCGCAACGGTGTCATTGCACAGGACGAGCTCTGCAGCATAGTGTCAAACGCAAAGACCACACAGACGTTTAAAGCGGTACCGACACAGAGATTTTGAGTGTACTCTGAAAGAGGCCTACGGGCCTAGTAGTCTTGAAAATGAGCCCAAGCCATCAGTGCTCTACATTAATATTTGATTAGAAATGATTTTGTACCACCAGTTTCAGTCTCGGTCGACGCAAGCGCAGAAGGGCACTTTGGCTTCACGATGGCCGACCAACCTGGACAACCACAATACTGATCACTTCGACGTCACCGGTAAGCAATGGCTACTCGTGAGAACAACCACTGGGTTCGGTGACGTCACACTAATTGGTGCAAGTGCACCTTGACGTCACTCGATTCGGGTGGAACTGCCGAGCGGCACCTCTAACAGCATTCAGAATTCATTTAATTTATGTTCCACGCAGTGCCTTCAGATCAAACTTGCTAGAAGAGATCTCTGCGCCCATGAAACAAATCAAGTCGCTTGTCTGCGTTCGAAGTTTTTCGCTTGTACATTTTAGGAGCCGAAATTTTGCGAGACCAAGAAATAGAGTCGTGGTTGGAAGCCAGACGTTCCGGCATCAGCGTGAACTTTCTTTTTTAAACTGTTGCCTGAAAGGATTTTCTCAATGGATTGCCACATACCTCGAATGTCCAGGCCACTGTAACATATAAGAGAATGCGTGCGAACTGTTGATGCGCGGTTGCTGGTTCTCAGGTCACGGCTTCTAGCGCCGTGCGGTACAGTGTCAACAGAAAAGAGTAAAAAGGGAGTTAACTGTCGCGGATTTTCCTTTTATAAAAGATAGTACGCTAGAATACAGCTTACTCCATTATTATTTCCATATATGCGTATTTGTGTTCAAAGTGATTAAGGCGGGGCGGAAGTAAGTCCTTATCATGTCGCCCTTTATGCCCGTGTTATAGTTTCGCCTGTCGGCGCAGAAAATCTGTGAAAAGTTACTTGAACCGAGTGCAGATAAAAGCAAAGGATTAGACAGCACATATAATTTAATATGAATCGCTGAAGCAGTCGCACGCGCTATGCGACGCGAAGTATACAGGATGTTGTTGCATTTAAGACCTTCTTTATTTTTTAAATTGGCTTTTTGAGTTAGAAGAGCGATTTTGTGGCATAGCATGGTCAGCATGTGTAACGCATCAGAATGCAGCTATGACGGACTAACTAGCAGACTGGCTAACTAATACCGAATAGTTCCTTTCTAACTGTTACTGTTAGTCTCCTTATTTACTGAGAAGCGTGTAGCCCACCGTAAATAAGGTCCATACCAGTTTATAGAATTTAAAAAACGCGTTACCCAACGCGTTGTGGCCCGAAAAATTTTGGCTATTCCAACGACTCAAATTCTCTGCAGGTGTTGCCTGCAAGCTTCTCGAAAGGGCATGTATTTCGGCGCGATCTTGAGAAAATTTATTTGGCCACAGCGCCGAAGGTAACTGCGTTTTCGAAATTCTGAAACCTGATATGCATATAACTTACGGTGAGCAAGACGCCTCTTAATAAATAAGGACACTAACCGCAATAGTTCAAAACATACATATATTAGCCAGAGTACTAGTTAGCCCGTCTTAGCTGTAGTGTGATGCGCTGCACCACTGACAGTGCTATGGCAAAAAAAGCGCTCATCTATATCGGAAAAAGCTTATTTCGATTAGTTTGGTTTATGGTTTATGGGATTTAACGTCCTAAAGCGACTCAGGCTATGAGGGACGCCATATGCATATGCATATCACTTAGGGTGGGCAAGACGCCTAAATAAGGGCACTAACCGCAATTGTTCAAAAGATAAGATATATTAGCCAGAGTTCTAGTTAGCCCGTCTTAGCTGTAGTGTGATGCGCTGCACCACTGACAATGCTATGCCAAAAAAAGCGCTCATCTATATCGGAAAAAGCTTATTTGGATTAGTTTGGTTTATGGTTTATGGGGTTTAACGTCCCAAAGAGACTCAGGCTATGAGGGATGCCATAGTGGAGGTCTCCGGAATAATTTCGACCACCTTGAGTTCTTTAACGCGCACTGATATTTAAAAATACAGAACATCTTAGGTGAACACACCTGGTTATGCGTGCCGTGGACTTCATCAAGTGCAGCAGGAGATAGGCTGCAACATTTTTCTTTCACTCCCGCTATCTCTGCTATCCGCCCGCAACAGCAACGCTTTCCCGATCTCGGTGTTGGAGTGGAGGAGGAGTATTATATATCTTTTTGTTTGATTCCTTACGCCCGCCGATACCAATCAGGAGCTATCTACCGCACGCACCTGCCCGTTTAGATTGGACAGGCGATGCCTAACGTGGCTGCTTGCAGGGTTTAAAAATTGCGGTTTTTGCCCCTGCACTAAACACAGCTCGTCTGTGCGCATCTACATAGCCATTCATTCCGCTATATCGCGGTCGCCCAGCTCTGTAAACTAAAACCCCCGCGCCGGGCAGTTTTTCCGGCTTAACTGCAGATGCCGCGATTCCCGAATGGGGACCCACGCAGAGAGTGGAACGGATAGCCTCGCACCGAGGGTATATAAGGCAGGACCGCACTGAGTATTGCTACAGCGTGCGTCGTAGAGCGATGAATGGACCCCCGCACGTGACTAACACGCACGCACTAGAGACACGTGTGCCGTTCCCGCGCCCGGCTTGATGTCCGGGGCGTTGAACCGTGCTGGTGGGACCGCGTGACACGTGGTTTCAGTTTAAGTTGCCCGGAAAGCCCCTAGGGAGCCGGCAACGGTTGGTGCAGAGCTTTACTCAAAAGACAAACAAGCGAACCACTAAACTCGGACATTTTGTCTGAGCGTGCTCAAAATCAGAGAGTTAACGACACGTTGTCTGGTCGGGTAGCCAATTCATATCACAAAGAAAGAAAGGAATGAGAACTATATTAACACCTTAGCGTTAAGGAGCTCGCGTCACTGAAAATCTGGCGTTGGCCTCGTCGGTGTCTTGAGGGAAAATTCCACAAAAAATCTCCCCAGAGAGCAACCTTAGAGGCAGGTGGGCCACCTAGGTCGCGTGGCCTTGTGACGTCATCAAAACCTGCCCACCGGATAGTGAGCAAACTGACCACCTCGGCAGGTGGCAGTTAAATTAATGATTGTTTGATCGGGATAAGCAACATTCGTTGCACAAGCCCCACCGGTAGGAGCACCTGCCATCGCAGGGCAGTGGCGCATCTCTTAACGACTGCACCACTGCACCAGGAGTGGTATGACGACTCCGACGGGTCTAGAATGTAAAGCAGAGAATGAGCATTTCTGCATATATGGGACCCTCCGCGGTGGCTCAGTGGTTACGGCGCTGGGCTGCTGACCCGAAAGGCGCGGGTTCGATCCCGGCCGCGGCGACCGAATTTCGATGAAGGCGAAATTCTAGAGGCCCGTGTACTGTGCGATGTCAGTGAACGTTAAAGAACCCCAGATGGTCGAAATTTCCGGAGCCCTTCACTACGGCGTCCCTCATAACCTGAGTCGCTTCGGGACGTTAAACCCCAATAAAGTTTTGGTTTGGTTTGGTTTTATGGGGTTTAACGTCCCAAAGCGACTAAGGCTATGAGAGACGCCGTAGTGGAGGGCTCCGGAAATTTCGGATAATTCCTGTGAAATTACAGTGAACCTAGAAAGAGTAACTGGCACTGGACCAAGAGGTCAGTTTAAGTCCAACCAGGAATACCAGTTTAATATCCTTTTAGATGTTTTTATCTTTAAGACAGTGGAGAGACGTCGACATTGGCTGTGCAGTTGTATATACAGCAAGTGGGATGTAATGTACGAGATAGAGTTCAGCAGAAATACCAATAATTTAGTGAAATTAACTAATAAACTCTTTAATTCTTGTTTTTTAAGGCCACAAGGTAATATTGCGAAATTGAAGGACGTCAACAATGAAGGCGAGCTCACTTTTTTATTTTCTGGATTGGCATAGCGGTTCGAAATATCGGGTGTCAAGCATTGCTTTTGTAAGCTCGTTGAGATGGCTTACAGTCAGTCAATAGATAATCTGTAGATTTTTGGCCATACAGTTTTATTCGACTTTTGTCTATAGGCAGTCAGAAGACTATGCCTACAGAAAAAGAAATATCTATAGCAATGCAAGAGTCTATGAAATCTATAGACAGTATATAAACAATTTTTATAGGGTTAACAGGGGGCGGTAGAAGTTCAGGTGGTCGGATGAGACTGGGAAGTTTGGCACAGGACAGGCTTAAGTGAAGGGACACGGGTAAAGCCTTTGTTCCGCAGTGCACATAGTTGGTCCGATGATGATGAGTTTTCTTTTACTTACATTTAAACTGGACTAAACAATGGTTTAACAACTGAAGTTCTCTTATCCAGACAACTATTTGACAGCCAGAAAAAGCCTTGTACATGCTGTTGTTCGTCCAAAAATTTCATTAAACAAACCTCTCCTCTCTCAATCAGAGGTCCACAATGCTTAGACGAATATCAGGTCAAAAATTTGCCTGGGAGACGTGTTCAGCTGTCAGTTTCCTTCCTGGCAACAGTCATTTTTGGTGACAAGCAAAGATTTTACAACGCGTGCATTTCAGTAAGGTTGGTGCTAAATAAAAATGCTGATGATCCTCTAATATTCTGGTACGTTTGATTTCCTTCTCGCCTTGAGATCCGATGCACAAAAGTCGATCGGTAATTTATCGCTGACATCCCTACAAGCTGTATACATCTGCTTGTAAGGTCACTCTTAAAGCAACACTTACTTGTTCAGCCGGAGAGCTAGCTGTGGACTGCAAAGTCTATTGTCAGTGACTACCTTATCGCTACGTCTTATGATGTCTTTAGTGTTTTTGATTTTGTAGGAACCGCTAGGAAGCTTTAATGCTCTTCTACGATAGCTGCACATTCAGACACCCTACAGTCAAATGCTGACATTGTGGATTTTTTTCTACATCACGTTGTGAGCTACTAAAGCAAGAACTTGGATTATTAACGTGGCGAGATTGTTAACAAGCCATGCGGTGGTAGGTTTGTCGAAGCTTGGCCATGTCCTGACAAAAATAGGCATCTCCTGTTATATACACCACGTTACTTCACTCCGACTACGTTCACTGAAAAATTTGCAGCAGTACATACAACACATAACAGCAACACACGATTCTTTCGGTCGTCGACACACTCAATCAACTTCCGACCCTGTCATATCCAGGCAGCAATCATCCCACGCTGTCAACCAGGCTCAAATCGAAATCCAATGCCAATGAAGGTCACAGCGCCAGCAAAACGACCCAGTAATTACACGAGCCCTGTCGCTTCTCTGTGCTCTCTTTTCTCATCTCTCATCCTCTTTTCGCGCCTAAACCGACGCCCCGTGGACTACGACGAGCGAATCTCTTGATCTCGACGCATTCGGGGCGAGACAACCCTTTTTCACACCCCTTTCTTCCCCTGTGGTCGTAGGAAGAGACAATCTTCCCTCCTTGTTCCGTCCCTTTTATTTTACTTTTAATTCTGTGTTGGGCATAGCTTCGACAGCCTTTGTTCGAGTGTCGATTGAAACGTGTACCGTCCCCTCTCAGCCACACAATGGGGACCTTCGAGAACGGGTTGTCGCCGCAATCGCGCTCTCCGATCTGGGGAACAAAGGGCTTTGGCGGGCCTTTTCCTGTTCCCTGCCTGACATGCCGTGGGGATCACGCGTCCCTGTGTAACAAAGCCAATTCTGTCGCCTTGTAGCCTGTGCTGAAGACGCAGCTTTTTCCTGCTTGATCGCCGCTGAATCCCCTCCCTAACCCTTCGCTCTCTCCTTTCTGCCTATGTGAGGGCATACGTGACGTCTCTGACGCCGTCATTTCTGGACCATGATGCCTTTCGTTAGCGCGTCGAGCTGTTAGGGAATACTTGCAAGTACAAAGAGGTGGCATTGGACACCTTTAGCACACAGTGTATCATGTAGGCATTGTCGTTACCGGAGTACTGTGTGCCCGCGCGCTGTCAGTGTGCATACGCAGATCGCCTTCAAGGCGCCAGATGGCGCCAGCCATCCGGATGCTGCGCAAACTTCTGTCGCATCGCGACCAATCGGCGTGTTCGTATGGATGGCAGGCGGGCTTCCGGTGCTACGGTAACGGTAACACGGTACACTGTATGCCAAAGGTGTGTAATATCAAGCGTGCGTCAGACACGCAGAGCGGGAGGTGAAAATACGTGTTCATGAGTATAAATTCTGATGTGTTCCGGTTCACCTGTCGAGCAAACATAATGCTTCTGAAAAGACTTCTGGAGATACCGAAGGCACTTTTGTATTAAAAGTGCTTTCATGACCACGTTCGATACAAACACAGCAAACATAAAGCAGGGACAGGCATTCTTCTTAGGAACGGTAACACTTCTGACTGATTTGGGCGTAACCAGAATCATCTTCACACACAGAGTTACTGAAGGGCTTCCTTGCCGAATGCCTCCGTCTTTTATCTATGGCGCGACGGAGACATAATAGTTGCAGGATGGTATGTACAGATTTTTCGGTTAAGCAACAGAAACTAGTGTTTCTTTTATCGTCAGTGACGTCACGTCACAAAGTGTGGACGCTATATGTGATTCCTTGATACTTTGGTGCGCAAATACCATGCCTCAGAATATAGCGAAAAGGGGCTCAAGGAGACCGGTATCTATGCTCCACTTGAAGGAATAAAGGGAGGAAGGGGGGCAATAGGGGCCCGTTCTTCAGAAATCAGATTATATCCCCGACGGCTGTGTTTATCCATTGGTTTCATTCGACAAAATGTTTAAAATGGTGGCATTTTCCTTTGTCGGGGACGTCTTGCAAGAAATGTTAAACCGTGAACTCGCAGACCACGTGGCGAGGAAGAATCAGTGAGTACAACCATCGACCAAGGCTTTATTTGATACAAGTCCTGCTATTTATTTAAATCATCTCAAAGAGAAAGGCACCTTTCAGTGGTGGCGTCGCTTGAAGTAGTGTCCACACAAACTATGGATACTCTGACACCACTGAACCGACAGAGTTCGAACCACGCAACTATGATCTTGGTGATACGCTGCTCTTTTTTTCTTTTTTGATGGTGCTTTGAACAAACAGAAGTTTCCAGTTACGGCGAGAGCACTGTGAACAATAATGGCAACTGGTTATCGCGAATGAAGAGGAGCAGAAACTCTCTCGTTCTGGATGTATTCCCAAACCTCTCATTTATAGAAGTGATGAAGGATTGGGCTGAAAGGATAGCGGAGGGCTCTGTATTAACCTCAGCCACCTGGGGCTTTCTTACACACGCTGACATCACACGGGCATGTTTTACACTTCACTTCCACCAAAATGAGGCCACCGACACCCCGGCAAGAAACAATACGCTTTCAATTTGCATCCAAGCAATATGAGATACTGCCGGTGACGCCTGATCTGCGACACGAGCTGCTTGACGTTGCCATATTAAACGCCTTCACTAATCACAAGAAAATCTCGCGGTGGCTCTCGCAACACATTGCAGCGCTATTTTGAGCTCACCGCTACGCAAATGACGGCGCTGCGGGCCATACACTTCCATACACGACAGTTGCCATACACTTCCGTTTCTGCCCAGACGCTTCCAACCGGTGGACCACCTCTGCAGAGGTTCCGATCCAGCATGTATGACTAAAGACCATCACGGCAGCTGGACCGGGTCGCTAGAAGAACGATGTAAACGGGTAGCGCTCCCGGCGAAGAGATTGCCGGTTATGCGAATAGGCGTCAATCTTGTGTGCACTCGGTCGCTGCCCACCGAGGACAAGGTCCATCACCGCACAAGCTTGTCCACAGAGACGTAAGGAGGTTGTGAGGGTCGCGAAGTAGTAAACTTGACCAATAACTGCACGCATGCATGCGAACGACCTGTTAGATTATTATCCGTATTTACGATTAGCAAAAGCTAGTTCATAAACAGATAAGCTGGCTTTGAAAACCGCGAACTTGTATTTTAGGTGCGAAGAAATTTCCTCGCGCAGTTGTTGATTTAAAATGCGCAATAAATTGGGCGGGCTGCCTACGTACAGCCTTTTTCCAAAGTAATCGAAACCAAGGGGCTCGCTTGAAGGCAATACTGCGTGGACCATTATGCACTGCCAGCGTTCCAGTTCTTTTGAAGGTGAGAACAACACTCCTGCTTACCTGTATCAAAGCTCAACTTCGACGCACTGACATACTGCAATGGTGGCCTAGTGTTGGACTTGTAGGGGTACGGTCGGGTTCGATCTCCAGTGCCGCCGGGTGCCCACTAGTGATAGAATGGGTACAAGCTTTTTTCTGGCCTGGTTCTCGGCTTCATTGGGGTGCAATTCTTGGAAAACGGCTCTTTGACCCCACCCTGAGTAGTCGAAAACACCTTGTAGCATGGCGCCTTTAGGCCACAGATGCCGTTGCGCCGTAAAAATTCATGATCATCACTACATGCCTAAGAAGCAAACTCCTCAGGCTCTATGCTTTTGACAAAGGTTTTACGAGCACAACACTGGTGCAGACATAATGGTATCAAGTACCTCGGTTCTCAGCCAGGTCAATAGCCTACAGTTTGTACCCTTTCGGCACAGCATAGTCAATTTTAATTAGCTGTGTCCAACTGTTGTGCGTTTCGTAAAATAGGTACAGCCACTGTAGAAAGTATACAGCCAAAAGAATTCGCTTCTAAGCTGTTTAGCAGGGCTCCCTGAAACAACTAGCAATTCAAACCTTGGGAGTATTGAAGACTCCAAACCATTTATCGTTGGAGAGATTACGGTCACTGAGTATGCATAAACAGGCACACTGAAGGCGTCGCAAGCACACCTCTTGGGCTGCATACTTTTGGCGGGGGTGTACCAGAGTCCAAGAGAAACCTCGGGGTCGAGCACCCGTGCCCACCACAACGCGCACATGGACAGACAACGCTCATGGATGGAAGAATAACTTCGGGATTTTCATTTTCTGCATCCAGAGTGGCGAAAAAGAGACGGACCAACAAGAAAAGACACTCCCCTTTCTATCCACCCCATCCCCAATTCCATTTTCATCCATTTTGTTCCCCCAAAGGTACCCTTCTTTTTCTCACAAGCGACTGCACCTCCCGCCCTCCTCATCTCCTCTCCCATTTCCCTCACTTCTTTACATCCCATTTTTCCAAAAGCCCCGAAGCCTTCTCCGTTCCCTTCAGTCTTGCCCGGGGCACCACTGGCGTTGATGGGAAAATCCCTATCCGGATGACGCCGTGACGACGATGAAGCAGCATCCCTTTTTTTTCCTCCTTTTTCCCCAGCCTCCCATTCCTTCCCCACCAGCACCCATTCTCTCGAACCACACACGCAGACATACACAGGGGCGACACAAAAATCCACTTGTCCATTATTGATCATAAACGTTAGTCGAATCACTTTGCGCGCCCGGCGGCGGCGTGTACAAAGCCGCGAAATGACTTCTCCGGCTTTTTATCGCTCCATCTTTCTGTCTTTGCTCGACTACAGCACTCCTCCCCCGACCCGCTTCCCTCGCAGTCCCTATATCCCTCACATAGCGCCTGATACGCTTCCCGCACTCCACCTCTCGTGCTGCTTTTTCTTTCTTTGTCGTTCGCTTACATTTCATTATTTTTCTTTCTTCCTTCAAGCGCTTCTTCTTTCCAGCGCGATTTTCCCCATTATTGCTCGTTACTTCGGTTTTCACCGCACCATTTTGCTTCTTTGACGGCCCTCTCATTTTGTTAAGTGGTGTCTCTCACTCCACCGCTTCGCCTCTGCCTCCAATCCACCCCCCCCCCCCCCCCCCTTTTCACCTCAGCAGTTCCCCAGTCTTTCCACTGTTCGCCGCTGCTATTTATGCGTTGTACCCCGTGGAACCCTTCCTGCTGGCCCGGCTAATGTTCGTGTTATCGCCCGTGTAAAACATAGCCACCGTTTGGTTTCCTTGTGCCTTTTACAGCCATGGCCGCGAGGGTCTTATTGCGGCAGTCTCATGGCCGACAGGATAAGAAAGTGCCTCAGGCACATGCGAAGCATTCATTACATGTGTCCTCGCGTAGTGACATGAGATTGATTAGCACTTCTTAGGCACCTGCATGGTCCGTGTCTTCGCTAAGTGTGTTTTTAACGTGCCCTGCCGCAGCAAATTAACCACTTGCAGTACTGGTCCATTGGTGAGAACATTAGTACCTTGAACACATCTGCTATACAGGGAATTTTGCGTTTTGGAAATAAGAGAAATGCTAAAATTCGGCTATGTTTGAACGCAAACATTGCTAATCATTATTCCTTGAGCACATAGCGCATTAGTGAGCATTGCCTTATCTTTGAGTAAATCTTTCGCTGTACCATTTACGCACATGCACGAATCACTGCAGTTACTCGACCCATTTGCACGCGTATAACAATTTGTGAACGGGTACGTACTTGCGCGAAGAAGACGATAAACAACAAAAAAACTCACATGACATCCGTACATGTCGTGTGTGTTGCTTTGTTGTGTCCCGTCTTCTTCGCGCAAGTACCGTCTTTGTCTAGATCCACGCCTTTTCACGGAAATGAAGATTCTCGGCCACTGGCCGCGGCGGTCGTCGGCGGAGAAGGCCTGCAAGGCACTGCTCCGCTTCTTGAGAACTTCTGGCCTGCACGACAGGCTGTGACTTTAACGAACAGTGACGTTTTAGAGTGACTTCAATTTTCTGTTACTCTCCTTTCTCTTTCCTTTTTTATCCCCTCACTCCTTTCCCCCCGTGTAGGGTAGCAAACCGATTACTCTTTCGGTTAACCTCCCTGCCTTTCCTCTTGTACCTCCTCCTCCTTCTACCGTCTTTGTCGAAAGTAACCAGGCTGCATGGTTCGCTTCTAGCTTGAACAGTGGAGCCCTTGTGGCTTTCCTAAAGATCAAAACGTGTTGGAAAGCAAGATGACCCCCAGTCCTTACCTTTACCGACCATTTCAGCTTCAGGGAAGCTGTAAGGGCTGCACTGTACGGGCTAGAAGTAAACCATGCAGCCTGGTTACTTTTGGCAAAGACTGTACGTACCCGTTCAAAAGTGACCCAACTCGTCCAAACAAGAGTATTACTTACGTATAACAAGGCTCAAAATTGTGTCCTGTTCATTACCGGCATCATCGCTTTGTCCCGGGTCCGGCAGTGGCATTTCGATTTCACTTCACCCTAACAATCCGCAAAAAAGCTGTAGCTCTATGAAGCCTGGACAAAATACTCCCTACAACCTACGAGTGCAGAACAAGGTACTTTCATTCCAAGCCTCATTCCACACCCTGTTTGTCCAAGACACTGCCCGCCCTTAAAAAAGTTTCACATGGACAGTGGCAGTGCGGATTTACGTCATTCCGCACACCCTCCTGTGTGAATGAAGTTTTCCTTTCGAGAAAAAATATGCAAATCTAATGTACAGAGGCTCATTAATATCATTAATACTAGTGTAGCTATAGTATTAATTGCAATAAAACATCTTTATTAACATTTTTTTGGTACAAACTGATCGGTAGGTCGTAGAAACAAAAACTGGAAGAAAGCTACAAAAGCAATCCATGCCAATCTTCGCTTGGAGTGTTCTTTCATGGCATAAGGTACTTTTTCCACTTTTGGCGTTTTATTTACAAGAGCTCCTATTAAATGCCATGCAGTTCTTCGAGGCTATCTTCTACTACATCTCGCTTTTCCTCGCCTTCCTCTGGTTCCAAGCACATCTAGATATAAAGGAAACTTATGCGCCTACCCACGCTGCCACGTGTGTAGCGTATGCTGCTAGTGGCTGTGCATACAGCACGCCTGCAAATGCAAGGGGGCTCTGCTGTTATCCGCATGTTATCTATGTTATCTAAGCACAGTTCAATAACCCGGTTTCCGCTACGGGTTATGTATGCAGTGTATCCTCTACGTTGTCATGTAGAGTTTACGCTTATGATGCCGATGGCATTTATTGTTATCCAGGTCTGAACTTTATTCTTATCCGAAGTCCGCCTGGAGCGGATGCACGGTTGGATATAAAAACATGACACAGTGGAAGCAGACAAGTGGAAATCGGACGCGGTTGTAGCGGGCTCGGGAGAGTAAGAATGTAGCCGCATAATCCATTTCGTCGACTAAAAACAACGTGGCAAGTTCTCACCTCCGCGGATAAAATACAAAGCCTGAAAAAATTGCCGGCGAGCGCTTAGCCCAACAGAAAAATCACTCTGGCTTGTTGGCGCTGTAAATAAGAAACATTAATGCATCCATTGCACATATCATGTACTATCGGGGACAAAGGTTTCCGGCACGCGAGTTCTTTAAAAATCGTACGTAACGGCACCTCGCTGCCCAGTTATGAACGTATTAAAGGTCTAAAAGCTCCTTCCTCTGGTAGCAATATCAGGCGACTGAGTAGCGAGGTGGGGCTAAAATAAACGTTATTCAAAGAACTCGCATCCTGTAAACTTTTGTCCCGATAGTACGGCGTATCAGTATATTGAACCCAAAAAGTAATAAAATGTAGACTTCTTGTGTTCGTTCTCATTGAATGCATCCTACACTAACATTATTTGCTTGTCATACACCCGTAATCGACAGATTTCAAGCCACATTGTTTGCTTTCGAGCTCTATGGAAGGGTATCGACGGTACCGTTAAAGGACAAAAGTTTTGAAAGAAAAAGGATACAGAGATTTAAAACCCGTGGAGTCCTTAAGTGCTGCACTGCACAGCTGAAAATGAAACCATGCGCACCAAAAATCTTCACAACAAGTGCGTGCACTACTGTTATCTCCACGATACACTGGTGTCGTTTCTTTCTTTTATTTTCTGGTTTTTCTCGTTCCGTAACCACATGGTTGAATAGATAGGAGGTCTCGCAAAATAAAATATTTAAGTGGATTACATCAAAAGTACAGAAAGGTGGGCAAGTTGGTTATTACTATCCATGGTAAAACAGCGCGGAAAAAACACGAGGACGGAACAAACACGACAACACGAGCGCTGACCGTGGCAGAGCGCCCGCCTCGGCTTCGGGAGGTGATGGGTTCGACTCCCGCCACCGGCCGGGTACCCACCGGTTTTCTCAAAATGGGTACAAGCTATGGCCCGGCCTGGTGCTCGGCTTACTAGGGCTACATTGCTTGGGAAAGGAGCCTGCGCCTTCAAATCCCGTCACTGTGGGCAGAGAGTCGTGTAGACAAAGCGAAAGAAAGGCGTGTTGTCGTGTTTGTTCCGTCCTCGTGTTTTTTCCGCGCTGTTTTACCATGGATTACATCAAACTTCACCACTTCCAGACCACGAATCAATGCATAAAAGATTTCTTGCTCTAAATTTTCAGCTGGAATGCAGTTCGCCGGGAACGCGATCAGCGCTATACGTTTTCAGTAGCAACAGTACAGTTGTGACTACCTAAGATATGAGTTCATTCTGCCACGAAGTATGAGTGAGGAAGTATGAGGATTCTTTAATAAAGCGTCGAACAGGTTCACACAAAACATTAGGAGAAAGGGACCACATCTCGTCAACAACAGCCTGGCCCTCGGCGGCCTGACGCAATCCCATTTCTGTTTAGATTATGTTGCTGGGTGCAGTTGTGGTGTCTTTATTGCTCCGGAGAGAGGGCGGGGGGGGGGGGGGGGGGGTGTAGGCTCACCACGCGACACGAAAGCAGGCGCGGCCCTACACCACTTGGCACCCTGCCTCGTCATCGTCCATCACGAGGTGTTAGCGATAAGCCGAGAGATCATCCCCTGGCTTACTGTAGCCAATTGGGAGCCGGAGTGGCGATCGACGCTTCCATTTAGTTAATTTGATTTCGGGGAAACAACCCTGCCAAGCGGGTCTTTTCCTGTTCTCGCTTTTCTCTGCGAGCTCTATATTTATGTTTTTCTCTGTAAACGATCTCACCGTTGGAGTCATGTGTGGTAACCGAAAACTCCCGTCACCCGCTGGGTCACCCAACAGCACTCATCGGCAAAAGTTTGTAGAACACATTGAGAGCGTTAATATTGAGTTTTATCCCTGTCTTAACAAACAGCCTAAAATAAATATGTGTGCCCTAATTCGGGATGTAGTAATTGAATCTGGAGCGATTAATTCTGAGGTGTATTATTCGAACTCAAGCAGTCCGCCATGGGAGCGCAGAAATTTCACTTAATCGAAAAGACGCATTCGATTCAAGCGACAGTACGGACGAATCGAAATTGGCCTGCATCGACTTGTTTCCGCATTCTCACGTGACCCGTGAAAGCTGTCGGGGAAGAAAGCTTCAGCTCAAAGCAGTAAAAATCAAACATGACGCTGCTCATACGCTTTTACGAGTTCATGGTTCAATTAATTCTTGCGCCTCATTAAATTTGCCTCATCTTTCCAACAGCGTCGTGTACGGATCTCCCGCATAAATATTTTGGAAAATAATGACCTCCTGCAGCGGCGTACCAAAATTAAGCTACCGTGCACGTGAGATGGAATGAAGAGCTTTTCTTTTTTGAGTCATGTTTGAAGGCAAAGTAAGCCCGTTTAGTCGGCGGATGCAGACTCACAAAAAAAAATCTGTACTTAACAATATAGATGAAACCGTTGCCATAGTACGAACATGATATCTTGCCGCAGCCCGCTTTAGCTCGTTTCACGGTGGTATTGCACAGCGCTGTCAACGCCATATTTCCAGGCTGCTTGCTCGTACATTGTGGATTTGCCAGTTGTGCAGCTGAGGATTCTTAGATACTCATACGTGAGCTCAATCAACCTCTCTTCAATCCGGTTTTTGAGGTTGTTATCCACACAGTGGTCAGATCAGTACTGCCTAGAGATAGAATGAATGTTCTCGAGCACGGCACAGTGACACAGCGACGCCTGAAACGGTTAAAAACCACTGATTGGTGTCATACTACTAATTGGTGTCATACTGATTGGTGTCAAACTACTAAGTTAAAAACTACTGATTGGTGTCATACTCATTCATGTAGTTACTACACAAGACCATTTCGGCGACACGCAGTATCCTGGAAATTCAAAAACCAATCAATACCTACACATATTGAAATAAGAGTGGCCGCGATGAAGGGCGAAAAATTTGGCGGAAAAATACATGCTCTTTCGAAAGGCATTCAGACAAAGCAACCCTTCAAATCCGCGTACCTAGTCGAAATAGTCAAATTTTATCGACCTAGAGCGGCGAAGGTAATCGCGTTTTCGAAATTTAAAAGCTGATGTCGCTCTCACTAATGACGGCTGCAAATGTTTAATTCTAATAAGGTGCCGATCGGCATTCCTTAAAAGCTGACTATTAGAACTTAGTTATTATTTAAGTAGTAAACATGTTTAGCCTGTTTTTTGACGTGTGCCAAAACTTGTATCACTATGCAGCAAAAACTTCTCTATAAGACAAAATCTCTATTTTTTAAAATTAGTGATCACCTTCCCTAAAACACCTTCCGTATATTGTCTCACTGTTTTCTTTGCTGATGCCCAACAACTATGAGCATCACGCGAGAGTGAGGAATCCCATTCACCTCTAGCCAGATACAGCTCAAGAACGAAGCGGAAAATGGCCCTCAACCCTCACAAAAAATATTATAGACAGTATAAAGAGTGTCTATAGACAACTTTCTATAAGTCTATAGACTTTCTATAGACAAATCCTAGACAATAGTCTATAGGCAATACAAATGCAATAGACAATCTATAAACAATCTATAGATTTATGGCCATACACTTTTAGTAGACTTTAGTCTTTAGACAGTCCATCAACTATGAAGAGACAAAAAGCAATATCTATAGGAAGTCAATAGAGTCAATAAGAAATCTATAGAGTGTCTATAGATCATTTTTATATCAGAAAGAAGTCTCTCCAGCCAATGGCGTTGACCGATGCTTCCCATGGACCGATCCACTTGGAGCGGCTTGCGTGAAATCACAGGGAGTGGCAGATGAGGGGAATAATCATGGCTTTAATCGGATTTACCGCGGCGTCATGAAAATCGGTCGACTCCATTGGCTGGAGGGGGTCATCTGAGAGGCATTTGCTTCTTCGTTTCTAGAGTTGCATCCGACTGCAGTGAAGTGTGAGAAATTGGTTGGGCAGGTTTTTAGCTTTATACAAAGGCTTTTATGTAGTGGAAGGTGTCACAGCACTCCTCCGGTGTCCACCTTTCTTCTTGTCCTTCGTATGCCTGCGCTGTTTTAGCATCATGAAGTCATAAAAACAAGCCCCAAATCAACGTCGGTCAACTACATACCGTTTGGTGAAGCAAATGGCACAGTAATTGCCTCACATATCTCCTTGGACACCTGAACTGCGCCTTAAGGGAAGAGAGGAAGGTGGTAGGAAAGATGAGAGAGAGAAAGAGGTGCCGTAGGGGAGGTCTCCGGAATACTTTTGACCACCTGGGGATCTTTCATGTGCACTGACATCACACATTTGACCAACGGGCGCCTTTGTGTTTCACCTCCACCAAAACGCGGCCGCCGCGGCCGGGTTCGAAACCCGGGAACTCCGGCTCCGTAGCCGAGTTACCGCGGCGAGTTACCTTTTGGTAATTAAGCGTTTTTGAAGAAATGCATAGGTCGCTGGCCATGGCAACAGAAGAAAAAAAACAAAAGTCGTGTTTCGGGAGTGCTACTTTGCTATTGAATTTTTTTAACATTTTTCTCGATATCTTGTGCGCAAGTACTGCGGCTGTCATCCTAGTTTACACAATCGCTGCGGTTCCCTTGTTCTCGATCTTGTCCACAAAGTTCTCAGGGTAACGTGAACAAAGGAGCCGCAGCATTCATAGAACTGTAATTTATCTCATTGTTCTGGTCAATAAGCTATCAACATCTTCAAGGCCCAGGTCAGAGTAATAATAACAGTAAAAGACTCGGAGGCAAAAGAGTATAGCGGATGCTTTAGTAGTGCTTTTTTTCCGCAATGTTCGCGCGTTCGCGCTCGAACCGCGACCAGCACGCTGACGGAACAGTCAATTCACAAAGTCTCTGTCTCTTCGTACCCGCTGAATGGTGCAGAAGGTCCATGCAGAGCACAAAACACTGGCACGATGTTTCTGTCTCTTGTCACGGAGGGTTAGTTGCAGTCACTGTCTTTAAAATGCATATCTGAAAGCAGTTGGCTCATAACCAGGAGGCCAGATAGTGAAAACACTTGACAGCTCGAACTGAACCGGTTGCGCTGTTTCAGGAGCACGTAGGAGCCTTCCATTTTTATTTTGGCCTTACCAACAATCGTGATTTTGGCAATGCGCTTTTCTGCCCTTATTGGTCGTCCTTTACTTGTAGCTTCCATTGTTAGCATGTCAGTGGTGTTGGCAGCCAAGTCGCCCGGAGATCAGGTGCATGGGTTTCAACAAAAACATCGACTATAGTAAAAATATAACCAAGGAGCTTCGAACATCCTGTGAAAAGAATGTAAATTAAACGTGGCACATTGTTTAACGACATGTGTCCCTTCATTGGTTCGATCTCAGAAATACAGGAACCACCGGCACAATAAAAAAATAAAATGGTACATTAATTGTACATTCTATTACCGACCTATCCAACTTTTCCGGAAGTACAGCAAGTACAAAGCACATGCCAAGGAGGCTCAATATTTTTTGTTAATCTACACCTGAGTAGTTTACCGGCTGCGTAGACATTACAAAGACGAGCTACTGATCGCAAGCATCGCTGGGCTCTAATGACACGCTATCTGAATATGTCTCAAGACGACAACCATGCATCTGACCTCGCTTTTGCTACGCTTGCCACCTTCATACGATCACGCATTGTCTGTTGTTAGAAGTTGTTAGAAGCCAGCCGCTGAACAGGCTCAAGAACAGTGTCCTTCCCAGTCTTGTGAGGAACACGAACTGAAACCAGCACACACGAAAGGGCACAGTCACAATCTGCAGAGTCCCCGTGCGTGGTCACGGCTTGCCGTCACTGGCCCCGCCTCCGGAGTCTGTCGGGCTCCCGCCGTTGAGCGTGGGCGCGAAGGGCGAGAAGAGGCCTGAGCTGGCGCCCTGGAACTTGCTTCCGGTGTCGCCGGCGTGCACCGAGGCCGCCTGGGTCGGCACGGGGCAGCAGGCCGCCAGGGGTCCCGCGGCGGCGGCCGGAATGGCCACACCGCCGGCCTGGTTCATGTACGCGATGATGCGACGAAGTTCCTCCAGGGCGTTGGCCTGCAGCACAAGCAAAGGGCATTGGTAATGAGGAAAGAAAAGGTGCAGTAACTGTCTCGCTTCTCGGTGGACCCCTCACCGCACCGTGCGGGAGTGAAAGAAGAAAAATAGAAAGAGTGGAGAAGTGGAGGCCTTCATATCGTTATCGATTTTTTTTTTTTTTCCAACGTGCATCGATATAGCAAAGCCCGTGGCTGTCTTACGTATTTCGCCTCCTTTGAAACGCGGTCGCCACGGCTTAGATTTTAATAAAGAAGTGCATTTAACGGCTATATTTTCCCTTCTCCTTGTCCGCAAACTTCTAACTCCGTGTCCGACCACAACCAAAAAAAAAAAGTCGAGAAAATAAAACACGCTGAGTGAGATTTAAGCCATGGCCTCAAAGGCGCACATCAGCGCCTTTATCCGCTCGGCTTGCCCCTCTTTCTACTGCGTTAGCACTGTGGTCTTCTTTTCTTTGTGTCTTTGTGGGCGTTAGTGCGCGTTAGTGCGCGTGTGCGTGCGTGTGCGTGCGTGTGCGTGCGTGTTTGAGCCTCCTCTTGTCACTCGCCCCCCCCCCCCCCCCCCCCCGAAGCCCACAGTGGAACGGAGCGATAAAACGGCGCCAAAATCAGATTCACAGAAGCTATGGGAAGGCGATCAATGTACACGTTAAATGTAGAACCACTACCGCCGACGCAGTCGCAAGATAATCTCTTCGTTTTTTTTCATAACCACAGCATTTAATAAAGTGAAATAACGTTCTATGTACATGAAATATTTTCAAGGTCTCAGAAATCAGCATCGAAGTCATCTCATACAAATCGCGCCCGAAGAACAAATGACTATAAGGCAGGCACGGCTCACCCTGGTACCAAGAGGAGTGGCACTACTGTGGCACGCCTGGTCATACACTTCCCTGAGATAAACAATCATTTGGCTGAAATGTGGGAATACATCTACTTAGGCTGCATTGTGTCGTGCGCGTGTGTTTGTACTGTGCTTAACTAGTTCATCACGAGCGTGCGACCTGTACATATGTTAATATGTAATGAGATGCATTGTCCCGTGTAGCTCTCCGCCCTATCCTTTCTAACTGTCCCCTCACCTATTTCATTTCATTTCTACACACTGCCTGCTATCCTTTTATTTCCGCTGCCCCAGCTCAGGCGCTTCAAGCTGCGATAGCAGATGCCGCGGCTAGCAAAAATGTTTCCTTCCATTTATTATGTTTAATTAGACCACTCAATACTACATCTACTTAGGGCAGGTAGTGACCGCTGACCCGAATCACGAGAGCGAAATGACCAGAAGAATAAGAGGAGGTGGAGAGCATTTGGCCGGGTCTCTCAGATCATGAATGGCAGTTTATCAATATCCCTCAAGAGAACAGTATAATGTATAACTGCTGCGTCTTACCGGCACTCCCCTATGAGGTAGAAATATGGATTATAACGACAACGATTCAACTTAAATTGAGGACAACACAGCGAGCAATGGAAATGAAAACGATAGGTGAAACGTTAAGAGACAAGAAGAGGGCAGAGTGGTAGAGGGAACAAGCACGGGTCAATGGCATCCTAGTTGAAATCAAGCGGAGCAAATGGGCTTGGGCAGGGCATGTAATGCGAAGGCACGATAACCGCTGGTCCGTAAGGGTAACGGAGTGGATTCCAAGATAAAGCAAACGTAGCAGGGGGCGCGCCAGAAAGTTACATGGGCGGATGAGACTAAGAAGTTTGCGGGGATACGGCCGCCGCATCTGGCAGAGGTTATTCTTAATTGGAGAGACATGGGAGAGACCTTTGCCCTGCAATGGGCATAGTCCATTGGATTGTGATGATGATAAGATTTTGCAGAAACGAGAGATTGACAATGCGGGTCCATCATGCGAGTTTTTCATCGGGTGTGTAATCCAGTTGAAAGGACATCTCTGTCCGCTCATCAACATATTGTTCATCGGTAAGCTTGCGTAGAGTTGTAGGAGTAAAATAATTCCCTTCTTCACTTTTCGTTGTAAGATATCCCAAAATACAAAGCAGTATTGCGTCTTTACAGCTTCTGCAGCTGCACTCAATTGTTTCAGGAACGTCAAACAGGTGGCAGTTTACCAATCATGCAAAAATACCTATCTTCATAAGTGATGTCTTACACCACCAAATTAAGGGTGAGTAGCTCATAGAAAAAAATATCTCTGCATGACGAGAAAAGCATTTCGCGCCCTTTAGAAACACGTCCTGTTCCGGCGGGCCTAAGTATAACGAACGGTACATAGGCGGAGATATGGAAATAGAAATCAAATTTTTTTACAACTATTCGCGCGAGACCCTGAACAAGAAATCAGAACAAAAACGAAGCAGTAAGAACCGAACAGAGAAATACACCTCGCGCATTACCCCTCAAAAAGGTAAATAATAGGACCTAAAAACCAACTATAGAACCTAAAAAAATTGCACAACAGTTCCGTGTATCCCGTAACAAAGCACAAATTGATAAGAACGCTTCGCACTCTCGGCGCAAGAAAGAACTTGGAACATCTGCATATTGGCGCTTCCCCGCTGTAAAAGTTAGCGGCACCACATTAGGTTTGAACGCTGCCTTGGGACAAGGTATCGGCATGAAATCAACACTCTGGTTTCTCGAATCGCCTTCATACAGTGAAAATAATTTTTTTGTCATCGACTTGTTCAGTAATTCCCCATGATAACCTGCAGACAAAAACGTTGCTAAGCATCATGATAACCTGAACTACGTCCAGTGTCATCCACTGCCGTCCAATGACCCTGGTCAGGGCGGACCGATAGTAGCAGGGCTTAGAAACTGTTCTGAAGCTATCTTCAGATTGAGAGCATTCCATAATTTGGTCCCAGGACAAAGGCAACTTCGCTGTCCCTCTAATTAACCTTCTCTTGTGCCAGCTGCGGCCACCTTATCCCTGCAAACTTTCTAATCTCATCCGCTCACCTAACTAGGCCCCAGGGCCCCTAGGCCCCAGCTAAGTCTGCTGTGTCTCGCAATAATAACCCTATAATGCCACGGTTATCTCGGCATCCGCATTGCGTGCTCTAACTACGGCATTTTTCCTGCTTGATATCATCTAGGATGTCATCTATAGCTCGCGTTTCTTCCCTCATCCACTCTGCTCTCATCGCGCCGGGTAACCTTACAGTAATCAGTTTTTTTCTACAGCTCGCTCTGTTGCCCTTGGTGTTTGTGTTTTGTAAGTTAGTACCGGTAAAGTGCGCCTGTTATACGTGTTTCTTTATGACGATATTCGTTAACTCCTGAAAGTGCCTACCATGCATTCCATCCATTCTTAGTCGCCTAGTTGTTTCACTCTTGTGTTCCGGATCTGCAGTCCCCACCCGTCCTAAGTAGATGTGTTCCCTTTCCACATTTAATGCTTCGCTGCCTGTGCCTGAAAGAGCAGCGTACCATTGGCATTCTTTTCTCGAGTGAAAGCAAGATTTTGAGCGCTTTACCACAGTCTTAAAGGCGCTGCATGCAGACTCAATGGGCATAAAGGGGCTAGACTGTTTACATGAGGCATATCTAGGTTAGGCCTGATTTATATTTGTTAAGCTTAGATACATCCACTGCCATGAGGCATGGTTCAACTATATTTGACTGAAATTGTTCAACAAATAGTGCGTTGGTTACGTTGAGCAATCATTTTGTTGTAGTGATCTTGACCACGGTCAACAGCCTGTCATTAGTGTCGATTAGTTTTCGTGAATTTACGGGACGCAGAGAGAAATGAGGAAAGCAGAGGATGGGCACTCTGCTTACCTGATTTCCCGGGTAGACAAAGGAGGCAGACTATATTGTACACAATTGAGGCCAACCCCAAGTAAGTTTCTGCTCACATACCCTGCAAATGAATAGCCGAAAACAGAATTAAGGATTTATGAGAGGTTTCCTGGGGGCTTTTGAGTTCATTTCCAGGAAAGGTGATATTGCGCCAGTAGGACATCCCCAACAGGCAAAAAAAAAAAACACCATGGCGGCGCCCGCACTGGTGTCACCGTTTCTTTACTCCTGTCCTCTTCTAAATCGCGCCATTTTAACTTTACTGGTATTAAACGAGCTCTGAAACACCTTCCGAGGAGAGCACGTCAACGCGCTCAATCACTGCATTGTGCTTTCATCAAAAACCTTAGCCAAATAATACATTTCTCCATGCAGCAGAGGAACGCCAATCACCCGCGGAAGGTGGCGAGCCCTTCCCAGCGACTTTTCATGCTCGCACCCTCCTCCGTCGCTCGCACCTGCGTGTACAAGTTGGGAAGCGGCTATTAGTTAGATTCTTTCAGACGTCAGACAGCTACCATGGCCGAGGCCAATAAGCCGCGTAGCTCCGACGAACCGAAACACAAAAACATTTGCAGCGAGCCATGCACGCTTTTCCTGGCAACACGACTCAACTGGCACAGAAACTTCGGGACCAGTATCTGTGTACAGCCCAAGACCTCCGTGGATCAGCGTACTCTTATGCAAGCAGAGAGAACACGGAGCTGGATCAGCCTTTCCAGCTTCATGATCTGCGGGCGGCTCTTGCCAAAATGAAACGGGGCACTGCGCCAGGACGGGATAAGGTCACCGTCAAGCTTTTGTCGAACCTGCCCGACTTGGCATACCAGTCCCTCCTGGAATACGTCAATGCGATTTGGCGCGGGCACACCCCCCTGCCAACCAAATGGAAAACGGCTTTGGTCACTTATATTCCTAAAGCTGGCAAACCAATTGACACAGATAACCTCCGCCCCATCTCTCTCACCTCATGTGTGGGCAAACTAATGGAGACGATGGTGCGGGATCGGTTATCTACATATCTTGAACACAAACATGTCTTTGCGAGCACCATGTTCGGATTCCGCCCACACAGATCCGCACAGGATGTCCTCCTGCAACTCAATCGGGAAGCCCTTGACCCCCTCGAATGCCCCCATAATGACCGGGTAGTACTCGCCTTGGATCTTAAAGGGGCATTTGGCAATGTAACACATGAGATCATACTCACTAACCTAAGTCACACCGACTGTGGCCTCAACACATTCCGATACATAAGCCAATTTTTAATGGATCGTCAATCCTACATTCGAATTCAAGATAGAGACCGTGGTTCTTACCTACTCGGCACGCGGGGAACCCCTCAAGGCGCGGTACTTTACCCGCTGCTCTTCAATCTGGCCATGATGCACCTGCCGGCCCAGCTGAGTGGTGTCGCCGGCGTGCAGCACGCCCTGTACGCCGATGACATCACTCTGTGGGCCACGCAGGGCAGCACAGGCGATATTGAAACCAGCCTGCAAACAGCGGCGACGATAGTAGACCGCTACGCCCGCCGCTGCGGTCTTCAATGTTCCCCTCAAAAATCGGAATTTGTGCACCTCCGCCCCTCACAGAAGTGCACAACTAAAATATCTCTTTCTCTTGAGTGTGGTCCCATACGCGAAAGTGATGAGATACGGGTACTCGGACTCTACATCCACAAACACAGGCGGCCAGACACTACATTAGCCAAACTCCATAAGGTGGGGGACCAGGTGGGCCGCATGGTCCGCCGGATTTCCAACAAACGCGGAGGGTTACGAAGTAAAGATGCCTTGCGGCTGGCAAACGGCTTCGTAACTAGTCAAATTCTCTATTCGACTCCTTATCTCCACCTACGGAAACAAGAGGAGGATGCCCTTGAGGTCATCTTTCGCAAAATTGTTAAACGTGTCCTTGACCTCGCCATCACTACTTCGAACAGCCGGCTTATGGCCCTTGGGGTGGTGAATACTTTCCGGGAGCTCCGGGAGGCGCACCTTACAAACCAGTACACGCGTTTGTCGCTAACGGAGTCGGGTCGCCGCCTTCTTGCTCGACTCCATATACAACACACCCCTCCAATGGAAGACACACCTCTACCATCGCGTACTGTAAGCTCTGTGACACGTCCGCCTGTGCGTCCGCCGGATGTGTCTACAGCAGATGATCAAATCAGGGCGATGCTGAAACAGCTGATAGGCACCTTACGGCTGATAATTGCTGGAGTGGACACGCCAATTGCTAAGGCTGCTGTCCAAATTTTAGACGCTATTGAACCGGTGCTTGCCACCCTTTAATAGCAGTCAAAAATTATGGCTCTACCGTCGTCAGCACCATCACTACAGGAGAGAATCTCTCGATCGGCAGTATTACAATGGAATGTTCGAGGTCTGCGAGGCCTCCTAGCAGATTTCAGGCAGAGGATTTTCAAGTACCGATTTCCAGTGCTTGTAATATGTGAGCCTAATATCACATCTCCTTTTCGACTGTCTGGTTATGAAAGTTTCCTCTCTGAAGCGGCTGGGCATTTGAGCAAGGTACTACTATGCGTCTGTCGTGACCTCACTTATATTCGGCATCAAATTCCTGGGGGCAGTAGCAACGAGTATGTTGCAATCACTGTGACTCTGAATGGGCGCACAATCTCTATTATAGGTGGCTACATACCACCAAGGGGTCGATTTGATGCCCTACGACTACAATCGCTACTCGACAGCGTTTCGGAGCCCCATATAATAGTAGGCGATTTCAATGCGCATCACCACGGCTGGGGAAGCGCCATTACGAACGTTCGAGAACGGGATATCGCCACGTTCATGGACAATGCAGGTCTTGTTTTGCTCAATGATGACGCGCCGACATTTCTACGAGGGACTACCTACAGCAGCTGCCTGGACCTTGCATTTGTATCTAGGCGCCTCTCATCGTTCGCAACGTGGTGTGCTGATATTGAAACTTATGGAAGTGACCACATACCAACGTATGTGCAGCTACGGTGGTTTCACCGTCTTCCAAATGCCAAAATACGTTGCACCGACTGGAATGCTTTCCGCATTGCTCTAGAAGAAACCTGTGGTAACCTAGCTGATCCAACAGATGTGGAACAGCGTATTATTTCGGCCATGCAAGATACAACGCGCAACATCTCAGCGCCCAATTCCACAGCTCCAGTGGATGTGATCTACGCGCAGCTTCGGGCGATTCGTCGGCGCGCAGAAAGAAAATACCGGAGGACTAAGGATGTCTCGGATCTCCGGGCTTCTCGACGTGCCCAGAAGCAAATACAGCGCTATTTGGAGAACCTAGGCAAACAACGGTGGCGGTCATTTTGCAGCAGATTGGATCCCCGCAAACCACTCTCCAAAATCTGGCACGTCGTTCGAGCACTGCCGACATTTCCCCAGCAGAAACACCCTTTCCGTCCATTGGCACTTTATGATTTATGAAAGACGGCAAAAACTAGAGGTGGCAGAGGATTTCTGTTCGAGAATTGCCGGAAGCGCTTCTTCACCTCGGCAGCATCGATGTGCTCCCCCCACGATGGACGATCGACTGGACATCCCCTTCACAATTCAAGAACTGAAAGCGGCTCTTTCTGCTTGTACACATCCTTCGTCCCCAGGACCTGACGGAATAACATACAATGCGCTTCGTCATCTAGGCCCACAGGTAATGGAAGCCCTCTTAACATTGTTCAACCACTCTTGGGCCTCTGCCACTGTTCCACAGCAGTGGAAAAGAAGCCGCATTGTGGCCTTGCTCAAACCAGGGAAATCGCCACTCGACTTAGCATCCTACAGACCAGTAGCTCTGGCAAGTTGTATTGGCAAGACGATGGAGCGTATGGTGCTAACCCGTCTAGAATGGTTCCTTGAAAAACGTGAACTGTACCCTTCCACAATGACGGGTTTCCGCAAAGGCCGGTCTGCCATCGACAGTGTAATTGATCTCGTGTCAACGGTAGAACATGAAAAACGCCGTCACAGGTTGACTGCTGCTCTTTTCCTCGACATCAAGGGCGCATTCGATAATGTTCAGCATGATGCAGTACTAAATGCACTCGATGAATGTGGCATAGGCGGACGTCTACACAATTGGATTGCAAGCTATTTGACAAACCGGACAGTCTACATGGAGACTCTTGAAGGAGACACAGCAGATCATCATGTTGCTTGTGGTGTTCCTCAGGGAGGAGTGCTTAGTCCAACTTTGTTCAATCTCGTGCTCATTGGCCTTTTCAAACAACTGCCGAAGACTGTTTCGATATCCGCCTACGCAGACGATATTTGCATACGGACATCAAGTGTCACGCGTCCCCAAGTGCAAGCAAGATTGCAGCGTTCGGTTTCCATTACGTCTGCGTACTTGCGCCGTCAGGGGCTTGAACTTTCGCCAACTAAAAGCGTAGCATTGGCTTTCACACGCAAGTTAATGGCGTGGTATCCGGTCACAATCGACGGGCAAATTGTTCCATACGTAACACATCACAAATTCTTAGGTGTTACGATAGACCGTGACCTGTCCTGGACGAAGCACATTTCTGTGCTCAAGAAAAAGCTCGACAGCTTTGCAAGCTTTGTGCGGTGTACGGTAGGAAAATGTTGGGGTCCCTCTGAGCGATCTTTACTACATGTGTACCAGGCGCTGGTAGTCGGTCTTCTCAGATACAGTGCACCCGTTCTCTCGGGAGTCAGACTATCAGGCCTGCATGTGCTTGAAAGCGCGCAGGCTCGTGCTTTAAGAGTATGCTTGGGTTTGCCATGTAAAACTTCTACATGGGGCACATTTTATGAGGCCCGAGCCTGCCCAGCACGAATTTATTTTCAACAGGAGCCACTTCGTGTGCATTTGCGGCATCTGACCAGGCATCGTCATCACCCCCTGACCAACATTAGTGCGGCGCGTCCAGATGCAGCCTTTTCCAGAGCCCTTAGGATGCAGCGCAATGCGGTGCCTTCGAACTACGCGCCACACCAGATTGCGGAGGTGCCACTTTGGGCAGTACCAAAACCATCTATACGGACAACAATCCCAGGGATAACAAAGAAGACGCACATTCCAACAGTCGGACTGAAACAGCTGGCGCTGTCATACATTACATCTATGTATACTAACACCCAGCATGTTTTCGTGGACGGATCCGTGACGACCACTTCTTCAGCTGCAGCGGTGATAGTGCCAGGAAATGCCTCATGTCACCGTTTCAGGCTCATGCACAAAACGTCCTCTACGGCAACCGAATTGGCAGCCATACGAGAAGCCGTCCTTTATATTGGTCACCAGCCAGCGCAGCAATGGACTATATTCTGCGACTCGAGATCGGCATTGCAGGTCGTACAAACTTATCTAAAACCAAGGGCATGCGAGCAGCTGGTTCAACAAATTGTGGTTTTGTTAGCCGAAGCTTTCCACCGCGGCCATATCATAAAGTTTCAATGGATACCGAGCCATTGCGGCATAGCGGGAAACGAGCGTTCTGACGCCGAGGCTCGGATGGCACATAGTGATGGTGCTTTCATTGAGATAGCCTTTTCTAGATCAGACATTGGAGCCTTGTTGGCGCATTTAATGCAAGCGGCAATGCAGTCGCACTGGCATGATTCGAGTCATCAACAGGACCGCGTCTGTAAGCTTGACGCTGGCTCACGATTACATTTGCCATCTATGGTGGTGCGACGTCATGGGACTTTACTCCAGCGGCTACGGCTTGGTGTTGCCTACACCAAACACAATCTTCACAAGATCGGCTTCGAAAGTAACCCAAATTGCGCACAGTGCCACACTCCAGAGACTATTGGACACTTTCTTTGCGAGTGCCCGAACTATACTGCTGAAAGAACAACATTGGAGGCGACCGTGAAACGACTGGACCCTCGCCCTCTCTCTGAGGAAACTCTTCTGGGCGCCAGGACGAGACATTCTGATTGGTGCCGTGTGACAAAGGCCCTGCTCAACTTTTTGTGTGAAACAGGCCTGGATACTCGTCTGTGACCGCCTGTGCACAACCTACATGGTTAATGACATGTGTCGGTGTTTGTATTGCTGACACCAGTTTTATGAGTTTTATGTGCGTCTACTCACCGCGATGCGAGTGCCAGCCAGTGTGGTGTGTGTGGTGTGTGTGTGTGTAGACATCACCCGAGAAACTCATTGTATTATGCCATCATCAGCCTTCATTCGCACTTTCCTTTTCCTCCTCTTCCCTTTCCCCTGTGTGGAGTAGCAGGCCAGGGCCATGTTACCACCGGCCGACCTCTCCACCTTTCCCTCATTAAAATTCCTTTCTCTCAATGGAAGACAGGTTTCGCATCCCGGAACTGTGGAGACGTGCCCTCCACGTGCGGCCTCTTCCAGCAAACATGTCACATGAAGACCATAATGGTCGGCGCATGGCACGAGCGGAAGCGCTAGCCCGATATTATGGCAACAAAACAGGTGTATACTACGTGGACGCCTCCGGCCCTCACCACGGGGGATGGTACACGGCCGCGGTAGTACACAACAGCAACACAGTTAACGGCCTCACTTTCAGAGCCCGCAGTGCAACACAAGCAGAAGAGGTCGCGATTGCTCTCGCGGTCTCACATTCCAATTCAAAATACATAATCACCGACTCGAGAGGGGCCTGTCGGAACGTCGAACAAGGCAGCACTCCCTTCCTAGCCTATCGAATATACCAAAATTGCATACGGGATACGGACCCCGCACACCGTTACCTCATATGGGCCGCTGCTCATCAGGGGTTGGCAGGAAACGAGGCAGCAGACGCAGCCGCCCGCGCGCTCTCTCACCGGGCTGTTTTCTCCTCCCCACCTGATCAGGAACCCGATTTTAATCCGGTTTATACGTTCAAAAATATCGCAACCTACTATCAAGATAGCCATCGCCTTTACCCTAGCCCATGTAAAGGCCTCAAGAAGGCGGATGAGCGGCTTCTTCTCCGCCTCTTCACCAATACATTGCTGTGCCCGGCAGCCCTAAAACTTTTTGACTCCTCCTTTAGCGGCAACTGCCCGCACTGTAGTGCGGTGTCTTCGGACACCTATCACATGGTGTGGGCCTGCCCCTCCAACCCGGCCATTCCCCCTATCCCTAACCCAACCCGGGTGGACTGGGAGGCGACCCTGCTCGGCTGTCACGACTTACAGGCCCATCAAGCCTTAGTCGGGCGCGCCCGGCCGGCGGCTACCGCCACTGGGGTCCCAAACTAGGGACCTCCACCTAGTGTTTGTAAGGATCGGTCCCTTACGGGCTGATCCAAACACCTCCTGTACGTTCTGAATAAATGTTTTCACCACCACCACCCCCACCGGTGGGTCAGGAAATTCCATTCCCAGAGGTGGGGGCCGGCGGTGAGCAACCAGAAGGGTGTGCCGGTTGGCTACCCTGCACTGGGATGAGGGGATTAAAAAGAGTAAGAGAGATGGGGCGAGGAGTACCATCAAAATTTGTCCCTCAAGCGATTAGCTCCAAAACAGCAAAAGAGTGCGTATTCCTTTGGTACCACAGTCCATTCAACTGTAGACCTTCGGGCTGCACTTGCGTTGAGCCTCAAAAACTGGATGCAGCGAGTCCAGTACTTGCAATGCGTTGTGTGCTCCTGGCAAGTGCAAGCTAGAAAGCAGCGCACGCCGGGCATTCATAAAGGATGTGAGCATCGCAATCACGCAAGCAGCACAAGTAACCGGCCAATTATTGTAACTTGATGGTTTCACTGTGGTCCTTTGCAGAGCCGACCTTTCCCAATACATTTCCGATATTGGGCCGAATGTCTGTGCTGCTTGGGCACTTGGAGAGCTTGGCCACGGTCCGGATCGTGGCTTTTGTCTGATGCAGTCGTAGGCCCTGGGCATTTCGAGTGCGGCAACGTCCCTGATCCAGTGAGCGCGCAAGGCTTCTGCTGGGGTGGCAAGTTAATATCAGAGGCAGTAGGTCCGGTGTCGCCAGACGCCGGAGTCCCTTCATTAAGTCTGGTTGTTTGAGGACGAGGAGAAGCTGCAGTGGTGCTTGAGCCCTTCCCTTCAAAGGTGATTGCCTTCTTTGAGGACCTTCGACGGCGCGAACGCTGTCGTCGCACCTTTGCAGCGGCGTCTCTCTGCGTGGAATGGTCTCGCACCATTTGTGTCAGGACCGCCCGTTCAGTCTTTAGACGAGCGCAGTTTTTCGAGGCACAGTAGTGAGGGCCACGGCACTTGGTGCACTTCAAGGCACTAGCGCGGCAAATGTCGCCGTTGTGTCACTCAAAGAATCTCGGGCACACGATGGAGTTGTTGCGGACGCCGCTCACGTAGCCAATCCTCATGTACTTCCTGCACTGTAGCGGCTTCGGTTTCGAAAGGTCGAACTGGGTGTCTAAAGCGGCCAACCTTCACGTATGATGGTATACAGACACCCTTGAAGGTCAGCTTGATGCATTTAGATCTTCCGAGATGCTGAACCTGGATTATCGAAATGTTGTTGGTGGCTGGCTTGATTAAGATGGCCAAATCGGCGTCACAGATGGCGGTGTCGGCGTTGTGAGATGCACCAGCCGTAGTGCGGCTGTCTTGGGGTATTTAGATGGCATACGCTGATATTTCCCAGTTTGATGATGGCGGTCAAACTTTCTAGTGCGCTCCGCTCCTTGACGTGAATAGCAATGAGGTTTTTGTAGATGTGTACTCTTAAGTGTGCGATCCCTCCCAGTATGGGGCTTTCCAGATACATAGAGGTGGCTTGCCTTTTCAGGAGGTTCAGGTTTCAAGGCGAAAGCCTTTAATGTCTCATCGTTGTAAGCAGCAGTTGTCGACAGAAATGTCACGCTTTACAGTTGGTCGAAACGGTCGTGACGTCAGAGTGCGCGAATTTCAAACGGTGCCAATTGTACTTTGGCTAGTCACCATGCAACCATGTGAAGGGATCGTATAGTGATGCTCCAAGTAAGTGGGACTTAGCTTAGTTAATTGCGTAATTACCCAATAAGCCTAATTAACTTTTCTAGTCAGGCCATATAAATAAATAAAACCCAGTAGGAACTTGGTCGAGCTCGGGAATCGAACCCCGGTCTTCGGCGTGCGAGACGAGCATGCTATCCACTCCGCCATGCCAGCTCGATGGTTTGGAATGAACAAAGGCGCGTCTAGTGAATACGGTGTCTTCGCTCACTCCCATCCTCCTCTCTTCCCTTCCGGCGAGGTTTAGGTGTCCACCGAGATATGAGAGACAGATAATTTCCTTTCCTCAAAAACCAATTTACCGACGAGCGAGGTGTAGAACCGAAGGGGCAATGGCTTTCTATGGACTCCCTGGCAGCGTTGCAACATGCTGTCGCGTTCCACTCTTAGAGGCGAAGCTTAACATCTTCACCACACATCAGTGACCACACTTAAGGTCAAAAAAGTGATCCCCTGAATTTTGACGGGTGTTCACCGAGATATGTGAGACAGTTACTGCGTAATTTCCTTTCCTCAAATACAATATTCATTTTCTTCATTGCGGCCCTCTTTGTCTTCTTTCACTCCCACTTCCTCCCTTCCTGTACGGAGCGGTTCAGGTGTCCACCGAGATGACAGAGAATTACTGCACCATTTCCTTTCCTCATAAAGCGTTGCGTTCAAATGGCAAGGCACCGCGCCGAACGGGTGGTGGAGTTCCGTGGACTCCCTGGCAGCGCTACAACACGCTGTCGCGTTCCACTCCTAAAGGCGAAGCTTACGCGTCATTAATTAGCAGTTAATTAGTATTCAGACATTAATCAGTAATTCACCATTAATTGGTGATTTGTCATCCCTTAATAATTCGTAATCAATTATATGTGACACCACCAGTGCCACAGAAGCAGCGAAAGTGGTGCGGCAAACGCTTTCGCCTCTACGCCCTTTAGACAGTCAAAGTGCCCCCTGAATTTTTCAGTTAGTTGCTGTGGCACAAACAAGACGGCAAGTGCCGGGGCATTGCGCGCCGTGAATTGACCGCTGACGGTCTTGATGAGGACGACTCGGCTGGTCTGCGCAGTTTGTGCTTTGCTTTCTTGCTAACGACCAGTACGAACCCGTCGTCGGACGAGGAGTCACCACTTGGCGCCGAGTGCACCGCAGCGCCCTGGCTGCTTGAGTCACTCAGGTCGTAGAGAAGCCTTCTCTGTGTGGCCGCTGCCGCGTCGCCGGGTAGCAAAGACAGGAAGGCTGAACGAAGGCGTGAACAGCGTCAAACCGAGGCTTTCGCCTAGCGCACTTTAAGCTGCCATAGTGCCGCCATAGTTTATAGCTAATACTCATGTGGGCTTATTTACTGTTTGTACGCTCTGCGAAATCCCAGGTGGACATAAAATTAAATTTCCTGTAAATAAGCAGCGTACGGTGCGGCAAGCTGAAATTTCGTTTAGCAGCAGTTAAGTGGACTCAACATGCATTGGGTTTATGTTGGCTTCCTCTTGATTGAGTACACAGCAAGACGTCAACTGAAGCTCTAAAATACTTTTTGTATATATAAGTGTGGCAACACGAAGTCGAAAGTGATCACGCCTGTCAACTGGCACTGTTAGACCAAAATCACTACCTCGTACAGATAAAAGAGAGCTTAATGAAAAAAATTAAGGGCGCACTTTGTTGACCTAAAGTGCGGTGAGGCGAAAGCCTTAAGCGCAGTGTTGCTGCTTGTGTCACTGATGTGAGGTTAAGATGTCAAGCTTGGCTTGTAAGAGTGGAACGGGACAGTGTCTTGTAACGCTGCCAGGGAGTCCACAGAACGCCATCGCCTTTTCGACTCTAAGCCTGGCTCGACGGTTAAGTGGTTTTTGAGCAAAGGAAAAGTATCTATCTCGCATATCTCGGTGGACATCTGAACCTCCCCGTAAGGGAAGGAAGGAAGATGGATGTGAACGAAGATGGCGTATTACCTAGACGCGGCTTTGTTCAGTTCAAACCATCGAGCTGGCATGGCGGAGTGGTTAGGGTCTCGCACTCCGGAGATGCTGGTTCGATTCCCCAACTCGACCAATTTCCGACTCGGTTTTGTTTATTTATGTGGCCTGACTAGAAATATTAATTAGGTTAATTAGGCTAAATGCTTTATACCATTGTTCTAATGCCAGCCGTCATGCCCTGTCACCCTCCTGTCAAGTGATGGAACTCTCTAGAATCTTCGACACAATGTCTATGAAATGTCTATTAGTGATGGTTAATGATAGTTAAGCATGAACTGCACATTTCATGATACTGGTTAATGCATGGTTAGTGAGAGTTAACGTGACCCTAACTAGTACACTGATTAATTACCGTTAGTTAAGGTACAGGCGCAGTGCACAGTCCCACATGCCACTTCTTAATTACTACTAATTGCTAATTAGTCATTTATTCATTAAGTACAATGATATAATCATGAAATTTATTTATATGATGTTCCGATGTCTTTCGACTGCACCCGATTAAGTATCTATTGGCTATTGATTGGCATATGTCCATATAAAGGATGCATCCGAAACGCGGACACATTTGCTAACACGTCTTGGTCCCGAAAGTATGAGTTATTATAGGCTTTCGCCTTAAAATAGGTGAACAACATGCGTCGCGCCGAAGCGACGACAGAGTCTGAGTCGAACAGGAACGCCGCGCACTCGGCGAAAGAATGACGGGCGCTTAGGGAGTGAACTCAGAGCTAGTGCGGCATAATCACCGGGACTACACAACAACGCATTAAAGGCAGAAATGCAGAGCTCAGAAACGGGGAACGCTGCAAACACGCAAACGCAGCGCAGTGGTAACAGGTCGCAAGCAGTGCTCAGAAAAGGTGAAATGCGGAAAATATAGAGTGAAGTCTCCAATTAAAATTGTAGCCAGGCCTACAGGACATCACTGAACACTCAGAGGCGGAACAGGTATTACTGGTGGATGAACTTTCAGTTTCTCTTAATGCTGACGTTCATCACTTGGTCGCCGTATTGGGCGACGACACGAAACCGATGCGCAAAGGTTTTTTACTGGCAACTATCGCTGTCTATACATTGCAACAAACCACGGCGCAGGGGGGTTGGTATGAAGCCGAGTGGGTCGCAATTGTGTCCCTCATAGTTAGTCCACAGGGATGATGAATGATGATGAAATAACTTTATTTGCACTCGTCAAGGAATCAGAGGGCGAAAAAGACGAGTCTTGCCCGCCGTCATCTTCCTCCCCTTTCAGCAGGCTGGGATCCCTTGGGATTCAGCGGTGTCCAGGGCCAGACGGATGACTTCTTTTTGTTCTTCTTCTTTCTGGCTGGCCATTAAAGCCTCTCAGAACTCTATATTCCTGTCTGGTTCGTTGTGGCTAGGGCATGTCAGGAAGAAAGTGTGGTTCACCTCAGTCCCGGCTAAATTAAGAAACCTCTGCTTACGCCGTTATCGTGTCTCCGCCCGCTGTGAGCACAATTGAACGAATAATTGGCGCTAGAGTAACAAAAAAAATGCCGACGATTACGTTACTTCCTAATGCGACATTTGAGCGCAGATCATCATCTGGTTCAGCTTTTCGATAGACAGGCTAAAAATTCGAGCAAGAAACGTATGCCCAATTACGGACAACTTAGTTTTTCACACATATTCCTTCTTCAGAAAACACTCCACTCAAAGTTCTTGGTTGTCATGAAGGATGTTTTGTGGTCAGAGAAACAGATGGATATATGCACGACTTTCAGCACTAATGCCTGGTTCCCAAAGACGAGGTCTATGCAAATATTTCGCGAGGTTGTCAGCCATGCGAGGCGTTACGAGTGAGAGGAAAGGGATGTTCTCCCACATAAGTGGTATGTTGTGTTGTGACTGAGAGAAGGATGAAAAGGAAATTGCACGGGCCTGCCTACTGGCTCGAGCCAAGCCACCACCGCTGCCACGTGCAGATAGAGGAGAGCTAAAAGATCAGAGGAAAGAGAAAAAGGAAAGCAAAGACGCGCGTCGCAGCAACAACTGCGTCCGCCGGAGCGGACGCTGCTCAAAAAACAGATAAGCGGCCGAAGCCGCGCTCGCCGAAGCGAGGTCTCCGGTATAATTTCGACCACCTGGGAATCTTTAAGGTGCATTGACATCGCACAGCACACGGACGCCTCTTGCGTTTCGCCTCCATCGAACAAGGCCGCGGCGGCCTCGTTTCGATAGAGGCGAAACGCAAGAGACGCCCGTGTGCTGTACGATGTCAGTGCGCGTTAAAGGTCCCCAGCTGGCCCACTACGGCACCTCTTTGTTTCTTTATTCTTTCACTCTCTCCTTCCTCCCTTCCCTTAGCGCACGGTCCGGGTGTCCACCGATATGTGAGAAAATCAGTGCGCCATTTGAGAATCCCAATTTTCAATTTTTTAGAGCTCAGCTCTCTGGTGCCCATTCCTGCGTTTCGCGGCGTTGCCGCCGCGAAACAGATGGATATATGCACGACGTGGTTCAGGGGTCCGCCGAGATATGTGAGACAGATACTGCTCCAGTTCCTTTCCTCAAAAACCAACCTACCAGTTTAAACCAATTTTGGCAAGTAGTACGAAGCTCCCGCGCTTTCTGACGTCAGTCGATGCGCACTCGCTAAGCCTAGCAGCTCAGTGAACACGGAAGCAATCCGAAAATTTCGCGTGCTTTATCGTTAAAATTTTGTGGTTCAGGCAACTTCAGCCAAAGCGAATGCTTCATGTGCCTTTAGTTTGCCGTGAACGTGGCGCACAGCGTAGCGACAACGACGAATCGGGGATGAAGCGAGAGGCCCAGCTTCCACCTCCACAATCAAGTTTCCATTTCTGGTACCAAAAAGGGGTCACAAAGAATTGGCATCCCTCTAACACATTTTTCTTATTTACGGAGTATATTTTACTCACGCGGACGTAAACAAATATGAAAATAATTACATTTGCGAGAGTTACCAATGCGGGTTCCGCCCGAGATGGCACTGCGCGTGGCAAACAATAAAAAAATGTGAAAAGCATTTCTTGTACAGCTCGCGCCAATGCGAGCGCAGAACTTATGCACAAAAACAAAGCAAGGCACGCTGACGGACGCAATCGGCGGCTGTTAGTAATGCTATCTTCCTGTGTGGATAGTCTTGGCTCGAATTGAACATGTCCGCATTATAAAAAATTATTTGCATCATATTTCCCATTTCCTAAGTATTAATTGGTAGCTACAACAGTTTACGTGTCGTTTTGTTTACACAACGAAAAAATACAGCATACATGTTAACCTATTTCTTATGAAAACTTCTCTTTCCCGCCGTCATAGCGCTGCCTTCAAGCAACGCAAAGCGACCATCCGCGACCCTAACATTTCCAATAAGCGCTCCCTGGGCGCTGCCATATTAGAGAGTTTTGAATAGCGTCGTGGCGAGTAGGGCGACCCTATCCACATGCGCTTAGCGTTAGGGGAACGGGTTCACGTTTTCTGTCTATAGAATAGGGTCGTGGATGGTCACTTTGCGTTTCTTGAAGGCAGCGCCATAACGGCGGGAAAGAGAAGCTTTGAGAACAAATAAGTTAATATATATGCTGTATTTTTTCAGTGTAAACAAAACGACATGCAAACTGTTGCAGTTACCAATTTCCACTTAGGAAATGCGAAAAATGACGCAAATATTTTTTTATAATGCGGACATGTTCAATCCGAGCCAAGTCTATCCACACAGGAAGACCAAAATTGCAAACCTGTTTGTGGAGATCAGTAGTTCGAACCTCCCGCGCTTTCTGACGTCAGTCGACGCGTACTCGCTAAGCCTAGCAGCTCTGTAAACATGGAAGCAATCTGAAAATTTGGCGTGTTTTATCGTTCGTTGTTGAGGCAACTTCAGCCAAAGCGAAAGCCTCGTGCGCCTTTAGTTTGCCGTGAGCGTGAGCCACAGAGTAGCGGCAACGACGAATCGGTGATGAAGCGAGAGGGCCCGCTTCGATGGGCGCCGCCATGTTGACCGAACGTAAAGCGCCGATTGAGCGTTAGCGTCGCCCGCTCACCTGAACACCCCAGGGCCGATAGCGTTCTGCGCATGCGCAGTAGCATCCCGCTATTCCCCTATGACCCAAAGCGATATGGTGACCCTATACTAAACCTTTCTATTTTTCGCTGGACTGCAGTGGGCACTTCTCGCTAGCACGGTGGGAGCGGCGGCGGAAGGTTTACGGCAGTCCAGAGAGGAAGCGTTTCGACAGCATTCTCGCCCGATGGAAAGGTACAGGAGACGTTCCCCTACCGCTTAGCACATGCGGATAGGGTCGCCCGATGCGCCCCGACACTATTCTAAAACTCTCTAAAAGGTCCCTTCAGCGGCTCCTCTTGCCCACGCACACATGGACACTATTTCCATATTATGTTAAAGTCCACACAGTATACACGTAAAGGCTCGCTTTAACGAAGCAGTGCGTACCTGCCTGCGTGGCCTATAGGGTAGCGTGTCTAACTCGAGACAAAAGGGTGCGGGTTTAGATTCCCGACTAATTAGCCCGATTTTCTTTTCACCGAAATTCATTTACGCTATATACTTACGTCCTAAAAAGGTTTCAATCTAATGTTTCAACCACATTTTATTCGACAGCTACATGTGTGACGTCACGAGCTTGCTGACCAATCCGGCTTTCCCGCACATAACAGCGACGACGCTACCTGCGACGGGTTCTCCGCTGAGACACACACGAAGAGAACCAAAGCGGAAGCTATAAGGATGTCCGAGTGCGGACAAGATCATGTGAGAGAAAGGCTGCGAACACGCGCTCGAACACAATAGAGAACGCATCACGAAGAAATACACTGCGTGTTACAGAAGGGTAAAACGCTGCGACTTTTAAAGGGGTCTCTGTCTGGTCATCTGGTGAGAATATTGTGGATTATGTAGAGGATAAAAGTTGTCTCGTGTGAGGTGTCTTTTATAGAAATCTGTTTTAATCCCTGTGCTTCGCTGTGTACGAAATTATACGCACTTTATACGCATAAAGTTGATGTTGAACGATGACTTATGCATGAGCAAGTGCCATTTTAGTAAACTTCGAAGACCTGCATATCACAAGGGGCCTACGTGTGTTTGAAAGCTAGTAACTCTATTATATTCATTGATTCATCGATTCATTCATTCATTGTTTACTCATGCCATATCTTGCAAAGAACAAAATAGTAGCTGGACCCATTGCCGTCGGCTAGTTCCGTGTCCATGGTTAACATAAGGTACAAAAGCAAACGCAGCAGGCGAAAAATTGAAAAAAAAAGCAATTAATAAATAACTGATTCATGACAGACATAAACAACGCAGTGAATATACAGCTGAAATTTTCTTTTTTATATCGTAGTAGTTTTAAAAAATTACTTTATTCTAGCTCACCTGAAGTTAAATGTTTGCTTTATAGGAGCTAGCAAAGAATTCAAAATAGCTCTGTTAAATTCCACCAGCTTTTTCCCCCCTTTTCCCGTGCTGACTGCAAAAAGGAGGTTGATTAAAATTCTGGTTTGTTGCAGCTCTTGTATTTTCAGACGGGATTTTAGATGAAGTAATGGGAACTGTATCATTCGTCATCCTGATTTTTTTTAATAATCTGAACAAACTTAAATAATATATTGCATTCAATGGCAGCACATGGAGAGAATTAAATAGGTGTACACTGGATTGAGTGCTCGCAGAAAAGGTAGTGATTAATAATGCGTGTTTTTGTGGTCACATTACTGGTTTCAGATAAGTCATAAAAGTGTTACCCCAAGACTGAATACAGTAAGACAGGCGACTCTGTATAAACGAAGAGTAAGAGTAGAATAGAATATTCGAAACATTCACAAGCCTTGAGTAGGACATTGCATCCGTATGATATCTTCGAACAAAGGTGTTTTATTTGTGTTCTCCAGTGCATGTCTGACTGAAATGTATTGCCTAAATGTTTGTATTGTGCCGCATAATGATAAGTCCAGTTGCTTAGTATTCAAATTTTTTTTTGGAGAGGGGGGGGGGGGGAATGAAAAAGTATATACTTAGTCTTAACAAAATTAACGCTAAGTTGATTGGACGTGAACCATTCAAAAGCATTGTCTAACACTGTGGATATTAGTGCGAAAGCATTATTTCGATGGGCAAACCCCGAGCTAGATCTTCATCCGCGAGTGGGATTTGACCCCGCGGCGGCTCGAACAGTTCAGCTTCGTTAGGACACTGTGCGAGAACGCTGCGCTTTAGCCGCAGCCGAACACGTATCGTGTTAAACTGCAACGCATTCTCGCACTCTACGAAAAAAAAAACGGCCCAGGGGGGAGTAAAGACAACTTTAGTCCTCAAAGTGCCCCGTTAGTCTCTAAATTTGCACGGCACTCTTCTTGCCACAAATGCGCGCCATGCGCCACTCAATGGACTAATTGCCGAGAAAGAGACTAACGGGGGGGGGGGGGGGGGGGGGGGGGGGTCGCAGCATAGGAGCACGCGAAAATCGCGCTAGAAGACCTCGACTGCAATAGTACTCGATTTTTTAAGCGCAGGACGTCGCCTGAGGCCAGTGAGAGCACCGCCGCTGCCCGTGACGAACCGGATAGACTCTTTTGCGTGAGAAAAAGGCTTCGTGCAACCGAAATGGCTAGCAGCTGTGCAACCGCATAAACAAATACAGCGAGCTTCAATACGTGTCGAATGTGGTTGTAAAGGTTAGGGTTGAGCAAGTACACGTAGTTTCATGTCGTTGTCATTTTTTATTAGCATATGGGATGCTGTGTAAGTATTGGCGACATTTAGCGAAACGGTGCGTGGCAAGCAGTCAGTTCCTTGCCACCACTGTCCGCCAGTAACAAAAACGAATTGAACCATGGCATTCTATATTTGTTTTCAACAGGCTCTAATGTGCAGCTGCCAATTGCCAGAAATAAGTCCACGTTCTACGCAAAAAAAAAGAAACGAGAAGAAAAAAACTGTTGTGGTTGTGAAGTACCGGTCGTAATGTACGCACAGTTCAGCACTTCTTTTTTGGCCAAAATGCAATTTAGACCGCTGTGCGTGCGCATTTAAGCTTAACGCAGCTTGTTGCAAAAGCATATGACAGCAAAATCACCATACTGCGCGCTAAACAGCAATACGTTTGACAACAATGCGAGCGGTAAAGAAAGAAAATGTCTCGTACCGTCTACTGTGGTGGCTTAGTCATCTCCGCGCTATGCTGCTAATCCAAAGGTTGTCGGTTCGCATCCTGGTGTTTTAATGTGTTTAGTTTTGTTTCTTTATCGTTGTTATATGTGTCAAGCACTGTTCGAAACTATCCCGCTCTAAATTACACTGTCGCGCGTCGTTTGCATTTTTTCATTAAACGTCTGCTCCCGGGGACTAACTGTTGAACCGCTTTCTGAGGGGACCAATAACTGTAGACCCTTTGCAGTTAGTCGCGAAGAGGACGAATGCCAGTGGAAGATCAGTTAGTCCCCAAAAAGACTAACCTCTCGCCCCCTGTTAGTTCCTTTTTCCTAAGGGTGCGCGCTGTGCATTACACGTCGTCTGCTTCGGCAACTAACACTACAATCAAACTAATATTCGCGGTTCGAGTTATGTGGCCTGCAGCGTCAGAGATATGTGCGCTGCATGCGTTGGCGGGGATAACGTTGTTTCAGAAACACGGCACTATAGCTACAGTATTGCTTTATAGAGCAGTACTCGTTGGCGTTGACAAAATTTCTGCAAAAACCCGGCACTGGAGCATAGGCCGCCGGCGTACATTGGATAAATTCGCATTGGCGATGAAAAAGTTGAAGATGCGCATAATTTGCATCCTGGGTGCGTGGACACCTCAATCACGTTTTCAGGTACGTGACGGTGGTGTACACCTGCAAAAAAACTGTCTAAACGTGCCACCAATTTTGTTTATCTTGTATTTCAACGAAATTACTCCTAATGAATACGTATTAAGGCCGGTGTCGTCAGCATACATTAGTGGTTGACAATTCTTAAGGATCGCAGGAACGCCATTTATGTAGAGTGAAGAGAGTATGCGCCCGAGAGCTGATCACTGTGGCAAGCCAGATGGCACGGTCTGCGACGTTGACATAAGTTTTATAAACTGCATGCTGTTTACGATCGTTGATATAGCTTCTAAGTAAGTTCATGATTTTCTCCGAATTCATAAGCGCTATGCTTCTTCAGTAATATCTAGTGGTTAACTGCCATGAAATTTTGGCAGGACGCCATGGGACAGCTACAAAGGCCGCCTGAAGAGGGACGCGTCTTCGCACCGCATCATTAAGGTGGCGAAATTGGCATAATGGGTACAGTTCGCCGCCCTAATAAAGGGAAGCCGAAAGCACGTGCCTTTCGCTAGCTTTGGCACTGGGCGTGCCTGAACTACGCTCAGTGGCCATAGTAGCAAGTTTGCTGGGTAGGCTTGAGAAACATTTGGAAAGCATCCGATCAAGCGTCGGTTAGATCTCGCCAATCTGTGAGAACGGGGGAATCGCGCTTTGTTTCGCAGAGGTCAGCGTGCATCACAGCTGAGCTGGTAGTCTCGTGCGCTTCGTTTATTCTTTCGAGCCTGTTTGTCTTTGCTTTGCAGACCCTGACCTAACTCCATCAATGAGCAATGCTCTTGAATAAGAATCGCAGCTGGAAGGAGAGATATTTACTGTCGAAGCTTTTAAGGAGTCCAGGTATTAACTTTGTGACCAGCAAGAATAGGTCTGTTCGCAACCGCCAATCAGCTGAATAGGAAACTCATGCCTCGGGAGTAGGACAACACGAAGCGCAACCAAAAAGCGATGAAAAGCGTGGCCATCGCACTTGAGGTGCGAATCGATGGTCATATTGTGTAAAAAGCTATTTACATAAACCGAACTGAAAAAGACGCGAAACAGGTTGGGTTATTCCCAATTACGCACCCTATGAGCATCAAAGAAAGACAAGGAACTTCGCGAAAGAAGAGAATGACGTATGTTGATTATACCAACTGCATAGCCCCAGTTGGCAGCCATTCGGCATGTCCCCCACCAGTTGCTGCCTTCGTTTTCTTTTTCTTTTTGGCGCTGCTGAACTCATAAATAGATATAATAGTAAGGACGAACGAAAGATGTATATAGGATGCAATGGTTAAAATGTGCCAAAATGTTGATGAAAACATAAATATGCCCGCCTGTGTTGCAAGGATTGTAATGTAGATAGACCTGTGATTATCGGGAACCATAGTTGCGAGAAGGACGTACAGTTCTCCTGCTGAGTTAAAGCTCTTCGTTATAGCTGTTTACGCTTGGACATAAAGTGATCAGAATTAATAAGTGCACTGCCGAGTCTCTTGAGCGTAGTGTTCATCAGCTTGTCAGTGTCCCCTTCTTCTACAATGTTCGAGGAAAGCACTTTCGTTTTTGTGCCGTGACAAGTGCTATCAAACGCTGTGATAAAGCTTCACCCATGACATGGCATACATGCACGGAATGGCATGCTCATATATTGAGGGTTTTCTTTCGTTAAATTACTGTTCAAAGTTAGCACCCTGCTGTTCTCCTGCTATGCGTTCTCCTTTTTGTGTCAGTATGAGCCAAAGGTATACGAGCAAGAAGTTTTATTCAGCTAGTCCTACGCAGCCCTTGCTACAGAAACTACAATAAGATAACACCGCGCTCTTCCAAACAGGGAAGTCAAGGTCAAATTTCTCGCTTCCTAGCAACATTGCGCGTGCGCTGAACGAAACTTGGAGCTCCCCTCGCACGCCTTGTCTTCAGCGAGTTAGAGGCAATTAACCAGCAATGAAGTTTTCCTCTCGATCGCAGCGTCGTAACGCGCAGCCTATAGCAAGAGGCGCAAATATTCTTTTGGCGCATCCTCAATGCTCTTCCATTCTACCCTGCCTGCTCTTATAGCCATGAGCTTTCACGTTCTGTCGAAGCCACCCGTCGTGAGCGTCAGCCAACTGGGCTACGTCGAGGACATCTAGGCAAGGAAGGCTATGAGCTAAACGCGCGGCTGTAATCGTTCAGAATGCAAGCGGCTGGCAGCAGAAGTTTTTAAGCGCCCAGAGGAATAATTGTAGCGTAAGTTTGGCACTTGTAGGTTGTCTACACTTATAAGGGCTGCCCTAGTGTGACCGTCATTTGCGTGTGTATGCTCTAAAATAAGGAGAGGATGGTTCAGAACTGGTTAACAGAGAGCAGCACTTGCAACGCCCGAAGAAAATTTCAAGCAATGCGAGTTAGGAAGAAGATTCTGAAGCGAAATGCGAACACTCACTCAACACTGGGATTACGTGACCACCCTAAAAACGGATGAGATGCTCAACCTGCGTTCTCAGTGCTGAATATTTGTTTCTTCTGTGCTCCAGAATCGTCTTTCTAATCACGCACACTCTTAGCGTGCTACGATGCGGAAGCTCCTCGGGTAATCTGCACTTGCAAGCCTAAACTACTCCGCGCCCAACATACATACTACCGCTCACAAGTTCTTGCAGTATAGCGGGAGCTACGATCGCGAGCCGATGGATTTCAGAGGGGTGTGGTAGGCTCGCGAACGCGTAAGTGGTACACGCCTGTTGGAAGCCGTCGGTTCTGCTGCAAAACACTCGTGGGATAAAGCGTACCTCTGGAGGTCTGTCGGTAAGCGGTAGCGAATACGCAGTGACGCATCAAAGGAAACGCGCCACATTGTAAATCGTAACACTTGCGCACTGACTGACAAAACCTACTTTTGAGTTCTCTAGTACGCACTGATTGCAAACTGCTTTCCTAGGTGAGTGCTCAGCGAACTTGAGTGGGCATGCCAATTATACGTCTAAATCCATTACATTTGCCACACTACAGAAATTATACGTCTAAATTCATTGCATTTTCCACACTTCAGGAACCTGCACAGGAATGCACACCACAGTTCATACAGGAACAGTCCATACAGGAATGCTGCAGGAACATGTCCACGAACTCTAGTTGTGGCAGCATAGCACATGTGTCGCGAAACGGAAAGGGGTGCAGCGGGGAGTGCAAGTAGAGCATACGGGTGCTCACCTGCATGAGTATGTAGTTCTTGGCGAGCAGGAGCGTGGCGATCTTGGAGAGCTTGCGCACGGACGGGCTGTGCGCGTACGGGATGACGGAGCGCAGCTCGTCCAGCGCGTCGTTCAAGTCGTGCATGCGCCTTCGCTCGCGCGCGTTGATGCTCAGCCGCATGGTCTTGGCGTGCCGGTGCTTGCGGGCGCCCCCTACCGTCGCCGCGGGCTGCTGCTGGTGCTGCTGCTGCTCGGGCGGGGAAGGAGGCGGGGGCCGCTGGTGCCGCTGGTGCGAGGGCTGGTGGTGGCCAGGCAGCGTGCCCAGGGGCGCCGGCGGTGGAGGCGCGGCCGATACGGCCGCTGTGACGGCTGCGAGGGAGGGTCGTGCTCCGACGGAGACGACGGAGCCTGGACACAACACGGACGGAGACGCTGGCTTTAGGAAGGTGGGCTGAGGGCAGATTATGAAGAACGGAAATGCGCGCCGACTGTCGGACTCCAACGGAGGACACGGAGCCTGGACACGCATTTAGGGGCAACGGCGCAGAAGTTTCAACTCAGATTGCGTTGGCCTAGGTTAGGTTAGATTAGATTAGGTTAATTTAGGTTAGGTTAGGTTGGGTTAGGTTAGGTTAGGTTAGGTTAGGTTAGGTTAGGTTAGGTTAGGTTAGGTTGGGTTAGGTTGGGTTTTGTTGGGTTGGATTAGGTTAGGTTAGGTTACATTAGATGGTGAGAAAAGGAAGGCACTGTGACGTTCGGGCTTCTGAGACGAAAGAAAATGGCCAATTAAAGCGGCCTATTGAGGATTTCGACATCACTTCCTCGAAGCTGCCGAATCAATAGTAAATAGCTTTATTGGAGAAATCAGTAACAAAGGTAAAGGTATCCATAGAAGCTGCCATGAATGATGGTTTGACACGAGGACTTGCTTGCAGCTACTCACCTTGGTGCAAGTGGTGTTGCGAGTGCGAGTGCATCTGCCTCTGCAGCGCGTGATGGCCGTGAGAGGGCGACAGCTCCGCTGCCAACGGAGAAGGGTGCACGGACACTGCGGGAAGAGAGGGCGTCAGAGCTACGTCATCTTGAAAGCGACGTCAGCGTCACTGTCATTCTTGATTATTTCAATCCCTGGACAAGCGCCTATCTCCCTAACTCCAGTTCCATCTTTTCTATACCATCCGTGAACAAGCTCTCCTAGCAAAATTCCAAGCTGTTACATTAACGGATCATCGGTTACGTATCCAGTTTATTAACAGTCCTGCCTTCCGCCAAGGTATCACTAACACGATTTTCTCTTCTAATCCATGCGGTCCTGTAGTCTTTGCTTTCAAAATTACTCCTGCGAGAAAAATATGCACCCATTGGTCCATGCCTACAAGCTCGACTTCTTCAGCCTACCAATTCGTATTTTGGTACTTTGTGTCATCAAATCTTTTGAGGTTACCCCAGACATGAACTCGCATTTTATCGATCCACGTCAGAAAGGTTGATAGCCCGCCATAAAAGCCGAGGTACACAACTTCGGAGCATGCAGCTAATTTCGCGGCGTCCTACGGCCACGAAGGCTCCGCCCTTTGTCCAAAATGGACCTTAATCTAGCACAATTGTCGCGGTGAACTTCTCCCGGCTATTCTTCTCTGAATGCAAACCTATCTCCGACCTTGAGCCTGCATACTAAGCGTAAAGACCAGGTCTCAGCCTTTTGTAAAAGAAGAAACAACAAACTCGCGAGAGCTTCTAGCGCGATAGCACTTTCAACATTTAGGAGCCATTCAACACATCTACCCGTTGCTTCTTTGTTTGTTTGTTTTTTGTTTGTTTGTTCTTGTGGGTAGGTCGTGGGCAACCTGCCAGGCTGCCCCCGACCTACCCACAAAATATATATACAGGGTCTTCCACCGAAGACTTTCCACAGTCTTTAAAAATAGGGTTTTTGAGTTAAAAGAGCGCTGTCCTCGGCATGGCATTGTCAGCGTTGTAGTGCATCAGAGTACAGCTCAAACAAGCTAACTAGCAGGCTCGTTAACTATTAGTCAATAAACTTTTTAACTATTACTGCTAGGCTACGGTGGGTTACACGCCTCTCAATAATTAAGGATCCTCAATTATTGAAAGGCGAATAGCCCAGAATAAGTAATATCCACATCAGTTTTTATAATCTGCAAACGCCATTGCCGTCGCCATGGCGAATTCCATGTCCATATATAATACCACCAATTTCTGGCCACCATTTCAAAGAAAAAACGGGCGATTTGTGTGCTTAAGCCAGATGCGAACTATTTGCGCTAGAATATCTGTTTCACTTCAGTTCGGGTGTTCGGATCCATTGTTCAAGGATGGACGTTGTTCGGATAGCGATAATGAGTTATTGCTCACGCATTCGCACTTGGTTATTCTCTACTTTATATTAATAGATCCCTGGGAGTCGTCATACCACTCCTGGGGCATTCGTGCAGCGGTTAATTAAACGGTATGCCACTCCCCTGCAATGGCAGGGACTACCATCGATGGCGCTCGTGAAAACCAGGTTGCACTTTCCGAGCAGTCTGTCGCGACCACTCATTAATTGAACTTCCAGATGCCGCGATGGGCAGTTTGCATACAATCCTGTGGGCACTGGCAAGTGGGAAACCTGCCAGGTTTATATATTGATACACACACACACCTGATCAGGTTGCCCACAACCCGGTGGGCAGGTGAGTAGCCTGCCACAAAGTAGACTTCAGACAAACAGACAGGCAAACTGACAAACACAACGCCCATATGTGTGGAGTGGCCACTATAAGTGCTAGCACACACAAAAAAAAAAAACTAAACCAAAAATTTGGTGTCCCTACTCCTCTCAAAGAAACTCAATGAGACATCTTTAAAAAATGCTCCTGAATTTCAGGCGGTACAGTAATATAAACCATCTCCTAATGCGTTGTTGGAGTGTAGCGGTAGCGGTATGCGAAAAAGGCTATGCTAGACCTCTGTAATGTTAAATTCGCGCTCACCACCGAAGCAGGGAGAACTGGTCGGGGGGAGCCCCATCCTGTGGACGACGGGGCCCGGCGAGTCGTCGTCGCTGCGCACTTCGTCGCCGCCCAGGTCGGCCACCTCGGCCCGCGTGGTTCCGCTGGCGGGTGGTGAGGCGCCGCCGCGGACGCCGCCAGCTCGAAGCACGGCGGCCGCGGCCGAGTCCCCGGACAGCGGACTGCCGAAGGACGACGGGCCGTACAGGCCCGGCGCGTGCAGGCCGTAGGGAAAGCCGATGCGGAAACCAGCGCTCGCTTCCATGTAGATAGGTCTCGCTGTCGCGTTTCAACTTCCTGTACCGAAACTGTTCTCTGCTGACAAGTGCTTCTGGGATGCGTTTCAACTCAATGCCTGGCCTTTCTCTATCCCGGAACTGTTGACTGCTAACAGGAAGTCCCGGAGTCAAATCGTGAAGTCTCGAACCTTGTGTTCCCGACACCGCCAGAGGCTGGCGTCCTTCTCGGAACTAAATGTGGAGAACGACAATACTTCGTGAATCTATTTCTTATCTCATAGCTGGTTGCTGCACTGGTGGTAACGCTCAACGATGAGTCTTCAACAGCCTTCGTATTGGATGCGGTCTTCCCAGCTATCCCTATGGTCAAAGGTGAATCGTTATGTGCTTAACCTCCTTGCCTATTTAGGGTAGCTGGCCTTCCGGTGGTGGTGAAAGCTGGGAAAGAATGCAAGAGATAGAGAGTTGTTGCAAAACCAGGGCTGCTTTCAGGTAATCCTGTCTTCTTGGTGACTTCAAGATGCGAGATTTTCTTCCTTGTCGTGGTAAGACCCATGAAGGAGCAATCGTTAATGACCGTAGACTTGAAATGCAGGCTTTAAGTTACTCGCGGTCTGCAAGGCCTTAAACTTCAAAGCCGATAACCGCATTCTCAACTGTATGTTACTGACCCCGTTTCCTAATTACTGACGAAGGAAGGGGCTGTTGCGCTGAGTGCGAGGTTAATGGAAGACCGCCTGTGTCTCGCAATAACTGAGCTTCCGGAAGGGATGGCACTGAGATGTTTCACAGCTGTGACAGACTTACATTGTACGTCAGCGTATCCGTGAAACAAGCGACGTTGCTTTTCCCTGGTAAAATCAGTATTTCTGTGAAGGAATTAGAGAAACTGTATGGATTGAAGAAATGATGAGGCGCGTAACCACCTTACAGTATTTCACCTGTAATACTACTTGTCTATTTATGCTTGTAGTTCTGTCAAATGTGTTATTATCTGTGTGGCTCCATTGGACATAGTACAACACATATAAGCTCTATGTATTGGTTTCTACGAGGTGCACATGTAGACGGCTGATTTCGCAGACCACTCGTGCAAGCCTAACGTTTCCTTGGCACTGTGCACAGTTACAATTACATATCAAAACTATCGGGGTGATAAAAACTTCGTTTCTCAGCAGAAGCCCTGTTTCTTTATCTGGGGCTTTTGAAGGAATTGCCAGACTTAGAAAAACTGGCGCCCTGGAGCCAGTAGTGTCTGGTGCTACGACAGCAAGCCTTTTCCGACATAGTTTGGAGGTAATCGGATGACATAAACTGTGGGACTCAAAAGCAAAAACTTTTCCGCACGCTTTTTCAGCTGACTATTGCGACTCACGCCAAATTCATTGCTTCTTGTACTTCAAACTTTTCCGCTGTGATCTCTCCGACGCACACATTTCAACCTCCAGATAAAGTCCAGAGTGTCATCCTTTCCACTGTGCTGTAACAGAAGCTTTGGCAGGCTCATTGGGTGGCACCGCTATATATAAATTTCTGATCCTGGGCGTTGCGTACTCGTAGGTAGGAGCAATCAACATCGGTGGTCCACTTGTGTTGTTGCTGAATCATGCTCGCTCAGGTGGTTGATAATAATAGGAACAAACACTGTCTTCATCTTTTTTCCACCTTGCATAGCTTCCGCACATGTACCACTAAGCGATGTCTTGTCCACCGATGGCAGGTGTATTCCTCAGCTCAAATTCAAGCAGTTGTGCAGAAGATAAAGGTGTTCTTTCACTTCTTCGTAGAGTTACTTTCACCCAAAAAAGAAACGTCGCCGCGTTCCTGTGCTTCTTGCTGACTGCACACAATATCTTTAACCAGGACACAGAAGCTGGAAAAAAAGGAAATGAATATAAATATTTATAGCTGAGTTGAAATTATTGTTTTCAAATGAAAATCACACTTTTGTTTACTTCCTCATTGTTCATGCTACGACTGCGGAAAATGAGAACAGCAATCATATAACAAAACATGCTAACTACGTGAACATTTATGTGCCCCGCATACGAGATCAAATCAGCGTCATCGTCCCAGTGTCATGGCTATTTCGTTTGGACAATTGCGCACAAGATATACGAAGCAATAATAGCTCTCCGCTAAACGTGTCGCTTGCCAAGAAGCCTGCTATTTTAGTATGTAGCGTTTTTTACGGCTTGAAACAATCGAGAGAAGGAATAAGCGAGAATTTGCTAAAATGCGGTTTCTTTAAAGGACTTCAATTACTTTTTTTCCCTTCACAGAATGCGAGGACATGCAGGCAGCATTCCATTCCTTTCTACTTGCTCGTCTTGTGATACTATTTCTAAGCGCCGCCTTGACGAAACCAGCACACCCTGTAATTTTACTCGGGCTGCACACATTGGCTAAGGTATTTTGCACCCAGAGCGCAAATTTGCTTCTAGCACTAACGATGTTTCGTAAACACTTGAGGCTGTTTATGACATTCCAGATTATTTAACATTGACTGCTAACGCATTGTTTTATCCCATATACCTGATGTTGAAGCGTTTGAACGGAAAGTAATGTTAGATTAAAAAGGCAGCCAAAATTATATAGCCGAGTGTACGCTTGCAAAGTGGTCTCGAAAAAATCAAACATGTTGGTTGCTATACCAGAGTCTAAATGTTAAATGTACAAGTGGAGACTTACCGGAGGTAGAGCTCCCGAACCAAGAGACCGGGCGGCTATTGAAGGAAGTCCACGAAACCTCGGCTTCTGAAGGTAGGCCCGTTCCAGATGGCGTTACTTGCACTCAACGTGAATGATACATGAGCATGGTTATCTGATTCAACCACGGAACTGAATTCACGACCATAAGCTATCGCATCACCACCTCAGTGTTTTTCTAAGTCAGATCAATGAAGCGAGCTTCACGAAGCGTCGCGCTTTTGTCTAGGCAACTCATTAACATCGTCAAAGTTCACAGTGTCGTTCATTGACGCTTCCAGCACAAAAAGCTCTGCTTCTTTTACTCCTTCGTCGATCGTTTAAACTCGACTGTTCTCACATCCGCCGATGCTTTACACGCACAAAAGAAAAATAATGAAGGAAGGTGCGAGGGAGAAAACAACAAAACAAACTAGCGAGCTTAACACCGCCGCCGTGTATTCCGTGGTCAGTTCACGCGCGCATCGCGAACAGAGGCGCCGCCGCAGCGTCGGACTACGTCAGCCCGACGTCGCTCCCACTTCGCCACTGAACAGGCGGGTGCTGCCGGGAAGGGAACTTGCCCGGAGCAAAGCAGACAAGTTTGTTGGAACTGCTCTCAAGAGTGAGGGGAGCGGGGGGCCCTCTCCCCTCCCCTCCTCCGCTTTGCAGGCCCACCGATTGACACCTCCCGGCAAGTGCACTCTCTCCCACCACTGCCCTTCTTTCTATTTCTGTCTTTTTTTTTCTTATCTTTCGCGCGCACCTTCCCGCTTCACTCTCTCTCCCCACTGTCTGTCTCTCTTTTATGTCTGCATCTCTTGCCGCTTTATTCATCCATGTATTTTACTTAGGTTTTTGAAATATCCGCTCCACCTCTCTTGGTTTGCAAGTTCGGCCACATTCATTGTACAGCTACCTGGTCAACCTCCTCCCCCATTTCTAAAGGTATTTTCTAAAGGAAGTTTACGCAGAAATAGTGTGCACTGAGCAGTTTCCTTTACTGCTCTTGTTGTTCCTTCCCTTGACTTCCCGGTGGTTTATACCTTGAATATGCTTTCGCTGCGATACGCTTTCCGACTCTTACTCCGTTTCGAAATTCCACCAAACTCTTATGTACCCCGAAATTTACAACTTAGCGTGCGTTATAATTTGACTACAAATAAATGTGCTGGGTAATAACGGTCAAGACACTATTGAAGCGTATCCCCATCTTAAGCGTAAGGACACAAAGCGGGTGTATTTAAATGATGTGTATTACATGCTTCGAATAACAAAAGGTTTTTCTGGCAGGGCAGTCTGTTTCTGCATTCTTTCCTCTTCTAAAGGAAGCCGACGCTCTTCCTTTCCTCATTTCTGCCCCTTTTCTCACTCCATCCAGGCGAGTGAAGAACACATATCATCCTTCTTCATCTAGTTATCCTTTGTTTCTTCAACCAAATCTTTCCGCTTGCTCTGAAGCAACCACAAGTACAACTACGCTTGCCTTTCTTCCTTACTCGCCCACTCTCATCGACTTCCCAGTAAGCCTTTTCTCTTTCTTTTTAAATTTTTTATCGCGTGCAAGGCTGCTGGATTTCGGGAATCATCAGACAAGAAAGCCGTCTCGCCCTCGCGCTTTCCTCACCCCTCCGAGAGCCGAATCCTCCTTTCTTTATCTTCTTCTCCCCGTCGTTATCGCAGAGAATAGATGAGAGGTCCGGCGAGAAAAGACGCCGAGGGAGGAGGGAGGGGGGTCCATAGCGACTCCCCGTTTTCCCCATTTCGGCTCGCTCACGACTCCCTACTTTCCCCAACCGCGCCATTGCCCTTCCCCGCTTCCCTATCTCGCCTCGAACCAATGGGACTGCCCACGCCTCCCGGAGAATCACTTTGCCCGGCGGCGGGCGGAGTTTGCGCGGGATCTTTCCCGCGCTGGCGGGGGGATAGCATCCAAGGCGATCCCGCCTCTCGTCTCGAACGAGCCGTCCCGCGAGTGGCTGCTTTCTTCGGGGACCGTTCGAGGAAGCGATGGGTCTGAAGAGGGAGAGGCGCGATCTTTTCAAGTGAGCAGCGATCAAGGAGGGGTCCCGGGAGCTTTTCGCCACAGAAGAGGCGCGAAGGGTCTCATCACTTTTGCGGTGCTCGAAACAAGGTCACGTGATGGGGATGCGCTAGAGGGCAGAGGAAAAGGTTGTTCTTTTTTCCCTCTCCATTTTTCGGGGATGGGGAAGAAGACGCATCCCGATTTGGGCCGTCCCGCGATGCGGAGGACTAGCGCAGTGCGCTCTTTTTCTTCTTTATTATTTCTTGATTTTTTTCCTTTATACCGTGAAGGGATGAAAGCGGGTGAGGAAGAAAAGCTTCTGCAACAAGCGATTTGCGGCTCACTGCTTTTCGAGCGGTTTTTACGTTAAAAAAAAAGGAGAAATGAAAGCCGCATTTCAGAGGCGAGAGGAGTGAGTTCTTCGAAATGCACTGGATGTCACAGTGTGGTGCCTTGTTCGGAGCGACCTAAAGAAACCGCTTGCATACTACAGTGATCGCAGAAGAATGCACGCACTTAAAGCGACGAGCACGTACGGGGATGCCTTTTCATTGCGGGGACAGCTGGAGTGGACGTAAGGAAACAGAATTTCTTGGGAGGTATTGCTGACAGGATATAAAGACCAAGATACGCATGATTTGTCATATACGAGCCTGAGTACCTCCTTGAGCAGAGTCAGTGCTGTGTAACACAAGTAGTAAGATGTGAGCAAGAATGTTATTCACTCACCTAATAGTAGACCTAATAGTAGATAAACAACATAGTTGTAAAAATGCAGGTCCCAATTATCGGGACGCGTCACCGTCCAGCTCAGCAACGAACGCGACAGACGAAGGTCCAGCACTTGGAAGCAACCGGAACGTGTGCTCTACGTCGGCTGTATTGTCTTGGAAGATACAGTGTGACAGTGAGACGCGGTGTATTAGCACGAACGTACGCGCAAGCACGCCCATGTTCAGTGTTTGTGATTGCTGTGAATCGTAGAACATAATCCATAGGCTGGTAGCCTTGATGTTATTCCCTTCTGCATCTTTACAAACCACACCAGTGCACATCCACTAGTGAACAAAAAATTAGTGCACATTCACTAGTGCACATCCACAGTGCAACTCCGCAGAAAACTAACCCCCCTCCCCCCCCCCCCAGCCTAAAAACGAATAAGGGGACGAAGCGGTAAATATTTAACACGAATGCGTCATAATCAAACAAAAAAGAAGCTACCGATGAAACCAAATAGATCTGACTCCAAGAGTAGCTCCCGCCAGAAGTGCCGCAGAGCCGAAGACCGAAAGGGCTCATAGCGAGTTTCACTGTGGTTTCCATGCTGGACATATTGACCGCTGCCGGCTGGACTTTCGATGGTTGGTAATCAAACATCCAAAACCCGAAGCGTTTATCCGCACACAAGTGAAGAACTGCGTGAACGCTGACAGATTGGCCCGTGACGTCACCTAACGTCACATGGCACCCAACACCTGGCGCCCGTCGTCTCCCCTCACCGCTGATCGCCGGGGGTACAAAAGCGGTTTTAAATGGCATTTAAACTAGCGGGACGTCATTCGAGGCATGGTGGCAGGGAGCGTATGAGGGTAGAAAGTTCCGGTACGGGAACCTACGGTGTGTGGAGGGGAAGGGATTGGGGGGAAGAGTCGGAAGGGCCGACTTTTGCGCACCGCCGCGGTCGTGATTGGTGCGGTCGGAGCGGGGTGCGTCGTTCAAATCGCATCAAACGCTCTCCTGCCCCAGCGTCGGCGCTGGCGACTGTATTGCCAGCGTCGCTCTTAGGCCCGTGGAGAATGTGTTCCACCGCCGCGATGAAAGTCGTTCTTATTCCGCCGCATCAGCTGCAGTATTGGCATTACCTAGTGCTTCCCTCGGGGCGTGAGGGAATCGTTAAGCTTCTGCGGGGTTAACGGTGGCATTTAGGCGTGATGGATGCACGAAGTAGACTCCAGGTTCAACAAGCACGCGGACGGGGAGCAGTAGACACGCTAGGCGGAGTAGTGCGTTCTGGCCTCTTCACTTGGCCCTACAAGAACGTGAGTCAGCGGGTTATGGAGTCACCGAATCGTCACTGACGAGTAAGCAAGCAAATAACTCTAGAGGCAATAGAGTGAGTGGCCGAATGAGCGCGTTAGTAAACAGCGAAAAGTAAATGAGTGAGAGCGTACCTTAGCAAGCGAGTGAGCGAATTATTAAGGAGTGAGGGAGTCAATAAGCGCGCGAGATTTAGTGAATATTTCAGAGGAAATTGGCTAGTTAGTTAGTTAGTTAGTTAGTTAGTTAGTTAGTTAGTTAGTTAGTTAGTTAGTTAGTTAGTTAGTTAGTTAGTTAGTTAGTTAGTTAGTTAGTTAGTTAGTTAGTTAGTTAGTTAGTTAGTTAGTTAGTTAGTTAGTTAGTTAGTTAGTTAGTTAGTTAGTTAGTTAGTTAGTTAGTTTAATTTAGTTTACGCGAGTGAGTGGGTGAGCAAGCCAACAAGTCCCCCGCAACATGTCGAGAAAACTCGACAATTCTCGAGTGGACACGATACTATAGTGCCGCTACACAGCTTGTCCTGTTTCTTCTTTTTTGTTGTTTTGGTTCTCGCCCACAGAAACAATTCTCTCCACTTCAACTGTGTTTCTTCCCAACACGTGGGTGAAGAAACCAAAAGCATCTCTTAAATTTAAAAATCTAGTCAGAGCGTGGCGCCTTTCTTCCCTTAGGAAAACAGAGTCGCGGCGCCTGCAAAATATCGCATCAGATACGGCCGTCACTGAAGCTACCGTTCGCCCACAAATGATGGAGAAACAAAATATAAAGAAAGAGCCAACGCACCACACGGGCCTCTCCACCGACGGCCCATGTCATCGTGTACACGGTGCGGCAGTCGGAGACAGAAAGTCACATAACACACTCGCGTTTTGCAGGCGCTTTTGGGAGCCTGCCGATAGGGATCGGCCCGGGAGGGACTACGCGCTTCAGAGAGTAGACGACGCCCCGTCGCTTTGTGCGGTCGCTGTTAGTTCGCGCATGCGTGGATTTGAATGGAGACCGGCGCGGTGTCGCGGTGCAGGACACGTGATGCAGAAAAGGAAAAGAATGTACATATCTACAGAAAGAAAGACGAGGGTAGTGCTGTCGGCAGTCACGCATCTGTTTGCACTCTTCTGTACACCAAGCTTTTTTTTTTAAGAGTCTGGTTAGGAGTCTGGTTGCTGAGTGCTCGCGCTTCTTGCGTTGCTGGACCGGTGGTCTTCTGTAGGACCAGTGGTTGTCTTTAAGTTTTGACTACCGACTGCAATTGTTAATCGAATCTAAATGGGTGCGCACTTTTTCAAAATTACTTTTTTATGATGACATAATCGCTCACGGGGCCACGACGCTAAGAAAAGTCGGAGAAGTATAGATAAAAACAACGAGGTTACGTCGCTTAACAAAACCAGAAAAGCAAAAGTAAATATGAACTACACTGCAATAGAAAAAAAAATAAAACCGCTTTTATTTTTACAAACAAAACGGGTATCTTGTGGAAGCTAGAATTGTGATGGATTTCACGTAAAACAGAATTTACAACTAATCTTCAAAAGCTGCGCCAAAAAAGCAAGGACATTGGGAAACACTGGTACCATTGCCATTAATACTTTTGGGCAAGATAAGTAAAGCGCCTATTAATCTTTCTTTCTCTTCTAATTTTCTTGCATCTCTCGCACAGTTTTTGAAGGTTCAAAGATAAACTAACTACCCTGCCAGATACTGTACCCAGAACAGAGCGCCCGGGCTGCGGCAAACGCCAATGGTGTGCCTGACTAGGCATCCCACCTAGTGGTTGTAAGGGCGTGACCCTTCAGGACATGACCCCCAACACCTCTCCCTATGATTAAATAAATGTTTTCACACCACCACCCAATGCGTAGAAACAAGACGCTTTGCGGGAAACTTCTTTAAAATGCAAGTGCGGTATTGAAATAAAACACACAAGTGGACTTCAAGTGCATTAGTTACACTCACTCACTCGTCTGTGATTCTTTATTTCCTTACACCACTGATCACGTTCCTCATTTTTATTAAATCCCGCAGAAAACATTTTCCATACCTTGTGCTTGGCGCATGATGGCCTTAGCTGCCTATGTGCCATAAAACCCAACACAACACAACACCGCCGCGGTGGCTGAGCGGTTATGGTGCTCGGCTGCTGGCCCAAAAGACGCGGGTTCGATCCCGGCCGCGGCGGCTAGAATTTCTTTGGAGGAGAAATTCTAGAGGCCCGTGTACTGTGCGATGTCAGTGCACGTTAAAGAACGCCAGGTGGTCGAAATTCCCGGAGCCCTCCACTACGGCGTCTCTCATAGCCTTAGTCGCTTTGGGACGTTGAACCCCATAAATCAAATCACAACACAACACAACACTCTTTATTTCCCAGCGATAAGAAAATTTTGCTCGGCTTAATATACCAGCCAACCAGGTACTAAACCATATCAGACTTCCCACAATTTCTACAGCAGATAAATGAATGCATGAATATGCTCTTACTGAAAGCACATCCAAGGACTCATGAAGGGGATAGGAAAGTAGAGAGAATATTTAATGCAAACAAAAACTTAAAGTAGCTGCAGAGTCCCAAAGGAGCCGCGCCAAAGAAGTAGGCCTAGAGGAAAGTACGGGCGCCATGGCTCGCAGGCGGGGTATGCGAAAGGCAGATTGTCCTCTCTGGAAGATTTATTAACACTTCCGTGCGGCCGGACTGAAAAATACATAAATAACAAAAAGTGGGGACCTTCGTGGCAAGTCCCAAAGACGTTCCAAACGATGACAACTCATTTATTTATTTCATATACCCTCAGGGCCATTGGCATGAGAGAGGGGAGTGGTTACAAGAAAAAAAAACATAACAATACAATAAAAGTAATGGGGGTATTATCAAAAAGTTGCAGATGTGTCCAATCATACAATGTTATCTAAGGCGTTCTTGAAAAGCTGGTAATCTTTGGTGGTTGCTGTTGGTGCGGGAAGGTGATTCCACTCCGCTGCTGTTCGAGGTAAAAACTACTGAAAGAAAGCGTTAGTTCTGCAAAATGGGACACCGACTTTGTAGGCATGATCTAATCTTGATGATAGGTGGTGCGGGGGAGAGATTAATTCACTGCGCAGGTGTGGATGATGAAAGATCTTATGGAATAGGCAGATACGAAACATTCGGCGACGTGAAACTAAGGATGGCAGATCAAGGTTTGATTTCATTGAAGATATGCTAGTGGTCCTGTTATAGTTGGAGAGAATGACGCGGGCTGCGTTATGTTGGACCATTTCTAGTGAATTAATAACGTTGTCATGATGAGGGTCCCAGATGGATGCGGCGTATTCTAGTTTTGGACGCATTAATGTCTTGTACAATGGCAATTTGAGGGATGAAGGAGCTCTGGCGAAGTTGAGGTGGATGTAACCAAGCATTCGGTTGGCGTTGTTAACTACGTATGTGATATGCAGAGAATAAGTGAGGGTGGAAGTGATGTGCACACCAAGGTACTTGTACGAGTGTACTGATTCTAAGGGAGTATGATTCAAAAGTTCCGGGAACTGCACCTCTAATTGAATCTATGGGATGAATATTAGACCACAAAAGTAAAATAGTTCTGGTCCTAAACCAGCACATATATATGATTTAGAGCGAGGGCTCTCACAGAAGCTCGTCTCTTGTTGTCATTGTTGTTATCCTCCTCTGACGCGACACACGCATACCCACAATGAGTAACTTACGACGGTTCGGTAATGGATGCCCGAGAGAATCAGTGAATAGACTCAAAGAAAAACGGAGCGCTTTGTATAGACATGCGCAAAGTTCTCCTCCGCCTCCATATGTTCTTTCCTCCTCTCTCGTTTTCTTGCTGTTCATCGTAGAGAACCACCTATAGACAATGTTGCATAATATTGAAGCAACACCGGACATCAAAAAAGTACAAAGACTTTCCGTCATTATTTGCAGAGAATAATAGTAGTGAAAAGTTCATTTGCAGCCCCCTCAGATTTCCCCTCTACCACTCACAAGCCCTGCGTTGTCAAGTCACTAGACAGAGAAAAAAATACCGAAGACACTTTGGAAATTGTAAAGTGTGCTTGGCGAAAGCCTTGTGGTCAACCCACCGCCGCTTTCCCGAACCGCTTGGTGCGTGGCTGGCTTCCCGCATGTGCGGTTTTTATTGTCTTTGGCGACTGCGGTCTCTTTTTTGATTGTAGTGTTTTAGAGCGCAGCTCTTTGGCGCCCGTTTAGCGGCGTCGCCGTTGCCCGTTCGGCGTTCATTGCTGCCGAGGTTGCCGAGGTGCAACCAAGGCGAAAGTGCAACCACGCTGATAGTGCGACCATGCTGAAGAGGCGAAGCAGTTGGTGTAGTGTACCTACCGCTACAAAAATGGTGCGGTTTAACTACTGCTGAACCTGGTTACAGAGCGAAAGCTATGGCGTATCGGGAAACTATGAGCAGCTTGGCGTTAGTAACTTTGAGTGCGTTCTGGACACTGGATAGGCAGCGCACACACCATGCTACCCTGGCAGGTGGCAGCCATTGCACCCATCACTCTTCACCCCACGTACAGGGTCCGTCAAAAGTTCCCAGGCCACATGGTCCGCTTTTCATCGGTATATCCTGGCACTTAAGAATTTGATAGAGCTATCGAGGATCTCAGATGGTAGAACGATCCTTCTTCTATTCTCTACAGATATTTTGAGCTTCGAGGGTATCTCAACAGCCCGACTATGCTGCTCAAAAGCAAACCCTGTGGCCTTGCAACTTTTGACGGACCCTGTACCTATTAGCGCGATTCAGGCGTCCACTGGCTCCACCATTCCAAGAGGGCATTTATGCGCCATTCTTTGCATTCCAAGCATCCGCTCCATTGGTTTCATTGCTCAGAACACCACTAATATGTGTACTGTCCCATGGGGCCCGTTATGGGTTTTTGCCTTCGAAGCTCAAGGTGATTTGATTGTCAAATTTGCATGGTCCGCGATTAAACCCCGAGGTTCCGTAGTGAAGCCTTCGCTTCAAAAAAAAAAATTTACGAGGAACTAGAGCGGCTAAAGTGGTGAAAGGCGAAAGCCTGAGTGCTGCATTCTGCTACGCGATTGTTCACTGCACATTTTGTTGGTGCATTAATTAACTGCCAATTAATGACGCTTAAGCTTCGCCTTTAGGAGTGGAACGCGACAGCGTGTTATAGCGCTGCCACGGAGTCCAAGGAACGCCACCACCCGTTCGGCGAGATACGTTGCCCTTTGAACGCAACGCTTTTTTGAGGGAAGGAAATGGGGCTGTAATTCTCTGTCATCTCGGTGGACACCTGAGCCGCACCGTACAGGAAGGGAGGAAGTGTGAGTGAAAGAAGAAAGAGGGCCGTAATGAAGCAAATGAAAATTGTATTTGAGGAAAGGAAGTTGCGCAGTAACTGCCTCACATATTTCGGTAGACACTAGTCGAAAATTGTATTTGAGGAAAGGAAGTTGCGCAGTAACTGTCTCACATATTTCGGTGGACACCTGTCAAAATTCGCGCGCGGTGACGTCACGACAACTTGGGTCAATGTGAAACGCGGACAAATACGCCTTGCTCGTCGGTGAATTGGTTTTTGAGGAAAGGGAATGTATCTGTCTCTCATATCTCGGTGGACACCTAAACCTAGCCGTAACGGGAAGGGAGGAATATGGGAGTGAACGAAGACACCGTATTCACTAGACGTACCTTTGTTCATTCCAAACCGTCGAGCTGGAACGGAGGACTTTGGTTCGGTGTCAGGAAGTCGGATTAATTGCTCTAAGAGTTGCGGTCTTTGGTTTGGTAGCTGGGGTTCGACACCTGCTGAATATGCTGGTATAACATGGACATGCAGGCCACCAAAGTACCTTGGCGTCCCTTTGAGCGCCTATAAGCATAGCGCACATTATTGGAAAGACCGCGTGTCAACTCTTCAGCGCTATGCTCAAACGTTTGTCCCCCATGGCCTCTCAATTTTTGGCAGGGCGACCGCCTGTAATCTGTTTCTCGCCACTAAAATATATTATGTACTGCAAATTATTCATTGCGCAAGACTTCCTATCCAGCGTTTTCACAGGGTTTTCGCTACTTTTGTGTGGGATTCGTCTTTTGAATCCATGAGGCGTGATAACCTTTTTCGGCCTGTAAGCGCTGGCGGCCTTGGTATAGTTCACCTGTATGTCCGACAGATAGGGTCACGTTTCATGTTTTTCCGTGACACTACACACCCAATAGTACGTTCATTCCTGCAAACAAATTTAGTTCATGTTTTACCCAACCTCATTGTGTCTTCCAATGTTTGTGACCGTCCGTGTTTGTGGGGCATAATGCAAGAGGTGTATTTGGCTGTCCGTTTCCTACTTGTTCGTTTTTCTCCTGAGTTCCTTTTTTTAGTGTCGAGGAAAAAGTTGTACAAGGATTTGATTAGTATGCTCTTCCCTCCGCCCATGTACCGCTCTCTGTACTTTGGTTTACCGGGGCATGACGTACTCAAAAGAGTACGTAAGATGCCAGTCTCGCCGTGCACAAAGACCTTTTTCTTTAAGTTACACACCGGTACGTTGCCCGTTAGAACATGGTTAGATAAAAAGGGAATTTTTGTGTCTACCGTTAATTGCCGCCTTTGTGATGAACCAGAAACAATTGAGCATTGTTTCATCAGTTGCAAAGATGCAGTACTCTTCTGGGATATCCTGCAACGCACATTTAAAAAAAGAATTCATCTGACTCCACATTCTGTTCGCTATCTCACTGCGCTGCCATTTGTTGATGAACCCCTGGGCATATTCTTTCTGATTGGACTGCACAGCCTCTGGAAAACCCGCATGATGGATAGACACTGTGAACCTGTTGTGTCTACAAAGGATCACTTCTGTCGAATGGTTGTTCATCTAAGAGACGTGTATCCCCAGACTGAGTACGAACCGGAGTGGCTCTCACTATTAGTGATGTGGTCTGCATTGCCCCTTTTTTAGTTCATGGTCTTTTGAATATGTATTGTTTACCACTGTTTTCATAATGGCTTGTATATAGTTCATGTACATAGAACATTACATCACTGTAATAAATACCATGTTGAAGAAAAAAAAAGCTGGCATGGCGGAGTGGTAGCGTGCTCGACTCGCACTCGGGAGACCGGGGTTCGATTCCCAAGCTCGGCAAATTTTTTACTGGGTTTTATTTATTTATCTGGTCTGACTAGAAAGGTTTGACTAATTGGTTAAGTAGAGAATTAATTAAACTCAGTCAAACTTACTTGGAGCATCACTAAACGATCCCTTTAATTGGTTGCATAGTTAGTAGAAAGTACAATTGGCCCCGTTTGAAATTCGCGCACTGTGACGTCACGACCGTTTCGACCAATTGAAAAGCGTGACATTTCTGTCGACAGCTCCTGCTTACAACGATGAGGCATTAAAGGCTTCCGCCTTAAAAGCGCGCTTCGATCGCGGAGGCCACGCCGTGGTGGCACCGCCGCGGCTTGCGACGGCGCGAGTCGGTCGCCCTTCTCTTCAGCGTGACTTCACAAAGCACCTGTTGCGCTCCTAGCGGAGAGCGCAGGCGTTAGGCGCCGGTGATGGTGGCACCGCCGCGCCACACCAAAGGCTGAAAGTGCAAGTAGTAAAGCTATCGCTTTAAAAAAAAATATACGGCTACTGCACGATATTCCTCTTTTAGCCATGCCATAGTCCTGCCATGCCAAACCGCCAGCTAATTTATTAATCTTTAGAGAAAGGATAAGGGCTCCATACTGCGAGATGAAAACCAGGCATCATGGTTACTATTGGGAAACACGGTACATTCATGCCTTAAGTTGTTTTGCGTCGGCATTTGATGTAAAAACCTGCGCTACTGAGGAAGTTCAAAATTGCTGTTTAAGCTGAGCACAATTTACTTATTTTCTGAAGCAGCAGTAGCAGATGTTTTCTATACAAACTAGCACATTATTGACCGTTATGTGTTAAAACGTAAAAGTTTGTCAGAAAAATAGTGTTGGGTCCATTTGCAGTATCGGCCAGGCTATTGACTTGTCATAGTATTTTTTTGTCTCTCTCGATCAGGCGAAAGCCTTCGATCGGGTCGAGCACCGATACCTTTTTGGAGTTCTCGGGGCTTTCGGCTTTCCGCCGGAGTTCGTAGAGCGGTTGGAGCGGCTGTACTCCGATCTTACAGCTTGCTTGCTCTTCAACGGGGCGTTGACCGCACGTTTCGGGATAGAGCGCGGTATTCGCCAGGGTTGTCCCCTGTCACCTATGCTATTCGTGTTATGTTTAGACCCGCTCTTGCGTCGCGTAGCAGAGTCTCCATCGATTCGCGGTTTCCCTTTGCCTGGCCAGGGCCAGGTGAAGGTGTCAGCGTACGCTGACGACGTGTCCTTGTTTCTGAGGGACGCGGACAGCTTCGTAGCGTTTGCACGGCTTTTTTCCAGTTACAGCGAGCTGTCCGGCGCCCTCCTCAACAGGGGCAAGAGCAAGGCTCTGCGTTTCGGGGCCTTGCGTCGGACCTGCTGGGCGAGGTGGAGTGGGTCCCGGCTTGTAAGGTGCTAGGAGTCGTGTTCCTCTCCTCGGGGGAGGTAGCCCGCGACTCGTGGACCGAGTTGAGAGCGACCGCTGAGCGACGCCTGACAGTAACAGCGCGTTTCCGCCTGTCGCTGTCGGAACGCGCGTTTATCATCAGGTCATCGGTGTGCGCGCCGCTCTATTATATAGCTCGCGTCGCTTGTCCGCCGCGCACCTTTACGCGCCGCTTGGCCACTCTCTGTGGCAGTTTTTTCTGGGCGGGAAAAACGGAGACCGTCGCTCGCGCGCTCCTCCGTCTTCCCACGCGCATGGGCGGGTTCAGCCTGCCCAACCTGCGCACAATGTGCAGCGTGCTTGCTGTTCGAGGCGTCCGCGACCTGGTCGACGCCACCGACTACCCGGGAAGAGGGCTCCTCGCCTACCTTCTCGGGACTTCGCGGCGGCTCTTTTTTGGTGAAATCGTAGGTCCTTCAGCCGAAAGGCAGCCGGCGTTCTTCCGGTATGTCTGTCGGACGGCCGAGTCTCTCACCGCCACCCTGCCCGAGGTCGACGTCTCTCAGACGCAGGCCTCCCGCGTTTGCGAGCTCCTTGCCATCCAGGAGGCTACACCTGAGCAGCTAGAGCGGAGCAGGCGGGTACGGTGGCGAGACTTGACGTCGCACTGGGTACCACCAGACGTCCGCGACTTCGGCTGGCTGCGAGGCTGGAGAGTCCTCCCAACGGGGGTCCGCATCGCCGCGTGGGGCATCGCTCCTTCTTCTCGGTGTCCCCAGTGCGGTGCGACAGAGACCCTCGAACACGCGCTTTTTGAGTGCGTCGTAGCGCGCACTTTTTGCAGGCTGATGTCGCGCATGTTTTTTGTTAGCCTCGACTCGCACACCAGGCCGCGCGACGCATTTGTGCGGCTCTTGCTGTGTGTTGGGGCCTTTGTTTTGTGGCGCCAGAGAGGCGTCGCTTCCTTGCAGGGCCGGCCTCAACGCGCCATGTTCCCCATGCTGCAGAGGGTTCGGGCGCGCCTGTTTCAACAGGCGTGCTTAGATCATGTGACCCTCCCAGAAGACGAGTTCCTGCGGCGGTGGAGCACCCGCTTCATCGCCGCCAGCGGGGGCCGCGTGACGGTGCGGCTCCTGCCGTATTTTGTGTGTGGTGCGCGGTGTCGGTGCGCGTTCATCGTATTCAGTGAGCGTGCTTCCCCGCGATGCCTGGACATTATGGACCCTTTGAACATTTTGTGCTGTGAATGATTTTGTGTGAACGGCGGCAGCAGTCGCCGTCGTGTTCTTGTTTCATAGCTTTTTTGTACCGAGCGACACTAGTCGCTGCCTTGGTGTTTTTGTCTTTGTGAGGGACTATGGTCCCTTTGTATGAATAATCAGTCCAATAAACTTCTCTGCAAGGTCATAGTATTTTGCTTTTCTGTAAGAAACTTTGGCCCCTTGTATGAATTTAGGGTCCAAATAAACAACTCTTGAATCTCGGACGCAGACCTCCCGGATTTGCGAGCTCCTTGCCATCCAGGAGGCTTTACCTGAACAGTTAAAGCGGAGCAGGCGGGTGTGGTGGCGAGACTTACCGTCTCACACGCTTCCACCAGACGTCCGCGACATCGGCTGGCTGCGAGGCTGGAGGATCTTGCTTACGGGACTCCGCGTCGCAACGTGGGGCATCGCACCCTCTTCGCGGTGTCCGCAGTGCGGCGAGACAGAGACTTTCGAGCACGCCATGTTTGAGTGTGTAGTATGTTTTGGCGACTTATGTCGCGTATGTTTTTTGTTTTTCTCGACGCCCGCACCAGGCCGCGCGATACGCTTGTGCGGCTATTACTGCGGGTAGACGCCTTTGTTTTGTGGCGCCAGAGGGGCGCCGCTTCCTTACAGTGCCGACTCCAGCGGGCCATATTCCCGATGTTGCTGCGAATGCGAGCACGCCTGTTCTACAGGCGTGCTTAGACAGTGTGACGCTGCTGGAAGAAGACTTCCTACGACGGTGGAGCACCCGCTTCATCGTCGCAAGCAGGGGCCGAGTGACGGTGCGGCTCCTGCCATATTTTGTGTCACGCGCCAGTGTTGTGCGCGATGTTTGTGCGCGGAATTGGTGCGCGGTCTTCCTCCCGCGTGCTTCCCCCGCGCGTTTGGACCCCCCCCCCCCCCTCCCTCCTGAACTTTTTACTTTGGACGCTTTGTGTTTCGGACACTTGCGTTCCTTGTGAGTGTAGTATGTGTGTTGCATCGGGCGACATCGGTCGCCGTAGTGTTTCTTCTGTTTTGTAGAGGGACGGCTGTCCCTTGTATGCTCCAAGGTACAAATAAACTTCTCTTCACACACACCACAGAGAGAGCATAAGCAGGGAAGAAGGAACTTCCACTTTTAAGAGCATGGGGATGTTATGTGCACAGCGGGCGTCTTTTGAGTTTCACCTTCGTCCAGGAGGAGAATTTTAGAGCGTTAACGCTGCCTGCTGGTTGCCTTCGAGCATCCGAGTTATGCTGATTCCGGGGTAGAATCCAAGATAGAGGCCTCCATATTTAGAGCGTTGAGCTATACTCCTTGCGTTTCGGGTTTCAGCTTTGTGCGTTATAACGAAAAACTTAACCCAGGTGTTGCTGTAAAAAACCGGCTTATTACATAACAGAATAAAATAATAAAATGCGGCAGCGTGACACCAGAGCACCACAACCCGAAACTAAAGGATGTCGATCAGGTATATACGGGGTGTTTCAGCGAACACTTTAAAATAGGCTTTTAAGGTAAAATTTGGCTTTTGCGGCATGGTATTGCCAGGTCTAGCGGACACAAGAAAACTGGTGATCATCTAACTAGTAAGGTGGTTAACTAATTTCTAATAATTAACTTTTAACTATTAGAGTTAGGCGCCTGCTTGCAATTATAAATCTGTAGCACACGTCGAGGCCAATCCCGATAGCCTCGAGTATATGATCAAATCGATGAAGGAAGTCATCGAAGCTTTCCAAACGGGGAATGTCAACAGACCCAAAAACCTGGAAAGAAGCGTGCAACTGATACTAAGCAGCACAGATTCACAGGCCGCGTACCGCGACTACCTAAAGGGCGTGGCGACTCCGGCAACACATCGTATTCTTACCACGGCCACCTCTCCGCCTTCTCACCAATACTTTGCTGTGCCCGGCAGCGCTAAAACATTTTGACCCCTCCTTTAGCGGCAGCTGCCCACACTGTAGTGCAGTGTCTTCTGACACCTATCACATGGTATGGGCCTGCCCCTCCAACCCCGCTATTCCCCCCATCCCCAACCCAACCCGGGAGGACTGGGAGGCGACCCTGCTCGGCTGCCACGACTTACAGGCCCAACAACCCTTAGTCGGGCGCGCCCGGGCGGCGGCAACCGCCACTGGGGTCCCATGCTAGGGACCTCCACCTAGTGTTTGTAAGGATCGGTCCCTTACGGGCTGATCCAAACATACCTCCTGTTCATTCGTAATAAATGTTTTCACCACCACCACCTCTCTCGAACGAACGGTTACTCTGTCGTGGGTCCCCGGTAATGAGCGCGTTCATGCGCTGGCCCGAGAACTCTCCTCCCGGACCCCCGAGGATCAGGCACCCAACCCTGCGCAAGAAGCCCCATCGGTCCTCTCTACATATCACCAAATCACCACATCTTACAAATTCAGCAGCATGACCCTGCCACCACCCCACAGTACCTTGTCGCCCTTATCCAGCGCCACATGGCGGCAATTACAGACAGGTTGCTTTATTTCACCCCACCGTCTCGCATGCTTTCACCCCACCTTTCCTCCTGATTGTAACACCTGTGGCGTGCCCAAATCCACACTTTTCCATTACCTTTGGTAACGTCCTTCCCCAAAGGCAGTACCCCCCATCCCCAATCCCACTCATTCTTCCTCGGAGGCTGTTTTACGGACCGCTCAGCCCGCCGGCCAGAAATGGCTAGTGGATCGGGCTTTACATGAAGCACAAGCCCGTGAACACCTGGACCAGTAGGGGACCACCCTGGAAGATTTTTTTTTGTGTGTGTGTGTAATAAAATTGTTTCCATCCATCCATCCACAACGTTCATGCCCCTACAACAGCAAGTCAACCAAGGGCAGACACCAGGAAAACATCGAATAGGCCAATCATGGCCTATCGTGAAATATGAATGAATGAATGAATGAATGAATGAATGAATGAATGAATGAATGAATGAATGAATGAATGAATGAATGAATGAATGAATGAATGAATGAATGAATGAATGAATGAATGAATAAATGAATGAATGAATGAATGAAGGCTTCGAGCTGGACAGCGTAGCCTCCCACTGGTCCGGTGTTGGTGTGTTGTTTATCGGCGCTGCCTGTACTTTCTGACAGGCCTATGTAACGTGGCAAAGAGTTGCGTGTTCACCGCATAGCGGGCATTTGTTTTCATATGCGGATGGATAGATTTTGCTGAGTAAACTCAGATTGGGGTATGTAGTAGTCTGCAGTTGTCTCCAGGCAACCGACTGCTCTCTACTAAGGTCTTTGTGGGGAGGAGGGTAGGTCCTCCGGAGGGCTCGTTGGTGTTCTAAGATGGCTCCATACCGTCTAGTGACTGCGTCCAGTTCCCCTTCGGTGCGAGCCTCCCGGTTGGCGTATGCTCGGGCATTGGCGTCCGCACATTGGTTCCCTTTGACAGCCTCATGGCCTGGTGTCCACGTGATGAAGCATCTCGTAAAAGTGATTGTCCTCGCCTTGAGTATGTGAATGGCTGCAGTGGATATGCGTCCACTGCTGTATCTTCTGCACGCCTCTTGGACGCCGCGTTTGAGCGCGAAGTGATCGGACGCGTGGTGCATCGGCTCCGTCGATTTCTCGGCTGGAACCGCGGTAACCTGATGTAACGCCTATCAAACCTGTGCGACTGCTACCGTGAAGTCAGCAGGATCCTGGAGAACCCGATCACACCCAGGTACGCTGAATTTTCGGCCATTTCGAGCAACCCTCCGCATCACCACGTAGCGGTCAAGCTAAGCCTAACGGCTCCGGCTCCTCCGCCGCTGGCTGCGGAGACGCCTGCCGGCCAACCTCTCAACATGGCTCTACCTGAACAACGCGGATACGACCCCACGACTCTGTCGTGGTCATCTGTCCCTGTAAGCCAGCCAGAGGACGGCCCATCCACCATTTCGGCGCAGCAAGCTGCCCTTTTCCAAGTCGTTGAGAGCCGGCGCCGCCGCCGGCAGAACGCACGAGGAGCGGCAATGCCCAAGACTCCTCTCAACAATTCAACAACGGGAGACGCTCGCGCTCCGTCTTCTGCACCTCCACAGAAGACTTCTTCACCAGTCTCGAAGTGGACTCCCAAGCCAACGGTCAGGATGGACCCTGACGACTACGTGGTCGTGCTGCAGCCACGCAGTACGGTCTCCCTCAAGACGGCCTTCCAGCAAGGTGAGCTCGGCGCTGCCATTTCGCAACTCATCGGTAGGCAGCACATGAACACCATCACCATTTCACCAAATTGGGAACAGAACATCATCGTCTGTGGCACGCAGAACCCAGAAGTGGTTAAAAAGCTCCTCACGGACATTCAACTTAACACCAGCAGAGGATCGCTCGCATTTCACGGCCACCTCAAGCTCACCGGTGATGTGTGTCGCGGTGTGATATCTGTTCACAACTTAGAAACCAGTGAGTCACTAAAAGATAATGTGCAGTGGCGCGGTGGTGAACTAGTTCATGTGCGCAAGCTGGGACAATCAAACGTAGCTGTGCTGACTTTCGAGGGACGCACTGTTCCGCGTTACGTCCACTATAACGCAGAACTGACTCCCGTCAAGGAGTACAAAAAAAATTAGGAGCCACTTTGGCGTCTAAAGTGGTGCAAGGCGAAAGCCTGAGTACAGCATTCTGCCACGAATGTGGTTGTGAATGATGATTCAAGTGCTGCCAGCGAATGACGCGTCCATTAGCTGTCTGCGTGTGTTACTGATGTGTGGTTAACATGTTAATGCAACGCTGCCAGGGAGTCCACAGAACGCCATCGCCAATTCGGCTGTACGCCTTGCTGGACGGTAAATTTATTTTTTGAGGAAAGGAAATGTATCCCTCTCGCATATCTGGGTGGACACCAGCACCTCGCCGTAAGGGAAATGGGGAAGATGGGAGTGAACGAAGACGCCGTATTAGCTAGACGCGCCTTTGTTCATTCCAAAACCATTCAGCTGGCATTACGGAGTGGCTAGCGTGCTCGTATCGCACTCCGGAGACCCTGGTTCGATTCCCTAACTCGACCAATTTCGTTCTCGGTTTTATTGATTTATGCGGTCTAACTAGAAAGGTTAATTAGGCTATTTCATATTTATATTATTGCATTTCTATCCATCGTGTTCTGTCATTCACCTGTCAAATGTTGGAACTGTCTAGGATGTTCGACGCAATGTATACGAAACGAGCAACATCGAACTGAGTGGGGAAGTGCGTGGTGGTGGAGCGAACGCGGCTTCGTACTTATCTGTTTTGTCAGCAGCGCCTCCTTCCGCGGACGCTGTTGTCTCTGCGACGCGCGTCCTTCTTTTCTTTTCCTCTTTCTTCTGACCTCTTCATTTTCATCTCTCCTAATTAGGCTAATTGATTAATTAAGCAATTAACTAAACTCAGTCCCACTTACTTGGAGCATAACTATACGATCCCTTTGATTGGTTGCATGGTTACTAGCCAAAGTACAATTGGCCCCATTTGAAATTCGTGCACTGTGACGTCACGAGAATTTCGACCAATTGAAAAGCGTGACATTTTCTGTCGACAACTCCTGCTTACAACGATGAGGCATTAAAGGCTTCCGCCTTAAAACAGTGCCAGCGTGCTACCGTTGCGGCACACTGGGGCACCGGGTGGACAACTGTCCCACCCCGGTCAAGGAAAGATGCGGCCTTTGTGGCCAAAACGTGGGGCTTGGTACTGAGAGGATGGCGCCCCACGTCTGCAATCCTATCTGTTTAATCTGCGGGGGCCCGCACCTCACCAGCTCCCGCGAATGCACCGCGAAATTCATCAAGTTGCCGCAGCCAGGGCCCAGGACGCCACCCAAGGGAGCCAATGCCGGCGCTACACGGGGAGGGCGGCAGCGAAACAACCAGAAGACGCCACGGCGTAGCGTGATGCCTCCCCCTGGCAAGACAGCAACAGTAACGCCACCACCCGGAGCAGCGGAGTTCCCAGCTCTCAGCGCTTCATCTGGCGGCGCCGCCTGCAACCAACCCAAGGTAGGCAGCTGGGCGAGGGTCGCCTCCTCTCCTTCCCCTCCTCCCTCCTCCCCCACCAGCACCGCCGAGACACAGGAACTCAAGCGCGAGCTCGCCCTCTTGCGAGCTCAAAACGAAAAACTAGCCAGCGAGCTTAACTCGCTCAAATCCCAATTCCATACTCCGCCCGCGTCGAGCGACGAGGCAGAAAACATAACAGACAGGGAGATCCCTCCTCCTGTGGAGTGTCGCGCCGCGGCCCTGGAGACCCGGGTGACCGCAATTGAAACACAATTGGCTGACCTCCCCAAAATTATCCATGACACCATCGCGCGTCAGGTGGAGAGTGTCATCGCACAGGTGACACAAGCCGTAACGCACATTATCCAAAAATGGATAAAAGATAATCCGCGCGTCCTTAAACGCGTAGGACCCATCAGGGACGCCAACCGCCCCTCAAAATTCAATAGAGCTATTCCCGATGAGTTTGACTTTTCGGAAGACTCCTGCACGTCTGCGCCGGGCACTAGCGGACTGGGGAGTCTTAACAACGTGACCCCACCCTCCGCCTCCGACCATGGCCTCTAACCCTAAGTCGCGAGCAAGAACAACTCAGCCGCTTACACTAACGCAGTGGAACTGCCGAGGTCTCAAGGACCACAAGAAGCGGACTCATCTCCGCCTCTATCTTGAGAACCTTGAGTTCCTCGTCGCCGTGGTTGCCCTTCAGGAACCCGGCGCCGGTGCCAAACTTAGAAACTACACTACATTTCAACACAACCCGCAGACATGTATACTTGTTCACAAGCGATACACTGCGCATGAGGTCACACTTCCCACAACACCGTCTTTCCCATACACGATGGTTTCCGTGCTGCCCCTAAAGCGGTCTGACCCACCTGTACACATTCTAAATATTTACTGCCCACCGAAACTTAACAACGTCACGTTCAATGAAATTTTCACTCAAGCTATGCAGGTGGCGGGTAGGGATCCCCTCCTAATCGTCGGCGATTTCAACGCCCCGAGCTGGCTATGGGGATACCCCCGGGAGGACAGGCGTGGGAGGAAGCTTGCGGAACTTCTTTCCACACTTGGACTCACCCTGCACACTGACCCCGCCAACCCAACACGTGTCGGCAATTCCATTCAACGAGATACTTGCCCGGACCTCACATTTACACGCAACATACACATGCCGACTGGCTGAATACAGAGGACACTCTAGGTAGTGATCACTGTATAATCAACACAACCATTTACATGCGTCCCCTGAAACGCCCACTAAAACAAGCTCGTATCCCTGACTGGACGACTTTCCGCACCTCTCTACCTATTGTAGACCCCCTCCAGTCGGGATACGACGCCTGGTCCAGATCGCTCACTTCTACACTCACACAACACGAACAGCAGATACAGCTTACAGAAACACAAACAGACGTGGACAACCACCTTCTCCACCTTTGGGAGGCCCGTCGCAGCCTCACGAAGCGATGGAAGAAACAGAAACATAACAGACGCCTAAAGAACCGCATCCTCGAACTCACACAACAGGCAGCGGAATATGCTACTCAGCTAGCCGACACTAACTGGGTGGACCGGTGCAACGCGGCTGCTCGCCAGATGTCTGGCCGCAACACGTGGCGCCTGTTCCGCGCTCTCATCGATCCATTACAAACACGCGCGGAAACCCAACGCCAATTACATAGGGCCTTGCACAACTTTACAGGAACGACAAAACAACTAGCGCACACGCTCAGGGATCTCTACCTGTGCACCACTAAGGACCCCCGGCAGGCGGCGTACTCGTATGCAGGCGAAGAGAACACGGAGCTGGACAAGCCGTTCCAGCTCCACGACCTCCGGGCGGCCTTGAGCAAAATGAAGCGGGGCACTGCACCCGGGCGCGACAAGGTTACGGTCAAGCTCTTGGCCAACCTTCCCGACGCAGCCTACGCCGCGCTCCTCAAATACATCAATAGCATTTGGGACGGAGAGACTCCTCTCCCTCTCGATTGGAAATCGGCTCTCGTGACCTTTATTCCGAAAGCCGGCAAACCTATTGATGTGGAGAACCTTCGCCCCATCTCCCTCACGTCTTGTGTCGGCAAGCTGATGGAGACGATGGTGCGCGACAGACTCTCCGATTTTCTAGAAACACAGCACACTTTCGCGGACACCATGTTCGGTTTTCGCCCTCACAAGTCTGCACAGGATATACTTCTGCAGCTTCACCACGACATCTTAGATCCTGTCGAATGTCCCCACAACGACAAGGTGGTCCTGGCCTTGGATCTTAAAGGCGCATTCGACAACGTCAAACACGAAGTAATCTTGGACCACCTCAGTAACACCAACTGTGGCCACAAAACATTCAACTACATAAAACAATTTCTTACAGACCGTCAAGCCTACATACGCATACAAGATGCGGAACACGGGCCATACACCATCGGCTCGAGGGGAACACCTCAAGGCGCGGTCCTGTCTCCCCTGCTCTTCAATTTGGCAATGCTTCGTCTTCCCTCCAAATTGTCTTCTCTGCCCGGGATACATCACGCTCTTTATGCGGATGACATTACAATCTGGGCCACGCAAGGTAACCTGGGCCACATGGAGTCCTGCCTGCAAGCAGCGGCGACCCTAGTCGACGACTACGCGGCCTACTGCGGACTCCAGTGCGCCCCAGCTAAATCAGAATTTGTGCACTTACGTCCCTCTCCTCGGGACACAACACCGCTTCGCATCAGTCTCCCCTCGGGACCGATCCGGGAGGCCAAGGAGATCCGCGTCCTTGGCCTCTTCATACACCACCAACGCAGAGTCGACACCACCCTAGCCAAACTTCGCACGGTGGGAGACCAGGTGGGCCGCATGGTCCGCCGGGTCTCCAACAAGCGGGGTGGGTTACGAAGCAAGGATGCACTGCGGCTTGCCCATGCTTTCGTAACGAGTAGAATCCTCTACTCAACTCCCTACTTGCACCTGCGCAAACACGATGATGACCAACTGGAGGTCATCCTGCGGAAAGTCATCAAGCGGGCTCTCGATCTCCCGGTCACCACGTCCAACCAGAGGCTTCTGGCTTTGGGCGTGGTGAACACATTTAGGGAGCTTCGAGAAGCCCACTTAGTCAACCAATACACGCGTCTTGCACAGACCACGTCCGGTCGCCGCCTCTTGGACCGGCTACACATCAAACATGACTACCACATTGAGGAAAGGGAGAGAGTGCCAGAACCCTAAAGACGCGCCCTCCGGGTCCGACCCCTTCCCCGCAACATGTCCAGAGAAGACCATAGCGGTCGTCGCCAGGCGCGCGCGGAAGCGTTGGCGCGATACTATGGTAACCAAGAACAAGTGTATTACGTGGACGTTGCCGGCCCACACCACGGGGGGTGGTACACGGCCGCAGTCGTACACAACACAAACACAGTTAACGGGCTCACTTTCAAAGCCTACAACGCAACACACGCGGAGGAGATTGCCATTGCTCTGGCTCTCACGAATCCCAAGTCAAAACACATCATCACCGACTCGCGAGGGGACTGTCGGAACTACGAGTTGGGCTGGGCTCCCCTGCTTGCCTGGCGCATACTGGAATATAGCTGTCGGTGCGAAGATCCAACTCTACGCAACCTGATTTGGGCCCCCGGTCACCAGGGACTCCAGGGAAACGAACAGGCCGATCAGGCCGCCCGCGCACTCTCTCCCCGGGCTATCTCCCTGTCCTTAGAAGGGTACTCCCAATCAGACAATCTGGCCCTTACATTCAAACAAATCACTGATTACTACAAGGAGGAGCACCGGCGCTACCCGGCCCCTTGTAAGGGTCTGGATCGCGCTGACGAGCGCCTCCTCATCAAAATTCTTACCAACACTGTACTGTGCCCGGCGGTGCTTAAACATTTCAATACATCCTTTGATGGCGCGTGCCAGTTCTGTGGGGAGGTGGCTGACACCTTCCACATGGTTTGGGCGTGTCAATCAAACCCATCTATCCCCCCCAACCCCAACCCCACCAGAGAGGACTGGGAGGCGGCCCTGCTCGGCTGTCAAGACCTAAAAAGCCAACAGGCCTTGGTTCAACGGACGCGGGCGGCGTTGCTTGCCAATGGGGCACCGGAATAGGGGCTCCACCCAGTATTGTAAGGGGAAAGGGCCAATAGGGTCCTACCCCAATCACCTTTCTGTAAAAAACTTAATTTCCCATAAATGTTTTTCACCACCACCACCACCGCCAGGCGCGCGCGGAAGCGTTGGCGCGATACTATGGTAACCAACAACATGTGTATTACGTGGACGTTGCCGGCCCACACCACGGGGTGTGGTACACGGCTGCAGTCGTACACAACACAAACACAGTCAACGGGCTCACTTTCAAAGCCTACAGCGCAACACACGCGGAGGAGATTGCCATTGCTCTTGCTCTCACTACTCCCAAGTCGAAACACATCATCACCGACTCGCGAGGGGCCTGTCGGAACTACGAGTTGGGCTGGGCTCCCCCGCTTGCCTGGCGCATACTGGAATATAGCTGTCGATCTGAAGATCCAACTCCACGCAACCTGATTTGGGCCCCCGGTCACCAGGGACTCCAGGGAAACGAACAGGCCGATCAGGCCGCCCGCGCACTCTCTCCCCGGGCTATCTCCCTGTCCTTGGAAGGGTACTCCCAATCAGACAATCTGGCCATTACATTCAAACAAATCACCGATTACTACAAGGAGGAGCACCGGCGCTACCCGGCCCCTTGTAAGGGTCTGGATCGCGCTGACGAGCGCCTCCTCATCAAAATTCTTACTAACACTGTACTGTGCCCGGCGGTGCTTAAACATTTCAATACATCCTTTGATGGCGCGTGCCAGTTCTGTGGGGAGGTGGCTGACACCTTCCTCATGGTTTGGGCGTGTCAGTCAAACCCATCTATCCCCCCCAACCCCAACCCCACCAGAGAGGACTGGGAGGCGGCCCTGCTCGGCTGTCAGGACCTAAAGACCCAAAAGGCCTTGGTTCACCGGACGCGGGCGGCGTTGCTTGCCAATGGGGCCCCGAAATAGGGGCTCCACCTAGTATTGTTAGGGGAAAGGGCCAATAGGGCCTACCCCAATCACCTCTCTGTAAATATTAAGGCGGAAGCCTTTAATGCCTCATCGTTGTAAGCAGGAGTTGTCGACAGAAAATGTCACGCTTTTCAATTGGTCGAAATTCTCGTGACGTCACAGTGCACGAATTTCAAATGGGGCCAATTGTACTTTGGCTAGTAACCATGCAACCAATCAAAGGGATCGTATAGTTATGCTCCAAGTAAGTGGGACTGAGTTTAGTTAATTGCTTAATTAATCAATTAGCCTAATTAGGAGAGATGAAAATGAAGAGGTCAGAAGAAAGAGGAAAAGAAAAGAAGGACGCGCGTCGCAGAGACAACAGCGTCCGCGGAAGGAGGCGCTGCTGACAAAACAGATAAGTACGAAGCCGCGTTCGCTCCACCACCACGCACTTCCCCACTCAGTTCGATGTTGCTCGTTTCGTATACATTGCGTCGAACATCCTAGACAGTTCCAACATTTGACAGGTGAATGACAGAACACGATGGATAGAAATGCAATAATATAAATATGAAATAGCCTAATTAACCTTTCTAGTTAGACCGCATAAATCAATAAAACCGAGAACGAAATTGGTCGAGTTAGGGAATCGAACCAGGGTCTCCGGAGTGCGATACGAGCACGCTAGCCACTCCGTAATGCCAGCTGAATGGTTTTGGAATGAACAAAGGCGCGTCTAGCTAATACGGCGTCTTCGTTCACTCCCATCTTCCCCATTTCCCTTACGGCGAGGTGCTGGTGTCCACCCAGATATGCGAGAGGGATACATTTCCTTTCCTCAAAAAATAAATTTACCGTCCAGCAAGGCGTACAGCCGAATTGGCGATGGCGTTCTGTGGACTCCCTGGCAGCGTTGCATTAACATGTTAACCACACATCAGTAACACACGCAGACAGCTAATGGACGCGTCATTCGCTGGCAGCACTTGAATCATCATTCACAACCACATTCGTGGCAGAATGCTGTACTCAGGCTTTCGCCTTGCACCACTTTAGACGCCAAAGTGGCTCCTAATTTTTATTGCATTATAAATGTTTTTCACCACCACCACCACGCCTCTTGCGAGTCTGTAATGTTGTGTGCATGGAACTCGTCACTCGGCTGGGTGATGGCTAGTGCAATTGCTCCTTCCTCAACCTCGAGTATGTTGTTGGTTTTTATCGAAGCGCAGTTGATTTCTCTGAGCTACAGAAGCATGCTAGCAAGCGTTTTTTTTTTTTTTCAGAGCGCACGTCTTTGGCGCTCGTATCTGCGTTTCGCGGTGTCGCCGTTGCCGTTGTCCTTTCTAACATGCAGGGCACACCTTAGTCGCGCTTTAAGCTGCGAAACCAACGGAGCGGGAGCTTGGAAAGGAGAGAGAAGGCGCATAACTGCCCTCTTGGGACAGGGGACACCTCAATCGTGCTTTAGTGACAGATGTGCACTGCGTGTGTTGGCAAATAGGTAAATTCGTTTTTGAGGAAAGGAAACGGCGCAGTATCTGTCTCACGTATCTCGGTGGACATCATAGGGGAAGAGAGAAAGATGGGAGCGGAAGAAGAAAGAAAGAGGTGCCGCAGTGGAGGTCTCCGGAATAATTTCGACCACCTGGGGATCTTTAACGTGCACTAACATCGCACAGCACACGGCGGCTTTTGCGTGAAAGGCGGCCGCCGCAGTAGGGTTCGAACCCGGGTACTCCGGCTGGGTCGACGAGCGCCGTAACCGCTGAGCCAAGCGTTGGCATTGACAACGTTGGGCCAGAAACGGCGCGCTGAAGCCATAGGCCGTCGTCGTTCGTTGTGTTCATTGGCGTTGGCGTTGGCGTTTTAAACTCCGATCATTTTAAAGAAACCGAGCGCGAAAACTGGCTCCCTGGATTAGCGGACGCCTGAATTGCGTTGTTGTGTTGTTGATGCGGCCGTATCAGCCGTTTCCTATCGACCATCGCGGTGGACACCCGAACCGCACCGTACACGAAGGGAGGAAGTGGGAGGGAAAGAAGAAAGACAAAGAGGGGCCATAGTGAAGAAAATGAAAATTGTATTTGACGAAAGTAAATTAAGCAGTAACTGTTTCGCATGTCTCGGTGCACTAACGTCATCCGTTTTTAGAGGAAGGGAGGGAGTGGGAGTGAAAGCAGAAAGAGAAAGAGGGGCCGTAATGAAGAAAATGAATTTAAGGAAAAGAAATTGCGCAGGAGTTTGCGCCGCTGTACGGAGGAGAGGCTACAGTTGGCACGATTCCAGCGACCGGACGGACACCGCGAGCATGAGAAGGCTTTTGCCTTAAAATGTCGAAATAGCCCACTCAACGCCTCAATTCAATAACAAGGTCATTACGGCTGATGAATGCGGAAGTTTGTGCTTGTGTACATTAATAGAACGGCTGGCGGTATAGCATTTCTAAGCACGAAATAATGCGGGAAAACACATTTTCCCAGGTGGACATCAGTTCCACGTACCTGAAAGCGCGAGTGAGAGGTCTACTGACCCAGGGTTCCAGTTATGCGCTCCTTCAACTTTTTCATCGTCAATGCCAATTTACCCAACGTACGCCGGCGGCCTATGCTCCAGTGCTGCCTCATATCAACGCCAAAGCGTACTGCTCAAGTGGCGTGTTTATACCACAACGTTGTCAACGTCAACGCAATGCAGAGAACATATCTGTAGCACTGCCGACGCAGTTCAAAACGCAAGTATTATTCTGATAGTATAGTAAATAGTAGTATTACTTGATGAGCCCCGCCACGGTAGCTCAGTGGTTACGGCGCTCGGCTGCTGACCCGAAAGACGCGGCCGCGGCTGTAGAATTTCGATAGAGGCGAAATTTTAGAGGCGCGTGTACTGTACGATGTCAGTGCACGTTAAAGAACCCCAGGTGGTCGAAATTTCCGGAGCCCTTCACTATGGCGTCCCTCATAGCCTGAGTTGCTTTGGTACGTTAAACTCCAATAAACCAGACCAAACCAAACCAGTATTAGTTGATGAAGAAGACGGCGTGCAATGCACAGCGCGAGAGTGTGTTGCAGTTGAACACGAAGCGTTTCCAGCTGCGGCTCTCGCGCAATGGCCACCGAAACTGATCTGTTCGCGCCACCTCGGGTTCGAATCCCAGACACGGATGTTTATTGTTGCGGATGCAACACTACGCTAGGTGAGAGCGATTTCGCGGAGCCCCGGAGAGCCTCAAATGCGAATGCGCGAGGAGCGAGTGTGAGACAGTTACTGCGTAATTTTCTTTGCTCAAATACGATTTTCATTTTCATCATTACGGCCCCTGTTTATCTTTCTTCTTTCACCCCCACTTCCTCCCTTCATCTACAAGCGAATGACGGGTGTCCACCGAGATATGCGAGACAGTTACCGCGTACTTTCTTTCCTTCACATACAATTTTCATTTTCTTCATTACGGCCCCTGTTTCTTCTTTCACTCCCACTTCTTCCATTTATGTATGGAGCGGTTCGGGTGTCCACCGCGGCGGTTGATAGGCAACGGTTCAAGGTCGGTGTGACCACGGTCGAGTTGGTGGTGGTGGTGAAAACTTTTATTCTGTGAAAAAGAGTTTGGGAGCCACAGAGTGGCCCCGCTACATGGTCGGCGTCCCTAGTCCGGGACGCCGCACGACGAGGCCCCATCTCTCGCCCGTTTCACCAGAGCCCTTTGGGACTCAAGCGAGGAGCAGTTGAGGAGGGCAGTCTCCCATGCCTCTCTGGAAGGGGTAGGGGAAGGGGGGAGGTGAGGATTTTGAGTACATGCCCACACCATGTGGAAGATATCACAGGTCTCCCCACAGTGTGGGCATCGCCCATCCGTGTTAGGATCGTAATGTTTTATTATTGCAGGACAGAGTAGAGTACCTGTCTGCAGGCGCCTTAAAGTTCGCTCCTCCGTCTTACTCAGCCCTTTTGCAGGGGCCGGGAAAAGGCGGTGGTTGTCGCTATAATGTGTTAATATTTCCCTGAATCGCAGCAGCGGCTGGTTAGTCTCCGAGCCAGAAGAGCTGAGATGAGGAGCCCGGTGAGTAAGCGCTCGGGCAGCCGCGTCAGCGGCCTCATTACCTCGTAAGCCCTGGTGGCCAGGAGCCCAAATGATTCGTTTGGGTGTTGGATCAGTGGCAGTCCGTCGTAGAATACAAGCAGCTAAGGGGGAGATCTCCCCTGCCAAGTAATGTTCACATGCTTTTCGGGAGTCCGTGATGATTATTCTCGAATTGGCGTGGGCGGCAGCAAGCGCTATCGCTACTTCCTCGGCCCGCATTGAATTCGGGGCTCGAGAGGAGAGTCCATCAACGTGCATTTCCTGGTGAACGACAGCGGCCGAGTAAAATCCCGTGGGCGATGGCCCTGCTACGTCTACATAATAATACACCGGGTCTACATAATAATACATAATACACCGGGTCGGGAGCCGTGTTGTCTCTCAAGAGCCCGAGCTCGCGCTTGTCGTCTGTTTTCATGCATGTCGGTGTCCATGTTACGGGGGAGCGGGGAGATCCACAGCATATGGCGCCATAGCCGAGGTGCAACCAAGGCGAAAGTGCGACCACGGCGATAGTGCGACCATGCTGGAGAGGTGAAGCAGTTGGCGTAGTGAAGCTTTCGCTACAAAAATGGTACGGTTCAACTACTGCTGAACCTGGCTAGAGAGCGAAAGCTATTGTGTATCAGGCTATTGGCTATAAGCGGCTTGGCGTCTGTAACGTCGAGCGCGTTCCGGGCACTGGATAGGCAGCGCACCCACCTTGCCACCCTGGCAGGTGGCAGTTATTGCACCCATCACTCGTCACCCCACGTACCTATTAGCGCGATTCAGGCGTCCACTGGCTCCACTGTTCCAAGAGGCCAGTTATGCGCCTTTCTGTGCATTCCAATCTTCCGCTCCATTGGTTTCGTTGCTTAAAACACAACTAAGATGTGTCCCAGGGGGCCCGTTATGCGCCTTTGTCTTCGAAGCTCAAGGTGATTTGATTGTCATATTTTCATATTTGCATATTTTACCCGCCGCGGTGGCTCAGTGGTTAAGGTGCTCGTCTACCGAGCCGGAGTAACCGGGTTCGAACCCGCCCGCGGCGGCCGCGTTTCGATGGAGGCGAAACGCAAAAGGCCCCCATGTGCTGTGCGATGTCAGTGCATGTTAAAGATCCCCAGGTGGTCGATATTATTACGGAGACCTCCACTACGGCACCTCTTTCTCCCTTTCTTCTTTCGCTCCCACCTTCCTCCCTTTCCTTACGGCGCGGTTCAGGTGTACGCCGATATATGTGAGACAGATACTGCGCCGTTTCCTTTCCTCAAAAACCAAAACCAAACCACCCCCTACTGCACGATACTCCTCTTTTAGTCATGCCAAACCGTCAGCTAATTTATTAATCTTTAGAGAAAGGATAACGGCTCCATAATGTTAGATGAAAACCATGCATCACTGTTACTATTGGGAAACACGGTACATTTATGCCTTACGCCGTTTTCCGTCGACATTTTATGTAAAAATCCTGCGCTACCGGGGGAGTTCAAAATTGCTGTACAAGATGAGCACAATTTACTTATTTTCTGACGCAGTAGTAGCAGATGTTTTCTATAAAAACTAGCACACTATTGACCCTTCTGTGTTAAAACGTAAAAGTTTGTGAGTGTAACTGCGTTGGATCCATTAGCGGTGCCACGTAAGGCCCAGGTTTATGAATTCCCAGAAAGGGTAATTTGTCTATGTGATCTTTTGTTCGGAGCAAGCTCCCCAGTGTATATATGTGTGTACTGAATTATTTGTTTGCTTTGTACACAATAAATTTCTCTTTGTGTGTAGTTCATTGTGGGCTCCGGCGCGCCTGTTTGAACTGCCGTGTTTAGATCGTTGACCCTCCCCGAAGACGAGTTCCTGCAGCGGTGGAGCACCCGCTTCAGCGCCGCCAGCGGGGGCCGCGTCACGGTGCGGCTCCTGCTGTATTGAGTGTGTGGTGCGCGCTGTCGATGCGCGTTCATCGTATTTAGTGAGCGTGCTTCTGCCCGCGACTTGGACAATATGGACCATTTGAACATTCTGTGCTGTGAATGATTTTGTGTGAACTTGTTTCATAGCTTGTTTGTACTCAGCGACACATAGTCGCTGCCTTGTTGTTTTTGTCTTTGTGAGGGACTGTGGTCCTTTTGCATGATTTATGGGTCCAATAAACTTCTCTTCAAAGCATTACCAGAGAATGAAGTTAATGAAACACAGAAAAATATGGCTGGAACCGTAACTAGGTGTTCCCGCATGAAGCTTGAGAGAAGAGCATGTTAAGGCAAAACTATAATGCTTAAACCGCTGCAACGCAATAAGTATATTGTGTAGTGGCAGGCATCATAGCGCAGCGTTCTAATTAATGATCAGCCAAGAGACCAGATCAGCGAAGGAAGCAATTTAATCATCAGTGCAACTAATCCTGCAAACATATTATGGTTGTACTTGCGCCGCGCCCTTTCACTTTGAACGTCAGCCACACAAAGGCGGTTGTGCGTCTTTGATGTCCCCTCTCGCATCGTCTGGGAGAAATTAATGAGGGAAACATGTGTGCGGCAAGCTTTTGCTATTGCTGCGAAAGTCAGGGGATCACGTTTGTTGCGCTTTGTCTCACGCTATGAACAGAGATATTGGCAACCCAAAAGCATCAACTTTTTGTCAGTGTTTTTTTTTAAATCGAATCCAGAGTATGAGAGCTCTGTTAAGCCAGGAGACCACTGCACACAAAGCAAATGACAGAAAAGAAACTCGTGCTCAATGCATTTATATGGAAGTGTGATCTGATTTGTTTATTGATTGGATTGGGGGCTGTCGAGACTTGGTTGCAACAAATATTTCTTTTTTCCTTGAATTTTTGTAACAGTATTTGAGATTGCGCAAGTCAGTTAAAACATTCCACATGGCGGCGATATAGAGTACGAGGCCTTATAAGATATTTAATTTTACAAGTCACTAAAACGAAAGAACTGCTAAATATTTAGGAAGAAATTATTAAAGATAGACCTTTGAGTTGCGAAAGTGAAAAATGTGAAGAAAAGATTCTTAGCTTGTAAATTATGAATGCTTCAAATGCAGGGCTAATATGCATGTAAAAGTGCCAACATTCAACTTTTCGGGCGCACTACTCATACTTTTTGGCATTTCGCTGCTATCCAATTGTACAAAATCACATCCTGATGATCGGGACGGACATCCTGCGCTCAGAGCGTGTAATGTACGGAGCGTCCGCTTTTGTGACTGCTCATGACTGAGTCAAGTTCAAGTCGTTTCGTAGGTTTGATTCAACAATGAGATGCTTCATCAAGCGACCGGGAATATGCTCAACAAATCCAAGCTCGTCACAATAACCGAGCTAATGACTACGTGCGCCCGCCTCTTCATATCATCTCTCCAACCCAAGCTGCCCCTTGTATAGAGCTCTGCACCTGGCCAACATTCTGCCCGCAAGTTTATTTCCCTACACGGGAGCGTCATCCTTCCCCGATTTGGGGGGAAACTCGCGACCCGACTTCCCTACCACACATGCGCCTCCTGCGCGCACGCAAGTGAGGTTTTAACAAGTTTGGGAGAGAGGGATACAAAGGAAAGGAGGTAGGGTGACGACGCGCAATCTGGGGTGGGGGCGGTTCGCGTCCGTGGGGTTGAGAGGTGCTACCGCACTTTATACAACCGGGAATACAGAAGGCAGCAAGGCGGTCGCTCTCTCTCCACCCTCTCCCCCACTTTCCCCATTTCCCTATTCCAACCCCTCACCGCGCCATATGGCAATCCACGTCGTTCCGGACAGTGTGCCGTCAGAAAGGAACGGAAGACTACGGCCAACGCCGCTCGCTGGTTACACGCTAGCGCTCTCTACTCGGTGATGTACATTGTTGCATAAAGGAAACCAGGGAAATATGCATGACAAGGGGGAGGAGGAGGTCAAAGGGCGATCAGCTTTAGTGGGGAGAATAGGGATTCCAGCCTTTGTTGCCCGGGAAAGAAAGGGGATTGAATATGATCGCCGCGGAGAGACTATGTATACGTAACAACGAACGTGCAGACGGGAGTATACGCTTACCAGACACGCGTCAGCGAGCTCGTGGTGCTCTCTGGTAACGGGACTTCTAAATTTGGTCCTGACGAGGCTTCAATGTCCGCCGGGCGGACCGAGGGGCCTTCTGTCGCGAGGGTCGGGTAGACTCACTAATAGGGAAGTCAGGTGCGGTGGCACGGAGGCAGATCGTTGATCACGTGAAATTTCAGCCGGGCCCATGTGCTTGGAAAAGATAAATACTGCCGTCCTTCTGCTCTGGCGGCGCGGTAAATAATACGGATGCGTAAAATGCTATGCTTTTAATACCTCGTTGTTTTTATAGTAGTTCTCCCTCCAGAGTAGTTCTAGTTACATTAGCTGCGTTTTAGGCTTTAATGTCATCACATCTCTCAAACTAATATTTCAACCCGTGAAGTTTATTACAAATATTCCACCATAACTAATAAAAATAAACAACCGCCTTGTGTATGACTCTTTATGGCCGAAGTTGCCGCTGCTCGATTAACGCAAAAATAACACTGCCACTTGTAAACAGAATGAATAGTCAGTCTGAATGGAGTCACTATTACGTCGACTATTATGGTCGTTCTAAACAGCAAGAAACATGATATACATGGGTGATCTGACAGTAAGGCCCCGCCGCGGTGGCTCAGTGGTTACGGCGCTCGGCTGCTGACCCGAAAGACGCGGGTTCGATCCCGGCGGCGGCGGCTGAATTTCGATGGAGGGAAAATTCTAGACGCCCGTGTTCTGAGCGATGTCAGTGCACGTTAAAGAACCTCAGGTGGTCAAAATTTCCGGAGCCCTTTACTAAAGCGTCCCTCATAGCCTGAGTTGCTTTGGGACGTTATAACCCAATAAATTAACAAACCAACCGATCCGTCAGTAAGGTTACAATACCTCGCAGCTTGTAACTGGTGTCATTACTTTGCAGCATAATGCCCGTGTTTGTCCAAGCATTTGTTCTAAAGGTACAAATGCTCGGTTCTAGCCCAAGATTCATTCGGAATCGTATTGTGGGTTCACCAAATGGCACCACAGGCGCTATCCCCGGCTTCCGCTCTCCCCTTAGTACATAATTAGCCGTAACTTCGAGCAATGGGATAAAGTTTGGTCTGGAGTCCAGATATGCTGCAGCGACAGATCTAGCTGCTACTTAGCCACTGTTACTGGACTGTTGGTGGTTATTCTACAGGCTTTCCACAGCGTTCGCAGGTGAGAACAGCACCAGCGATAGTGCACACGCGCACTACCTAGCGGCGATTAATTTATAGAGTGCAGTAGTTTCTTGTTGCAAAAAAAAAGAAACAAACGTTACTAAGCCGTGAGTCACATATGCATCTGTTTCCAACGCAACTCCGGATGGTGCAGGCAGAAATTGAAATGAGAATTTGGGAGTGTGAACGAGGGTGTCTATAAAATCTAGTTTTTGCTAAAGCCCCTTTGCCTTCTCAAAGTAGCGACATTCTTTGCTCTTGCCAGCAACCAGCTCTTTCGGGCCCTTCCTGCTCCCACCGTTACAATCTCGCCGTAAAATTGGTCGCCTAACACTATTTCACAAGCTATATCATCACGTTACGCTTCACGACTATTTCATATCACCCCCAGAATACATTTCACGGCGCATCGATCACCGCCACAAGGTTGGCATCCCAACATGCCACACCAAATCTTCTTTTCAGTAATATCTTCCTCGCACATCTGTGGAATGGAACCGCCTTCCCCCCTATATTGCAGCCATTGCAGATAACAAAACCTTTCACGACGCAACAGCTAACATTGTTTATTCTGAAAGAAGTTGATCATGTGTTATGTCTGTTTCCACTGTGTTATGTACATTGATTTTATGTTATTTACGCCTTGTGAATGTTAATTGTTTTTTTTTTAATCTGGAGGAAATTTATTTGGTACTACCTGTTTTCACTGTGTTATATTCATTGTTTTTTATCCTAATTAACCCACTCCCCTCTGTAATGCATTTGGCCCTGAGGGTGCAACAAATAAATAAATAAACATCGTGTGTCACCCCAGCGACCTCTTCCTCCCAATGTGCTGATTTATGAATGTGTCCCTTCAGAGGCATGGAGCCCTCTTTCGGTATAGCTTCACAAACACGGGAACTGTTCTTCCCTTCGCCAGGATATAACCCTTAACCTATCGTTAAAAATACAATGCGATAGCAGATTCCCCGGCAGCACAGCTAGTTGGCCCAGTATTGGAAACGTATCGGCAAAGGCCAGTCGTACAAAGGACCAGAGTGAAGCCATCCATTACCAATATTGGTCCGATTATCTGTGCTCCTTTAGGGATCCCTCCAGACAAGTACTCCTTCTCTGGCGCCTCTGTTCTGCCTAGATGCCCACACATGTGGAAATCTCATTATTCTGTGGCTGTGTTTTAAACAGTCACATACCGTGGCAGTGGAGCATCGTTTAACCGCAGCACCATTACGCCGTTACAGTGGTATGACTCGCAGTGGTCTACCAATGTGACAGGCTTTGAGTAGCTACCACCGAAGGAGTGAACGAGCGGAGGTGACACAATTGGTATAGAACCAGAAGCAATAGATTGGGGAGTGAAAGAAGACTGCTATCGCATTTCTTCATCTATCCGATTCATTGCCCTCATTTCTGTTTTCGCATCGCTAGTTGCATTAGCCTAGCTCTCCCGGTTTAGAGGCATCGTCAGTGCAGTCGTTCCTCGTTGCGTCTTCACGGCCGGTCCCCCGCCTGCAGAGTAGTCACACTGAGAGCGAGAATACAGACAGCTGCTGGATCGGGGGCATGTGTCCCCACAACCCCGGTGTCCATCCTCTGGCAAAGTCCAACGTGGAAAGCCGATTGCGAAATAGACGCCCTGACACAGACCAGGATGACCACGACCCGGACTTGATGCATAGATTACTTCCCCTCAGGTATACGAACTGGCAGGCTACTGCGTCTGTTTGAGTTCGTTCAGGGGCAGAATGGCACCATTGCAGGGCACCTACATCAGGATCATCCCCAAGCTAGCGCTGTTCACTTGCTGTATTTTCATTTTGTGAAATCCTGCTGTATAAAGAGTAGAAGAGCATTTAAAAATTTTTTTCGGGTCATTATTTCTTGAAAACAATTATTAGCAATAAGTGTTTTGTTCTAGACACTGAAAGGCTGTATTCTTGCTCTTGATCCTCTCAGGTATCTAGAAATGTTAGGTTCCATCATGACGCAGTTTGGCAGTTTTTATTTTCGAACGCGGCGGTCACGTTTCGATAAAGCGAAATGCTGGAGGTCCGTGTACAGTACCAGACCCCTTCACTACGGCGTCCCTCATAGCCTGAGTCACTTTGGGACGTTAAACCTCATGAAACCAATTATTTCCTTGAAGGCGCAATTTGTGGTAGAAATCGCGATCTTGATTCTTCGCAATATCTGCTCGGAGTGCAAATATCATGCGAAATGCGGGTATTAACTGAATACGAAGAGATTTACATACACTGCGCTGAGCTCAGTGTTTGTTACTGCAGGCATGTGAATGAAAGCTAGACATAGAATTGCGCGCCTTTATAGTATTACTAAAGAGAAACATACGAGGCTCAAAGAAGAGCAAATCAAAGCCACCTGATGAAAAAAACTGCGCTTATGGGCGCATGCCTGTATGACTTCTTGCATTAGCACTTAAAAAAGATTGGGCACACCACTCAGCAATATCTAAACAGAACTTGACGTCAAGTCCGCCATGAAACAATTGGTACAGAATACAGCAACTGTGTCAAGTAGCTCGCACGGAAAACTTTGCTACCTTATTGGTATTACCACAAGAAGGGTAAAAGATAAGCCGTGAAGATTACGGCTGTTAGCTGCGACGCCCTCTGTAAAGAAATGCTGGGCTTTTATCACCACCACACACACCGTTTTGTCGCTTACACTTTTAGGTACAGTGTTTCTAGGGTTCAAACGCCGGCTGAAAAAAAAACGCAGCTCGCTTTAAATTTTGCTAGTCAAGGCGTTCAGGTACCGCAAGACATGAAGACATGCGCTTTCGAATTCTCCGCGGCCTTTCAACGCCAAAACTACAACTGCAACAAAAAAATCGTTGTTGTAATTTTGCAACTAAGCTTCATATTTATCCACCAACACTGCTTCTCTGGCAACAACCGATGTATTGACAATAACTCTAGCGCACTTATCAACAAACACAGGGCTATCGGCACCACGATAACATGAAGGCGTCATCTCTGAATGTGTTGGGTCGCTGTACGAAGAGTATTAATAGACGTTGTTTGTATAATCCTTATCCGTGGTTTTTCTGGATCTGTACTGTAACTGTTGTGTTAATTAGTTTTGCCGAAAACAAAACTATAAGCGTGGCTAAAAACAAAAAAAAGGGCGAAAACTAAAGCAAAACAACGTTGAAAGGAACGCGGATGCACCTAGATATCAACCGTTCTCCGCGGTTCCTTCGGCGCACTGGCTACGCTGTCGCTAGAGCGGGAGTCGCAGTTGCCGGTGTACGAGGCCAGGATGAGGCCGTCAGAGAGCCTGGAGAAGAGCGAGCGAACGAATAAGCGGTCCGTGCGCCGCTCTTCTTTGTCGTCGTAGACGTCCTCTGTGACGTCCTCGGCGACGTCACCGCTGACCCCGCCGGAATCGCCGGTCTCGAACTCCGGCGTTGTCTCGAGGCTGAGACGACGGCGGTTCCGCATCTGTACAGCCTCGGCCATGATGGCGCCTTCGTCGCCGAACCTCTTGGAGTCGTCGTCTTCTTCAAGGCTGGCCGCGTAGCCCGCCGAAGCCCTGGCCCTGAGTAACATCACCGAGACCGCGGCGAAGGCCACCACGCCGAAGACCAGGCCTAGGCAGTACGTCACCAGCTTGGTCACGCCCCAAAGGCCCTGCGGTATCCGTCGTCGTCCCAGTTCCAAGTTACAGACATGTACATACACTCTTTTCTATACAAACGGTTAGTCCTTGAGGAGGCCGACTGTGGCTGAGGTCCTCAAGCAGTTTGTCTTTAAGTGATTAATGTTTGCTCTTAGAGACTAATGGCCGTTGCAAATTAGTTAATCTCTGAAGGACTGACCGCTGTAAAGGTTTTTTTCCGTACAGAGTAAAATAAACTTATGCACACAACACACCTTCCTTCCAGCATGATGAAAAGTTGATGACTGCTGCGTTCTTTCTATAAACAGTCTTTCCGGCAAGATGATTCCGGTGATATAGTTGCAGCTTATACGCCTTAAAGAAACCTCGATGACAGCTCCATTCAGTTATTGTGCTTAGTGAAAACTGATTCAAGGCTCTTTATGGCTGTGTTGACTTTATGGCTATGTCGACTTTTGTGTGACGACAGCTCAAATGGTGTCGCATTTAAAGAAAGCGAAGCCGTCCGCAACTGGAGTGACAAACGTTATGCCCCCTTCTCTTACGCCAGCCAAACAACGCAGCATAGCGCAAGTCAGCACCTAAGGCGCATGCCGATACGAATAGGGATATGAAACACTGAATCGGACTGACCTGTAAAGGAATGAAGCCCTGCCTACTGGGCGCCTGAGGCTTAGAAACAGCGACGAAAAAGATTTAGCATGCGAGCTCGCGACGGCCACATTTGGATGGAGGTGATATGAAAACGCCACTCACGCGCTCTGCTGTGTGATGTCAGTGTCCCTATGTGGGCTAAGTATTCTGAAGCCCTTCACTACGGGTCCCTCAAAGGTAAGGTCAAGTTCTGGGCGTTAAACTTCCCCTGATATGCCATATCATGACGTAACACAACATATCACGCCAAACCAGCACACCATGCCATCGAAACCGTCGTTTGCTGAAGAAAAGATTTCTGAATGACTGCGTAGCAGAGTTCAGATCTATAATGCGCCATTGCCCTGAAGTCCACAAGCCGCTGAAATTGCTTTGTAACTGCATCTACTTCGCTCTATCCAGGAAATATTATATTTTGTTTCGTTTCGCAAGGAATAGCATTTACTTCGTTATAAACGTTAATTTCATTCTTTTACTTTCGTTATAAGGGGTTGAAACTAAAAAATTGCGCGGACACTTTGTCAATTAAAGTCCGAGGACACTATGCCCTGACGACCTCCGGTGGATATAGCCACTGATCCCGTGGCTATATCTATACCCAAATTATATAGTATTTCGATGATCTTAGGTCTTAATTACGCTTAATTGCACGTTTTTCCATCTAATTTGACACACATACTAGTTTTCCCGACCATTCTGTGACAATTCTCACTATGCCGTGACGACTTCAGGTGGTCGTGACGTCACATCGTACCCGTGGCTATATCGACGTCCGCGCTATTCCGATGCAAATTCGACATTTTTGCCTATAATTAAATAACTAATTAACCTACAGTCATCACACTGAGCTTCTAGGTTCGTTTCTTCCTCCTCTATCTGAAGCAACCATTGGTTCTCTTCTGTGTTTATTAGTACCCGAGTTAAATGCGTGTGGCCCGCTTTGTTAACGGACGACAGTATGAGCCATTAAAGGCATTCGCCTTAATACGGCACTACGCAGTCCACCTTACCTGCGCCCTGTCTCCGTCGATCTGCGGCAGCAGGCAGAAGCCGCTCTCAGCCGGCCCCTCGTCGTCGGCGCACACGCACAGGCCCCGCACGCAGCGGGCCATCGAGGCCGCGGCCTCGCAGTCGACGTCCATCGAACACGACACGCGGAGGCAGGAGCGCTCGGCCGACGAAGGCGCGAACACGGCCCGGTAACCCGGCTCGCACACGCACTCGCCTTCCTCGTGCATGCACGTCGAGTGGTTGTGCGGGCAGGGGACGTCCAGGTTGCACTCGCCCACCTGCGCAGGGGGCGGGGTTAACACCTTCCGGCGAGGCTCCGAAATCGCCTTCCATCCAACGCTGTCGTTCCTTTCGACTCAAGGCTTTCTCTCCTTCTGGAATATCGTTACCGCGCGCCGCAAGAGGTAGAACAGGGTCTCAACTGCTGGAAAGAGCGCTCGACTATCGAATCATGGTCGTCGTCCAGTTATATAGATTATGAGGGGGCTAAACCACCAATGCATATCGATGTAGGATTTATTACGGATTCGCATAAACTGAAAGTGAACAATTTATTAGCGGGCTTTCACCCATTAGTCCCTGACTATGACTGAATCATACTTTTTGAACCGCCAGCTCTTAAAATCAGGCCTTCACCAAAATCGCGCGACCGTGGTTCGCATAGAATGACGTCATTACAGAGAAACATCACGTGACCCCACTGTCACCGTTAACATTATCCATGGGTCTTGCGATCGATAACCGATATGATTCATGGGCCTCGCAGATTCTTCTCCAGAAGTAAAGAGTGTGAATGCCCCAAGCGGAAATGGCGAGCGCCAACTGTCAGTAGCCAGTGGAAAGGATAAGAATTAACTCGCCTTCGATATTGTTACGTGACGGCCAGCCGAAGAATGAGGCGCGATGAACCATGAACAAGAGATGATTTAATGGCCGCTGGCCTAGCGCGAGCGCTCCGTCCCGCGCCACTGCCAGCTTCGTCGTCTTCGTCACAATATAACGAATTTCCATGTGTTACCTTCCGTCCACGGTAGGTCGGAGAGTGTGCTACACCGTTTCCGCAAAAGCATTTCATGCTGGCAACTACTCTCGACGAAGTTATAGAGCACAAAGTTTAGCTGTTCGCACTTCGATCACTAGATTGCACTTCATTTGGCTCCGGTAATGGCAGCGCCAAGGCAGCGCCAAGGCAGAGAGGAACAAGTTTCTGTGTCGCTGTTTTTACGCTTGCATGCATAACGGCGCTGATCCGCTGAACAGTTCGTTAAAAAAGACTTGAAGCATGAGGGCCGTGCATTATCAACCGCCGGAACGAATTCTATATTACCGGGTAAAAAGACAGAGCAAAAATAACATGCTTTGCCCTAACGCGCATCCTGCAAACTGTTGTCCAACGCTACTTGACGGCTGCTTTCTCATGAAGCCTTAGTTAGCTACCCGCTGCATTGCTCAGATAAAGCAGCCGTCAAGTAGCGTTGGACAACAGTTTGCAGGATGCGCGTTAGGGCAAAGCATGTTATTTTTGCTCTGTCTTTTTGCCCGGTCGTACAGAATTCGTTCCGGCGGTTGATCATGCATGGCCCTCATTCTTCCATTCTTTTTAATGAACTTGTTTGTATGGTAACGAAGAAATAATGTTTTCTCCCAGAGCAGCACATTTGAGACTTGGCTAAAAATATACACGCCACTTGGTTTGAATCCTCACCATGGCTCCTTTTGATTTATCAGTGTTCTAAATTTTTCTGAGATGAGAGGAACTTTACTTCTCACTCCGTGGAGCCTAAAGGAGAGCTAAGGACAAATTAAAGCAGGTATGTCTCGTCCTAAGGACAGAGAGACTACTTTGAGCGAAAACTAAGCTTTCGTACAAAAAATAAATACTTCTATTGCTACTACCTGCCATTAACGCATGAAAACTGTGGAGATCTCCACAGTGCTTTAAACGCTTGGATCTCTGAGGCGAGGGTATACAGCCATTAAAGACACGGATGTCACAGAGACTTTCTTGGTCATGGCATCGCTAGGATACACAACCATTCAAATTACGGTTGTCATGGAGTCTTTCCCGGTGTTGTCTTCACAAGACAGAATCCAGTTCCATTTCAAAATACAATTTTTTAGGCAATAAATGCTTTTCTTGCGGGCTAACAAACGTCACATAACCAAAAATATCCATTGGATTCAGTTCTCCCTAACACTTTGAGGAGTACAACAACCTCACTAAATGGCTCAGAATCAAACGCCCTTGGTTTCGGACAAATTCTGCGCATGCGCGGTGACCTGAGTGAGTGTGACCAAGGACGAGGAGGAGGCACCTTGCTTTTGCGGCACTTGTTCTCGACGAGGTCGAAGTCGCTGGCGCACCGGCAGCGGCGACCGACGCAGCGCGTGTTCTCGTCGCTGCACTCGGAGTCGTCCAGGCAGTCCACGGGCTCGCAGGTGCCGTTCGTCATCACGTGACCTGCCAGGCACCAGCAGTGGCCTGCAAGGTGGCGTGACGAGTGAATGCCCCCGTGTACTCCTACAGCCGTTTGGATTCATATTTACCCGAAGGCCCCTCGAAAGGGCTGCTACACCTGGAGTCGCAAAAGTGAAGAATAACGATGCCAATACCCTTTAATTACAAGAGTGGCTGGACTCAGGTACGATTGGAGAACGAATTAGTTGAATTACTCCACAGAGGAGCTCTCCATTAAACTGCGTCGACTTGTCATGATGACTTCACGTTCAATCGATTACACCCGACACGGCCGTTAGCAGCTGGTGTACAATGGCTGGCACAAAAGGCAGTTGACCGTGATGTCATGAGAGTAGGTCGATGCCATTGTTTCGAACGCCTCCTTAAAGGGGACACTGGCCGCGTTGCTCTTGGCTTCTATCAGACAGCAGCTAAACAACGGCAAGGGCATAAACTTTCTGCCGTGGCTTCCAAATAAGCAGAACAGAAGAAGGCAATACCGAGAACGGACGAGATGAACGTAGCGCTTACAACTATAGGTTGCTGGAGGTCAGCACCTAGTTCGTCCTGTCTTTCTTGTTCTCTTGCGGCACACCGTTTACCTGAAGCGACCAGTTAATTTGTCAGTAAATGATTCCGGGCACACTAAAAATGTGCAAATAAGCGCCATTTTAGTCTGTTTAAATCTACACTGCATTCTGTTTTCAGCTCATAAAAATCTATTCCGCGCCCCCCCTCCCCATTTTTAGCGAACGTATTTCAAAGGCGTTAGCATCAGAAGGGTCTTTCAAAGCGAAAATGGCGACCCCCGTCTGTCAGTACCTAGCGGACAAATAAGAACAATACACTGGCATTGGATATAACGAACTTTCGTGTGTTACCTCGGATATAGCGAAACTGTTCCACCTCAGATATAAACGAACTTTCGTATCTGGACTCCGCTTATAACAAACCTAAAATGGGTTGGCCTCGGATATAACGAACCTAAGTGTACCACCCACTAGGATATAACGACCGTACGTACGGCTGCAACTCATTCATACGATCCACGGAGGATCGCCTAAGAATATCATTTTTTTCCCAATGAGACTTCTAATGCTATTGCAATTCATAACACGCTTTTCGCTCGTAATCTGAAACTCCTACCCTAAACGCGGAGCCTAAGAGCCCCCTTCAATTTTTCCCCCCTTTTCTATCAATTTTTTTCCATCTAAACGATTACGCAGCCAATTACTCAAGCCAACCAACACCACTTTAAAACAAAAAACTTTCGTTCTCCTGTTCTTGGTTGACATTATTTCTGCTTTTTTTTTACAACTCATTACCTTCGTGGCAGGATGAAGCGGCTCCGTGGACGTCCGTGCACATCTTGTGGTTGACGCACTCGAGCGGCACGCAGCTCCGGTGCTTGAGCTCGTGGCCCCTTCCGCACTCGCACTCGTGGTCCTTGCACGAGGACGACTGGCCCAGCTGGCCGCAGTCGGCGTTAGCGTGGCAGTGCAACCGGCATACTCCTGCGCGGAAGGTGTACGCCCGGATCCCCTGAGCAAGAAACGATGTGGCCCTTATTGCAATGCAACGCATTAATCCTTTCCACTGGCCGTCAATTGGTTTCTATTGCTGGTCAAATGTTTAGGGGAATCCCCCAAGATGGAGTGGATTTGTAATAAGGGAGGAATTACTCATTGACATGCACCCAAGCGCAGCCATACGGCTACAAAGGAAAGCTATATAGCTTTCTCAGAAACTTCGAAGTTAAACAAAAATTCGTCCTGGTCCGGCGTTCGAACCCGGGACCACCGCTTCACCGGAGCAGTCGCTCTACCAACTGAGCTAACCGGGACGGCAAGCTTATGGTAGGGCGAGAGCGAATTGATCAATAACTCGAAGAGGGAACAGTGTTGGTCAAATCTTTAGGGGAATCCCCACGTCAACCACTAGTTCTATGTTTCTACTTTTGGAGCCGATCATCGTTGTGATCTGGCATTGGCTATCCCCATCAAGTTACTCGTCTGGAGGCCGGCACTCTAACCATCTCCACCTCCTTCTATCCGCGAGCCGCGTCTGACTGGAACGACCAATCCCACTCTATTGCTTCTATCACCTGTCAATCATCCTTCAACGCCAACATTGAAATTCATTTATCATCGTGACAATTTGTAATAAAACTTCGTGATTACCACACCCCCTATGTACTACCCTGAAAACGGGCCGTTAAGGTAAATAAATGAAATGAAATTATATGACATCTGGATTGTAACGTCAGCATCTCTCAGGTGGCGGCCTCAATTAGCATCTCGCCAGTTTGATTGTATTTTTTTTTTTTGCAAACAGTGTGAATTTTTGCCGTGAGAAGGCAGTGCACTGTCGTCAGCTTTATAAAAGGGAACGCTCGAGCACGTGGCAGAAGGTGTCGAATCCTACTTGTGGCGATACGCGACGGTTGTTTTTGGCAACGTAGAAAGGGTTGTCCTGCCTTCTTTACCACCTTGTTTCAGAAAGCTGCCGCCCCGTGTCGCCCCAAGTAAGGTTTGAGGTTATCTGCCACGCCCTCGCGCGTTCCCTTTGAAAAGCTGAAAGGGTTACTGGTGATTAAATGAGCTCCTGGGCGTTGCTCTGCTTCTCCTCAGCATTTGTCGCTGCCTCACACCGCCGCAGCGGTGGTCTCCGCGCTTACCCCTGCTCTCGGTCCAGCCGTCGGCGCACTCGCAGCGACCCGATGCGGCGCAGTGGGCGTTGATGGAGCTGCAGTTCTGCTCCTTGCACGAGGACCACAACACGCTGCGGGACACCAGCACCCTCAGGGACTCGCTGGTGCGGATGTCGGTGTGCCGCAGCTGGGCCTCCACCGTCAGCTCCACCTGGCGGCCCACCTGCGTCGTGGATGGGGTTTGTCCCCAGTCAGCAGGACGGTCTCTATTGTGGACATCCGCTTCCTCCGTACACCGTGGTGCCTCCCTGGCGTCATTCATCATCATCAGCCTGACTACTCCCACTGCCGGGCAAAGGCCTCTCCCATGTCTCTCCAATGAACCCTGTCCATTGCCACTTGCGGCCCCCGTGTCCCCGCAAACTTCTCAATCTCATCCGCCCACCTAACTTTCTGCCGCCCCCTGCTACGCTTGCCTTCTCTTGGAATCCACTCCGTTACCCTTAGGGACCAGCGGTGATCTTGCCTTCGCATTACATGCCCTGCCCAAGCCCATATCTTCTTCTTGATTTCGACTATGATATCATTAACTCGCGTTTGTTCCCTCACCCACTCCGCCCGATTCCGGTCTCTCAATGTTACAGCTATCATTTTTCTTTCCATACCTCGCTGCCTTGTCCTTAACTTAAGCTGAACCCATTTTGTTAGCCTCCACGTTTCTGCCCCATAGGTGAGTACCGGTAAGATACAGCTGTTGTATACTTTTCTCTTGAGGGATATTGGCAAACTGGCGTCATTAAGGTGGCAAAATTTCCGATGGCGAACTACGTATATACTCTTGAATTTATTTTGTGAATTTTTTTCAATTCTTGGTTTAGTTTTTCTGCTCAAGATTGCCTCTAACATCGACCATTAGTTCCAAACTGGGGCAGAAAGCACGTACAAAAATAGTCGGAAAACACGACTTCCTTCATCAGAACTGCTCTATTAAATAAGTTCATTAGGGTGCATTTCGCTTCTAGGTTCAGCTTTGACTTTATAGCTAAATCCCATTATTGCATTTGTTTGAAGAAAATAATACATGTGTTTTATGGGCTCTTGAAACCACCTAAGTGATTTGATTAAGATCACTTGTTGAAAGCAATGAACAACGAATGGATTCAACAGCTTTTTTGAACATGTGGAAAACAGAACATATAAATCGTAAGCACTCGTTATCACCAGTTCAAACACAGAACTACTAGCTTACTTTACCGTGCACTCTTATTGTTTATGATTTATGAGGTTTGACTTCCAAAACGAATCAGGCTATTATGGACGCCGTAGTGAAGAGCTTCGGATAATTTCAACCACCTGAGGTTTAGACCGCAGCGGCCACTAGCGTATCGCCTGCATCGAAATGCTACCGCCGAGGCCGGTATCGAACCCGCCTCTTTCGTGCAAGCAGCCACCGCGGCAACTGTAGACACTTAAAAGACTCAATCCATTGATAAAAAACCTGCTCGTGACAATAAACTTCTCGAGCATAATTCCAGGCATAAACATGTCCATACCGCGCTGTGATCAGCCAAAAGCGACACCATCTAGTTGATGAATGGAATTAGAAAATCAACCAGGTCATTAAATTTGGCGTCTAAATGAAGGAAGCTGACCAGCAATAAATGGCGACACTTCCCGATATGGGCGCGGACACTATTAAGCGCTCATTGTAATATCTTCCAGGCTGTGACACTCATTACACGCGTAACAATCCGCTACCGCCAATGAAGGCTACTATTTGCAGAAATTCTTATTTTATCACTTTTTAAAGCAACTCTGAGTGCCAATTAAAGCTGGACGTATATCACCCCATCCATACAAACAAGATTGTACTTTGACTGAAAACCGAGCGTTTACCAACTAGAAAAGGCCAAAAAAATGAAATGCAGTTGGCGCCATCTCCGGCCAATATTGTAACTAAACTGCTGAGCATCGACAGTTTATTACTTTTTTCCTCTGGGACCCTTGAGGCTACGGTACACGGCCGTTTATTTTTAAAACGGCGATCACGGAGTCTTCTTCAGCGTACACATAATGAGTTCGAATGTAGTGTCGGAAAGAATCCTAAATCCAACTTTCTCCGCAATAAATGCGTCTTTTGTTGCTGGACAAACATCGAAATACCCAGAAAAGGAAATATAATAAACTTTTATCAAAAATCAAAATTAAACGGAGTTTTCCTCTGACCTCTTTTCCTCTGACCTCTCATGAGTTTTAACCAATTATTGCTGTATTGTGTTGTTCTTTTGTTTTCAACTGTTGCGTTTTTTGCCGTTTGATTGGCTTGTTCGCCCACCCTGCTTGGACTCAGTGTCCGCAGTATTCTGTAAATAAATAAATAAATAAAAAAAATCGCCCACTATGGTATCAACCATAAGAATGGAAACAAGAACCGTCTGTCACCGTAACCGCCATGATCCGGATGGTTACATCCACTGCATATCAAAGAATAGCCTGTCCCACTGATGTCCAGTTAGCCCTCTTCTCTCTAGCCTAACAAGTATATTTAGGTCTTCTGGTCGTAACGCTCTGCTACCTTTTACTTTAAACTTTCAGGTCTTAAAGAGCCAGGTTAGCCTAATACCAGCGCTGGATGCTCGGAAAATAAAGGCAGCATTAGGCCTGAGACACTAAATCAGCTCGAGATGATTCAAGATCACACGTAGTGTTGCGATATAGAACTGGGAATAAATTTCGGGGATTGCAGGGACTGCACAGCACCTTAGGAGGCGGATCCAGGAAGAACCTCTTGCGGAAGACTACAAGGCCTTTTGACTTCACAGGCACGAGGGCCGTATGCGTGTGGTACAGCACGTTGTCTACGAGCCACGTAATCTGAAAACAGAGCAAAAGGAAGGTAGAAAAATATCAAAATTCCGAAAACGTAAAAGTTACAGGCCGAGAAGCTTGACCTAAGATATTCTGCTTTCACGGCGCCTTCTCAACTGCGTGAACTTCTCATCAGCAACATTACCATGATTCTGAGAGCTCGCCGAACTCGGCTGGTTTATAGAATTTACCACCTAGTGCCACCTGTCCAAAGCCAGTAGCGAGCACCGTGTAATTCAATAGAGACATTTTCACGTGTACGTGCGAGAACTCTATAGTGTGTGGAGAGATACTACGCGAACTTAACGAAAGTTTTAGCCCAGTCTTCCTATACACTACAAAACCTCACTTGTAAAATTCTCGCAGAATTTACACCGATTACTTCTGACAGCTATAAAAAAACGAGGCGGGGGGGGGGGGGGGGGGGGGGGGGGGGGGGGGGGGGGGGGTCGTACGAAGCATTCCATATCAATGCACGTATGCCGAAACTTTTGAAATTTGAAAAAGAAAAAAAGAGTACAATATTTTTAAATGGGAAACATTCGCTTCACTTTACAATTCAGAATCATCCTTTTAATGCTAGAAACATTTTTCTCAACATCGACTTTCTAGCGCTCCAACAATGCAGGCTACTGAGCAAATTCGCTGCTTGTTACGTGTTGTTAAGCTTCAAGCATTTGATATCACCTTTAAAATCGCATTTCTCTCACACTTGTTGGTTTTCTTATGAGAGTGCCTCAAAATTATTATTTTTTCTTGCAGAATTACGATTTAGCCGCAGAGCCCAAGTTTAAAAAATGGCGTCCAGAGAAGACCTGGGGACCTTTCTGAACTCACGCAACGCACAAACTGAATGCACACGACTCAACCCCTCTACACGAAAAATTTGGGCCACCTTGCACCTACAATAGCAGGAGCAAGCTTTTACACAATTTTACACAACTTTGAGAGTTACTGCACGAAAAAGTGGTGTCATGCATACAGTGTCAAAAAGTGTAGCTATACAGGGGGATTTCTTTTAACCTTTACTGATTTTTTATTTTACAAACTGTGCGAGATACGTCGGTGTAGTCTGTTCAACTGGCTTGTACAGCTAGGCAGATTTTTATCTTTTATTCTAGGGGGCAGTTTTCTATTGCGAATTGATGACCGTCAACATCGAAGGTCAGCTGTGTTTTTCATTTTTGTTTTGAGCAGTTTTCGTGTTTGAAATTTTTATAATCGGTAATGGTGCATGAAATATCGGACTTAGAAAATACGCATTTGAAAGCTCATTGAGTTGGCTTTCTCGTATCACATATTTATAAAATTACGTCTTTCGCATTTCTAATAGATCAATACTGGCGCAGTGGGTGTATCTGATGACGTGGAAGAAGTTAACTTGATTTCAGCGACGATACCACGCGCATTGGCGTGATTTTATAGTTTTGTAATGCGGGAAAGCCAACGCAACAAGCTTTCAAATGCGTATTTTTTGAAGCTCGATATTTAGAACCACATTGCCGATTATAAAAATTTAAAACAGGACTCACGTTTTGTGTTGACAGCACTCAATTTCGCAAAAAAACATGGCCCCTAAAATAAAAAAATTAGAGTGCCTTTTAGCTAATTTTAGTCAATTAATCGTCTAATTATTGATTCATATGACGTAGATAATGTCCGCCTTGCTACACAGTCCAGCTCAATAGACCGCACCGACGTATTTCTCGGAGTTTTTAAAATAATCTGCAAAATTTATAAAAGTCGCCCTATACAGGGTCCTTAGCATATATTACCATACACCTTTAGAATTGCAACAGTTGGCAATGGATAAACGTTTAATTGGATTGCAACAGATTGCTCGCTGCAGTTCCGCAAGCCTGTACTGGCTATTCAAGCCCACAGCACACGTTGCCGTCACTGCACTTTTAGCAGGCACTAGCCATTAAATTAAGCAGCAGACGCAGCGTACCAACTCAGCAAGCTAAAACTCAGTTGATATTCTCACAGTTCCCTTCGCCCACCTGTGTGTCGCCGTACGTGTGGAGCTCGTAGTCGACGACGACCGGCTCGAACTGCTCGAAGGAGTACGGCCTCTGGCTCACGTTCAGCGCCATCTTGAGGTCGGCCCCCGACGGTCCACGCGGTGCATCATGGCACGTGAACGCTCGGCTTTTCCCGAAGAAGGCGCGGCCCTAAGACCAGAACACAACGCACTAAGTAGAGCACTGCACGGGCCACGCTCTGAGGCCCGAGTCCGACCCGAGCCCGATAATCAAAGGTCCTCTCAGAACAAAGATAACAAAAAACTTTCAGATCACTGCGGCGACCCGCACTGGAGGAATGCGAAAGCAAAACGTCCACTACTCTATCGACGTCCATGTACTATATTGACGTCTATGGCTATTTCGACGTCTAAGTGTATTTTTCTCGCGTTTTTTCACGTTTAATTAATGTACTAATTAAACCTCATCAACCAAGTTCTTCCCACGATAACATTTTTTCCCACACTTTCTGTCACAACCAACTTTCACACTTGCATCTTTCGAGAACGATGTAATCGTGCTGACAAAATTTGCAGGCACGTTTTGCGGACACTTTCTGTGGACGCGACAGAGCCATATAAGGCTCTCGCATAAAAAAAAAAAACAAATAAGAGAAAGAGGGAACCAGGATCAGCAGGGCTTTGCCTGGCTTTAAGTCAATACAAGATGAACGAAAATGGCTAAACGAAATAAATGAAGGAAAGAGAGATAAACGTAAAGAAGAAGAAACTCAAAGCTCGAGCCCAGTCCAGGATCGCGACTTCAAGCCCGGGCCCAGTCCGGGTCCGCTACATTATCAGTCATTGAGAATGGGCCTGGCCCTCCAAGCTCGACGTCACTGAGTGCGAGTAGACTTCTGCTAAACAAGCAAAGAAGTGGCACGCGAAGGCACTAAAATCGCATTAACGATCAAGAAAATTTCTTTGGCCAATCACAAAAAGAAAAAAAGGCAAGGTGCATAAGCCCGCTCGTCTTTGGAACAGTGATCTTGTCTTTGAATAGCCCCGAAGTTCCGAGGGCAAAATGCTTACACGCGCAATAAATTTTGCATTGCATGTAGATTTTTAACCAGTGAATGTTTACGGCCCACGATGTTAAAATATTAAAACACCCTCAAGACCGAAGCAATGACATTTCTTGCTTTTTTTTTTATTCAGCACAATTTTGCGGGGGGAAATCATAGCCGCAATAGCCGCGTTTTTCTAGAAACGAAAAGGAAGAACGCTTGTTTACTGCGTAGTATGTGTATGGAGACCATTAGTGTCCTAAACCGCTGTGCACCTCATGAGTAGAGTTTCTCATAGCGTAGAGATGAGTTTTTGGAAGTTGAATGCAGGCATTCGAAGACTATCTCGGAACAGACGGCTGCCCGTCTAGTAATCAAATAAAGGTATGTACTTCTCCAGCGGTGCTTATCAGACTTTAAATGTCCAGTCGTGAACGGCGACTCAAAACTGAGCATAAGCGGGGCGCCTTTTGGCAGATCCGACGACGTATGCCCGTTGATAGCTGAAACAGCCCAAGACAGCAGTGCTCGGTGTAGTTCAGTAGTCGAGTACTGGCGCTAATCAGCTGCGTGTCAGGCGTTACAACGCTCCACTAAGAATGCCGATGTAGCGCATTTTGTAGTAGACGCCCGCTGCTGTATTTCGCGCTTTTTCTTTTCAACTTCTCTCTTGCATCGTTCAACGCGGCTAGGCGTGCGCATCCCAGTTACTTGGACATAGCACTGTGAGTGGCTCTGATCTGCGATCGGTCTACAAATGAATGGCAGTTTGTGAATATCCCTCAAGAGAAAAGCATGCAACAGCTGTATCTTACCGGTGCTGATCTATGGGACGGAAACGTGGAGGATAACGAAGAGGGTTCAGCTTAAGGTAAGGACAACGAGGCGAGCTATGGAAAGGAAAATGATGGATGTAAAGTTAAGAGATCGGAAGAGGGCGGAGTGGGTGAGGGAACAAACACGGGTTTATGAAATCCTAGTCGCAATCATGAGGAAGAAATTGGCTTGGGCGGGACAAACGTAGCAGGGGGCGGCAGAAGGTTAGGTGGGCGTATGAGATTAAGAAGTTTGCGGTGATAGGGTGGCCGCAACTAGCAAAGGACCGGGTTAATTGGAGAGACATGAGCGAGGCCTTTGCCCTGCAGTTTGAGTAGTCAAGCTGACGATGATGAAGATGATGGTGATGATGATGTTTATGACAAATTGCCTTTCTCATATTCCGCGTCAATAAAAAAAAATAGTAGTGGTGCGCTTACGTTGCAGTTTGGGCGTGTTGGTATGGCATGACAAGAAAGCTTAGGCGCACGACAAGACGAGGATGGTCTAGAAAGCCAGGTGGTACATAGCGCTCGTGCGTCAAATGCCCTTTTTCACCGTCCTCGTCTGGTCCTGCGCCTGAGCTTTCATGTCACGGTAGTTGGGGTTCATTCACGAACCACTGAAAAACTTATAGCGCCTGGGTTTTCTAAATTGTGAGTCGTTCCGGGAAACAGTGAGAAAAAAGTTTGGTTTGTAATTTTCCTTGCGTGACGAAAGCTATAGAAGAAAGCAAAAAAGGTCATGAGGCGTTGAGAAATTTTTTCTCGGCTAAAATCATGACGCCCCACTGCATTCTCAAGGACAGAGCAACGTGCACTCTCCATAGGATGTCCCGTCCTTGGCTTTCTTTTGATCGAGGCACCCGTATGGGCGCTGAATCTTCAATCGTTTTTCTTTTTTCTATTTTCTACAACCTTTAGAGAGAGTATGTTTTTGTCAAATCGCTATAAGTTCGGAGGAGGACAGCTGAAGAGGTCATGATTAAAGGAAGGCGCGCCAATTGACTCATTCTGAAGAAACGCCCGCTTGATGTGCAATATCACCACACGTTAGAGAATCCGAAGGGGTCTGTATAAATCGGGAGCCCTGTACTACATTAACTATTCCTTTCACTCTTTCCCTCTTCTCTCCCCACTCCTCTGTTTCTTAATTCCCAGGGCGATTTTAAAACGACAGCGTTAATGGCCTTTTTTCCTAGAAAATCCGGCGTCGGCGCTGTGAGCGAAAAACCACGGGCATGTCTCTAACAGGTGGCCCCAGAAAGCAGCCTAAGAGAGATATGGGCCACCTAGGTCACGTGCCCAACTGATAGTGAGCAAACTGCCCATCGTGGCAGTTGCCACGGTGTACAGCTTGCCCACTATCAGGTTACATTATTGGTTGCATTACTGATCACTATCAGGTTATATAACGATCAGTTATATTACTGGTTGGTCGCTCGGGAAGAGCAACCTGGGTCGAACAAGGCCCACCGCTGGGAGCCCCTGCCATCGCAGGGCAGTGGTGCATCGCTTAACCGCCGCACCACTGCGCCAGGAGGAGTATGAGGACTACCAGGCATCTACGAATGTAACGAAAAGAATGACCTTCTGCATATATGGGAATTAACCCATCGTGCTATCACGTCATACTCTTTAGGCCCCTCCAGCTTTGATTGAGACAATTTCTGCAACGGCACAGACGTCTGCACACTTTTCTAGAGCGTTCGAAATGCGCACCCCTGTGTGCCTTGGTGACATTTTTTTTTACTTTATTCAATACTGCAAGCCGCCTTTTGGTGGCCATGGCAGGAGTGGGTATGCAATTGCAGTGTTCTGTCAATAGCAAACAACGAAAAAAGAGGAAAACGAAGGACTGCACGTAGGCAGCAAAATTTCAGCGGAACAACTCAAATAATAGACGAGTACCAAGGACTTTACATTAAAATACAAAACAACATGCTACAAGGACAACACTAGAGAACCGAACCAAATACCCTGACTTGACCGGCTGTGATTGATTGCGGATAAAAATGTTTCGGCTGACGATAAGGTGACCGCTTCGCGAGGTAATGCATTCCAATCGACTATCGTTCTTGGGAAGAACGACAGCTTGTATGCAGTGGTTCTGCATTCTTGCCAATTCCGAGGCTCTTATAGTATTTCGAGACACGAATTATGTCCAAAAACACTAATCTATGAGAAAGAGCATGAACCATAAGATGCTATTTCGAGCCTTAAGCCACTCGTAAACGACTTCAGTATACTTCGCAGAGCGCAGCTCAGCCGTTCTGTACAGAGCAGTGTACAGGCGCACACGGATGTAAACGGAGCGCGTCATTCTGTCCTAAGTGCAATCATGCTGACACCGGCAGAGATCTGGCAGCATTGCGCGCCCTTGTGAGACAGCATCAAATATTACCAAAAGCCTGCACGTGTCCTACACCTCCCAATTTCTTTTAGGCGACCTCTAACCGATGTTGAAAATTCTAGCGTCCTAATTTACCTCCGTCTGCAGTTGTACACTACGGTCCAGTGTTAAAGGGAACATGCGATCGCGTGGCCTACGCGCTTGGCGGAACGCTGCCGCCGAGCACTTGTGGGAATTATCGGCACAACGTGCATGTACAGTAAACATGATGGCTGGTCTCCCGTGCATGCTCCTTATGCCGCCCATTCTCGCCGCATCTGGGCAGCACGGCTTCATGAAATGCGAAGGCCAAGCGGTCGCATGTTCCCTTTAACACTGGACCGTACTGTACCTCTCCACTAGGCTAACCCTGCCTATTATTCCATTTCAAGGAACACTTTTGCCACTGTTACGAAAGGATATTATGCAGACAGTACCTGCGGGCATGAACAGGGTGTGCAGGGTCGTCCCTGCACCTCGTGGCAGGACTTTGAGGCGGCAGGCGGGCACTTGTCGTGCGCCCTCACACGCACCCTCCAGCCGACAGCGCGAGACGCGTTTCCGCAGCGCGCACGGCACAGGTAGCGGCCGGCGTTCTCCACCGACGCGTTGCGCACCAAGAGCAGACGGCGGGCCCTGCGCAGCGAGGAGACCACGAGGGCAATTGATCAAGGCGTTGAGCCAACGGGCGCATTAACGGAAGAGCTACCATGTATATGTGGCACTGTGTGAAGGCACGATTCTAGGGTGTGGTAAGTTTCGCCTTCGTCGTGTGGGAAAACCGGCGCGGCTGCAGCGGACTCTCGAGTAAGTAAAGGCGATGTGGGGTCAACTCCCGGATTAGCCACGGAAGCGGGGACAGTAATCCTGCTCTGAAAGTAGCGAGCGAAGCTCTGCAGTGCACCCTCATCTACAGAACGAAGATAGCTGCCAAGGCCAGCAGTAATTCACCTTCCCGAGGGGACTCGGGGGTGAAGTGGGTCCAGTCATCAAGTTTGGCAGCGGCATCCGTCTTCCAAGCAGAAGTTGACGGCAAGTGTTTTCCCTTCCCCGCGTGGCCTTGCGCGTAGCCTGGGCCTTGCACTGATTTTGATCACGTGCGACTACATGGAAAGCGTGGGAACGCCGCTCGCGGGAATTCCGGTGTTTTCGCGACGTAGATGGCATCCTTCCCTCAGTCTCAACACGTGGAGGGGGCGTGTTCTCTAAGGAGAGAGTGTGATGAGTGCCACAGTGAACTTTTCAGGACACGCCTTCCTCGGCAGGCCCAGCCTCCACCTAGGGATTTCAGGGAAAGAAAACCCTATAAAACTCGGCACCGAGTAAGACCGAGTAGCTCCCAGTCATCGAGACTCTTTTATTGGGACACACTCTCAGCTGCAGTACGTACATAATGTAATTTACTTGTATAAAGTTATCTTTGTCTTTCTCGTATCCTCGTCGCCGACCTTCCTCATCCCCTCTCCTGCCCGATGATACTACCTGAGTCGCAACATGTGCTTCGATCCAGCTTAGCTGCATCGAGGTGCCCCAGCACGATTCTTGATGCTACCGGCGCTTACTGGCAGTACTGACAGATGGGATACAGGAAGCGAGAGAATACATCTGCCTAAGTAGTGGGGCTTACAGACCAACCACCTCGAAGCGTTTGTTTGGATGACCGATTTATACATTGATTCGTTGTAGGTTTTTAACGCAAACAGCGTTTAGGGCCTCGTGACGCAGAAAAGCCGGCGTCGTCCTCGCTGCGGGGTCGGCGTCATTGGAGGTGAGCTGAATAAACACGAGAAATTGCCAGCGAAGCAACCTGTGGGGGTAGGTGAGCCACCTGGGTCACGTGATCTTGTGACGTCATAACAAACTGCCCACCAGATTTTGAGCGAAGTGTCCACCGTGGCAGATGGCCGTTCAATTAATGATTGGTCGTTCGGGAAGAGCAACATAGGTCGTGCAACCCCCATCAGTGGCTGTGTTTGAGAGAGCCGCCTGCCGGGGCAGGGGTGCATCACAGTGCAAGGAGTGGTATGAAGACTCCCAGCCGTCTACGAATGTAAAGGACGACCAATTCCGCATATGTGAGCATTAGGCCAACAATGCTATCGCGTCATACCTCCAGTTCTAGCTGTTCTTTGACAGACATACTTATTACTTGGTACACAGATTATGACTTAGATTATGATTTATTGATTGATTGATTGATTGATTGATTGATTGATTGATTGATTGATTGATTGATTGATTGATTGATTGATTGATTGATTGATTGATTGATTGATTGATTGATTTGATCGATTGATTGATTGATTGATTGATTGATTGATTGATTGATTGATTGATTGATTGATTGGAGACACAAGCGCCCTCACCTGACAGTGAGAGAATGCGTGGGCACCGAGAACAGGTAGGAGCTGACCAGGCGGCTGTCGCGGGTGCAGGCAACCTGCGTGTCGGCGCGCGTCTCCAACACGTAGGAGAGGCGGACGGTATCGCCCAGCGACCAGTCCCGAGCCCCGGGGTTCTCGGCCACCAGCGTCAGCGCCGAGGCCTGGGACAGGGCACCACGCACGGACTGCGCGGACTGAAATCGAGGTAGCAAAAGCGACAGGGCGAAAAGGGCAGCCATGGCTCCCAGGCGGAGGAATGGAGAACCAGCACGGCAGCGTGCTTTTCTTCGTCGTCATTGCCGGGGAAAGCGGCGCGTGCTTTTTTCTTCGGTTTCCTTTTGCATGGCATCGCAGCGGCCGAGCGTCAATGAAGGCGAAACGTTAACCACGCCGGTGTTATGTGCGACTTGCAAGCGCACGCTATAGATATGAACCCCAGGTAGTAGAAATTAATCCGGAGCCTTCCGCTATGACGTCGCCTTTTTTTTTGTCCTTCTTTCACCCCCTCCTTCATCCCTTTCATCAAGGCGCGTCTCGAGTGTGCACCAAGAGTATGGCAGTCATTGCCTCTTCTCTTTCCTGGCACCCAAGCCTGCTCCATCCAAGACGATGTATACCCATTTCCAAAAGTAAAGAGCCTAAGGCGTTTCATTGTGCACCGTTCTATGTGACTTGTCGCGAATTGCCAGCGTTCCAGATCTCCTGAAGAGGCCGCCGTGGTAGCTCAGTGGTTATGGTGCTCCACTGCTGACCCGAAGAACGCGGGTTCCACCCCGGCCGCGGTGGTCGAATTTTGATTGAGGCGAATTTCTAGAGGCCCGTGTACTGTGCGATGTCAGTGCACGTTACAGAATCCCAGGTTGTCCAAATTTCCGGAGCCCTTCACTACGGCGTCTCTCATAGCCTTAGTCACTTTGGGACGTTAAACCCCATAAACCAAACCAAATCTCCTGAAAGTGAGAGCGACTCTCGTCTTCAGCCCTTCTAAGAGTTCCACAGAGGCTGTAATAGCCTCATTGCACGGCTTGGAAGCGAACCCGATGAGCTCTAAAGGTTTAGAATAAGCTGTACTACATGGGCATGAACACACAGCCTAGAACAGGCAAGTCCCTCGTGCCGTGTGCATAACCTATAGTACTTGAGTGCACGCGCAGTCTACATTGGCCTTCCTAACAATATGTCATTACCTGTTCGGTTGTTCGCTGACAGCTGCTTCACCTACTTCAGCATCAATAACAACAGTGACTCACTTCATCTGAAAACTGACTTAACAGTCATTGAAAATTGGTGTTCTAATTGTTTAATTTCCTGAAGTGTTAATAAGGCAACTCTTGTCTCATTTAATGGTCGTCATCGTCATGTCATCGTTGTCGTATCATCCAGCAAACTACAACGCATGCGGCGGCGTGACAGCACATGCCCCATCGTAAAAATACCTAGGAGCCAGCCTAACGCATGGTCTAACTTAGACCTCCCACACTATCAATACAACTATTGATGCTACCCATGCCCTTGGCTACCTAAAACGCAACACACGGTTCACTCCACCTTCAGTAAAACTAGCCGCCCTTTTAGCTTTAGTCAGGCAGCTTCTTGAATATGCATCTGCAATTTGAGACCCCCCATCTAGCAACCTTAACAAAGCCCTGGAATCCGTTTAGATCGTCCGGTATGTCTCGTATGTTTCGTGCGGCATGTTTCGTCCAGATCGCACCCTGAAGACCAGCTTTGGCTGGTGAACTGGGCAAGAGCGACGGCAAAAGCCAATGGGCTCATGTAATGAGGGCCTATTTAACTAACTGTGATTTCCTGTATGCATAAAAAGTGTTTCTCTTACGCACACAATCAGCAGCTGGCACACATCGTTTTCAAGATTTTTTTTTTTTGCAGCGTCAGTTATGGACACTTTCTCATCCTGATGTCTCGTTGTCGCCGTCCGCGAAGACGACGTCATCACATAGCAAGGTGACAAAAGACCTGCGGTCATCGGTCACATGAGCCATGGAACACTTGAGATATTAAATATTAAGATTATAGCGCCCGTTGTTTTCCAATCAGCCATATTACCCATCGATTATTGTCACACTGGAAACTGCAATGCCGACTTTATTTTTTTGTTACATTCATTCTTCGTCATCCCCCCTAAAGATTCAGCATACCTTGCAGCTCGTTTCACACGACGTGAACACTCCCTACGGCTTTCTTTTTTTTTTCTCTCCTATGTTAAGAAAAACACGCAAATGAAAGGCAGACAACTGCCATGATGTCAATGTGCTCTCTCTCGCAAGGTCAGGCAGCCGGAAGTGATTCCGGACTTGCCTGATTCCGCAGTTACGTCGTTACGAAGTGAAGTTCTTTTCGAAGGCTCGCGTGTAGCGACACCTCAAGAGTGTAACTGCAGGAACGCACTGCTTAAAGCATACGAACTTCAACTTGCAGTGAGAACAATCGCCCTTTAAAAACGGTAACACGAATCACCATTGCAGGCTGAGGTGTTCGAAAATGGGTTTGCCCGCGGGCGGGTGCTGCGGGGCTTGCCGATCATCTTACAAGTCAAATTCTTTTTGGGGGGCAATTGGTTCATGATATGAAGATGGCGTGACCAACAAGGACAGAAAAAACACACAAACGACACGACCAGTGCGACTGGCAACTGGGTTTATTTAGCATCAAGCCTGTCTTTTTGTACGACAACCGAGCCGTATTACAGGCAGTAGTAGCACAAGACCTTATTCGGCCTTAATTTACAGGCCGAGCATACTGACCGCATGGGCGACCAGTCGAAGTTATATCAAGACTACAAACAGCAATCTATCGTCATCGACAGGATGCGCTGGTCCTGTCGTTTGTGTCTTTTCTGTCCTCGTTGGTCGCGCCATCTTCATATTACTCTTAGAGGCGCACACCTCTGAGGAAGCAGGGCACCGGGCAGTGGGTCGCTTGTAGCTATTTTTACCAGCGGCCGTTCGTCGTACGGTTTCTAGCCAGCCGCCTCCAACAGCTGAAGCGAACCCCCGAGCGACAAGGCCACGACTGCGGTGGTCATGCGCATGCGTGGGTGCAAACATGCGTGTGCTTATTGGCACTGTGAAAAGTGGTCGTACGCGTTTATGTGTGCGTAACGTAATGGCTTCTGCAAACGCATCTCAACAATAGGCGGCAGCCAGTCCCTAGCGTTCCCCTTTCCTCTTTTGGGCCGGCTCACACGTCCATTAGGCAAATGGAGCGCGTGGAGGTTAGGCCCGTGTTAAACGCCCGGGATGGGAACTGTTTGTTCAACGGGCTTTTAAAACGTATGCCGTCTTCTGCGTAGCTCGTGAATGCGATTAGTGCATGCGGTGTGAATAGCACGCGACATTATGCGGAGCGGGCGCGGCGAGTATACGATCATAAACCCAGGCGCAAAATGGAACTGGGATAAAATATATCCAAAACGAAAAAACCGGTACACAGTTCTGCGAGCAGCTGTGCACATATGAAAGAGGTGGTATAGGCGGATTGTTAAAGAAAAATTAGCATATCGGGCTGGCGAACTTTCCAACAAATTTCAATCTCACTTTCTTTTTGAGTAGCACTTCGTCGCTTCTTTCTCGTCTCTGTTATTGGTACAACAGCTGTTCTGGGCCAAATGTTTCTATAGTTAGACACAACTCAAGAATAAAGGGGCAAATGCCCCTCAAAGGAGACCTTCCATCCAATGGCGTTTACCTACTCTCAAGACATTGTGATTAATCCTCATGGACCTGCTAGCGTTAAATCGCAGAAGGCGGGGGGGGGGGGGGGGGCAGCAGGTGAACAGATATTAACCACGGCTTAATCGGATTAACAACGCCGTCATGAAAATCTGTCGACCCCGTTGGCTGGAGGCGTGTCTGCCATTTCGTTCTTCAGTTGTATCCTATACTGTGCATGGGTAAAAAGCTTGAATTCTTTGTTCGAAAACAGCATATAAAGGCCTGGCTTAAGACTATGAATCCAAACCTGGAGACGATATCCCAAATCATTTTTTCCGTACGAAAGAAACGCGCGCAAATGAAATTCGCTGTCCAGAATTCTATACAAAATACTCGGACTAAGCTCAGCGCTGATCACTATTTCTTGGAATTAGGTATGAACATAAGCTTGGGATGACATTTTATTGCTGAAGTAAACAGCAATCAATTGTTCGCTCTTAGTTTTCGTCAATATTGGTTGCAGAAGTACAGGAGTACACGCTTCATATTTGCGCTTCCTTCGGGGCGTGAGATGCCAGAGACATCCTAACGCTAAGGTCGAGAAATGAAATTAATTGAATATGAATCCAAGCGCAAATAGCCATCTGAAATCAGACAATTAATGATTATTTATCGACAGGTAATAGGTACCTGCATATTTCTAAGCAGATGGAATCCTAAAACTCCAACCGAGAAGTCCTCGATTAGACTTCAGATATTTTGTCAATCAGACCGGTACTAGAGACAAAAAAAAACACAAAGAGAAATACAAAAGTACAACTTGCGTATCTAATGGGCTCAAATTTCACTGAATAATCGGCAGTCGTATAAGAAGGCACATATTGGTTACTCCCAGAAAGCGATGGTTAGTAATTGTGGTTCTGCAGTAAAATGAAAGTCTGTTTTCGTAAGGGGGTTTTAAAACAGTGGAAACATATTTTTGACATAATGCTATTCGACAACTTATTCCATAAATGTGTCGCCACAAAGCAAAATAAAACTGATCCGCCGTTTGTTCTCACGTTTTGCACAGTCAAAATTGAGGTAGTCGTTGTTCGCAGTTAATATTTGCTCTGGCTGTTTTTTACTATTACTGAAGGACAACCAGTGGGATTGTGCATCAGCTCAGGAAATATTATTAATATACGCTACTTAATACAGATGTTCAAAGGTAGTTTGGTTTATGGGGTTTAACGATCCAAAGCGACTAAGGCTATGAGAGACGCCGTAGTGGAGGGCTCCGGAAATTTCGACCACCTGGGGTTCTTTAACGTGCACTGACATCGCACAGTACACGGGCCTCTAGAATTTCTCCTCCAAAGAAATTCTAGCCGCCGCGGCCGGGATTGAACCCGCGTCTTTCGGGTCAGCAGCCGAGCACCATAACCGCTGAGCCACCGCGGCGGCATTCAAAGGTAGTATACTGAGTAAATGGTTAGTGATTTTAACTGATTCTGATCTTTTAAGGAATAAGATTGGCCGTACACCAATGTTTTGAGCGGCTTATATGACGGCGAGGGTGCTACAATGCTGTGAACATTAATTTATGAGCTCCTGACGGCAGCGACTCCGAGAGAAATGCCGCTGGGTAGGAAAGCAACTGTTAATTTCTCATATTTATCCTCTTATCCATAACGCATTGAGTGTTCTTCATTAAGCAGCATAGCGAAGGAAGTCACCTGAGAGCACTCGGGCTAGTTAAATCAGCTTAATCGAATGTGCTTCGGAACATTTCCAAAATATGAGTGCATTTCAGTCAAGACCAGAACAAAGCTACACTGTTTCTGGTATATTTGCTTCTTCCGAAGCGAACTTCTCAACTGCGAAGTTCTGAAGAACCTTAGTAGCCCTTTTGTAGGCGTTCATGGATGTGCTCGACTGGATGTCAGTGAGTAATTACTGTCCTGGCTGAGGTCTTTCTAAGTATCATACCGTCACGTTGTAGTGACGGCAGTCCAGTGGTCAGGAAGACACCAGCCAGTCTTGGAAACGAAGCTCTTTATTTGGGCTGACTTGCGCCTGCAAAATAACTGAATCACTCGGCGGCGGCGTAAGCAACAAGCGTGCTCGTCGGTCGTCGAACTACGAATGTCCGCCGCTCGCGGCATCGCTCAATTTAAAGCCACCAAGGAAACTTCCAGATAACAGGTCAAGATCATCTACAGTAATCTGGAAAAACCTAGATGCAGCCTTTCATGGCTGCGATCAATCGAGATTAGTCTGGTCGCTTCTCGCGTCACGAACAGAAGTGATAACAACCCTTTCCTGCAGCCTTGAGCGTGAACAAACAAACACTACAATGATACGTGGCAATGCCTACACCACAACAAAGTTGAAACTTGTGATTCTATAGTGTTGCCAATAATATTTGTGCTCAGTGTTTTACCGCAGCAAAAGTGCGCATGCATGACAGATTCCTCTCAAAGCTTTCAGGCTACTCATTTAGCATGTCGCTAGTGTTTAACATTTTAAGTGCACTTCTTCACTGAAAACGTAAATAAATTACGCTATATTACGCTTTGCACATACCATAGGCAAAGCAATGTTTCCTTAACAGAGGTTCGCAGCTATTGTGCAAGTACTCTAAGTAACAAATTTGCAACAGCGCCTTTCAGTGTCCTTTGGCAGGCTTATAGTGTCTTTTTAGAGCATGACGAATTGCATATCTAAACCGTTCGCTCTTATAATATTGTTTTTAGCTGGATGAAGAAAAAGTTAGCGGAGTAAAAAGGCACGATATGCGTGCTCTTCCTCTAGGATATAAGCTGAAGCTAATTCATGACGCATGCTTTGTTGTGAGTAGTGTGAAAGAGACGTAGGATGACGAAGAAAAGTGCAGGACCAACGTTAACAATGTTTATACAGCCCAAGTCTTGTCTTTAGTCCTGACCTGCCTGTTTATTGGTGTTCTGAATAACAAAACAGAAACCGAAACTCTTGTTCCAGGATAGCAGGTGAGGAATCCTGTGAGCCGAAAACAACTATTCAAGTTTGTTCTCACAAACTCCCAAAGAAAGCGCGAAGAGTTTCGATAGCTTCAGCGAACCTGCGTTTCCGCTACTCCCGAGGACCACTCCGTTAGGTCGCGGTCATGAGTCCCTCAGAGGCCGCTAACAAGCGGCAGCCGAGAGTCAAGTTTTCCCGCAGAGGAACAGAGGGAGTGAGAGGAAAGCGAGAGGGAAGAAGGGAGAGGGTTCATAGCGGCAGAGGGGTGGATTGTAGCGGGGCGGTGTCACGGTGTGCACACAAAGCAAACCAGGATCGGATGGGGGAGCCTGGCGATTGGCCTTTCACAATGGCCCTTTGTGATGTTAACTCCGCGCGGTGACTACCGACTTGTTTCTGCGGCCGCCGATAGGGGGCGCTGATGGGGAACGGACGCCCGAGGCCCCTCTGCCCTCCTTAAAAGAGGGGACAGCAGTACTGCGGGGTGTGGGATGAACTGTAGTGGAGGGTTGAGGATTCACACATTGAAGAGGCTTACTGGGTCTTGGCATGCGCATGGTCTGCAGGTCATGAAAGAAGTAAACGAAGCGCCCTATGTTGTTCGAACTCTATTTCAAATCAAATCAAATCTTTATTTTCCTTGGAATAAGGATGGGGCAGTCGCAAAATGCTGCTCCAAGTGGCAGCTTGACGAGGCGACTGCCCCTACATCTTGGCAGCAGTTGGCATCACATCATACACGGTTCTCATAAATTTGAAAACGATAACTGAAATGATAACTCATACTATGTAATTAAGCAGAAAAGAAACAACGAACAGTAACATACATGAAAGCAAAAACAAAAAAGGAAAAATGGAAATACAAAAAAATACATGCAAAATATATAAAGACAGAAATTCACGCAGGCTTCTGCGTTTTTTGAACACAGGTGAATTTTAAACAGCAAGATAAAGCGGGAGGTTCTGTTACAAAACATTCTTTCACAAGAACAGGGTCTTCAAGCATTTTTTGGAAAGGCGACAGACATCTATTCTAGAGTTATTAAACTTGTTTAGTAGCATTGGGAGATTATATCGTAATGACTGCAAGGCGTAATTATTTTTCGGCGTTGGAGTGTATCATTTGTCTGTCAATCAAGTTGCATACGTACTTGGGTTGGGGCTCAATTGTGCTAAGTCTGTATAAAATATATTTGTGTTCTTAATTGGTCTGCAGTAGGTCTGGAGTAATCTATATTGGTATAAATCACTTGCTTTGATTATTTTATATTGGTCGAATAGTTCCTGCGTGTGTGAAGCAAATGGTGCATTAGCCATAATCCTTGCGGTGCGGAATTCAAATTTGGAGGTATGACATGTTCTATCAACGAGGAATGAAGAGCAAACACAACTGAAATCGTAGCAGCAAAACAAAAGTATTTTGCTGAAGCCAGACTGACTACCAGTGCATATGATGTTCAGTTTCATGGAGCGAAGGCGGCTGCGTGTATTTCTTCAACTGCAGTTAATGTTTTTGTGTTGTTTCTGTTTGGTCGGTAACTTTTTCTGTTCGCGTTTTTGGTTGACAGTGATGGTACATGCTGGGAGTGATTGCTGATGCGGTTTCTCACGGAATCATTGCTTCTTTATTTGTGCCAGGACAGGCGTAGTTGTACTTTGACCAGAATAGCCTGCTCCGTCTACAACTTAGACGATGCGACTTTCAGCAATACTTCATTAACTTCACGCTCATGTATGACTTTCTTGGTAGTAACCCGTCGACGACACCCTACCCAACAATTCTGGACAAAAGCACTTTTGAACGGAAGGGAATATATGACCGCCATTTTTTCACGTATGGCAACATTTCACTATAACCACTAATATATCCGGAGTTCTTCCGTTGCCAGGCTTGCATATTTTTGCTCTCAACAATTTTTCTATTGTCAAAAGCTTTCACTATTGCTTTTTTAAGGCAGTCTTAACTGCTCACTGTGAGCGATGGAAAAACTTAAAAAAGAATATCTTGCTACACACAGAAAGAATGGACCATTAACTTCTATATTTCTGTAACAGTACCTTACAATTTTTTAATACGGAAAACTTTTCTCCGACAATGTTGGACATGAGTCATGGCGTAGTTTTCCGTTGGATCACTCCGCAGCGATGGGGGAAAGGGAATGAATGTGAGGGCAGTAGAAAGATTCTAGCGTAAGCAAGGGGCAGATCTGATGCATATGTTGTCAAAGGGAAGGAGGAAAAAAAAACACTGAAGATGAATGAAGTCAAATGATGCGAGATAGAAAATGGGGCAAATGGCTCAAAAGCTAACGCAGAAATTGCGCCCGCACAGACGCACTGCATCCGTAACCGAGGTCTTCCACAAAGTGCAGCGAAGCTGTACAGTAGAAGAGCTAAGGCACTTTCAGAACACCAGTACAGATTCATAAATACCGATAAGTTCGCAACCCCGGCTTGTTTCGTTTGTGTCTTCGTGCAGACCATTTAGCCAGAGGTCGCACGTAAAATAAAAGTGAATACTTAGTGTTCAATGATAGTACAGCACAAAAGCCCCGACCGTTCTACGAGGTGAGATCGTGTTCAGAAAGGAAAGAAAAAAAGTGAAAAGGCGTTTAACAGTCAAGAGGAGAGATCCCATCGTGTTTGTTCTTTTTTTTTTCGGTGTGTTGTGTGTGTTATCTGTGTTTATTGGCTGTTCCAACTTTGTCTTGAAGTCCGTGAACCAACATATTCTACTACGACCGCTTCTGAAATCAACAAACACCTCGCGCAGTACGTCAATACTTTTCCGATAAAGCAGCCCTTGTAAAGTGTCTCACCTGTTTTGGTTTTCCTGCCCCTCCATTGCAGGTCCGGTTTGCGCACCTCCACTCTCCCACTCCTGATTCAGCTTCTGCCGTTTTCGCGTCCCCCAGTGGCGGTGGTTTGTTCTATGAATTGTTTAAGGTAACGCGTCCGCGTTCAGGAGAGAAGGGCAGAACGTCATTCACGAACGAAGTGGAACCTTGGGAAATGGCGGGGATTGGGTTTGTGGGGTGGAAAGGGGAGGGGGCAGTTAGTATCTCCTCCTCAGCACTCGAATGACTGTGCGTATCGCCGTGACGATTGTTTAGTTCCGCTCTCTTTGCTCTGTCCCCCCCCCCCCCGTTCGCCCCCTCTTCTCTGGTCGTGGCGGTCGGGATCGCTGGAAGGTCGCCGAGAACTGACCTTGGCCATCTGTTGGGCTCGCTGACGCCGGGCTCCATGCGGAGAGAGGAAAGACGCTAGTTTTGCCTCTATTCTGTGAGTGCTGCGGCCATAGTAACGAGAGCTGTTGTCTGTTGAACCCGACGAGAGAGCTGACTGAGTGTCCGCGCGTTTCTTTCTTATCAGCGATTGATGGTAAAGTTCATTATCTCTTATCGGGAATACTCTAACTTCTCTACTCCCCTACTGTTTTCATCAACCAATGAAACACCAGAATGTATCACACAATAAATCATGGGAAGAACTGCCACCGGCCGTGAAGACCACAAGTGTACTACACATTGTAACGTAGAAAGGTAACCCAATTATACGTTTAAAGGTGCGCCGGTTTCTGGTCTGAGATTTACTGACGTGTACAAATAAAACGTGAACAAAGAGGCATGGATAACAACGCGGAAATCGGGAAAATGTGGTAGTTAATACTAAACGATAGTACTGCTAGTTCTCACCTGTCCCGTTGTTTCGGACATCTGCTACCAAAGTCGTCTGGTCTTGTTGCCTGCCGGTGGTCTCTGCTAATGTGTACTGTTTTGTTCTACTTAGTGAGAAGAAGACATCTAAAAATTAAGAACGTTTAGGAATTCATGGTTGCCTGCGATACCCAAAGGTTCCTCCGCGGAACATTTCACACATGTTGAGAGATTTGTATAAAGCACACAAATAGTAAGACTCGTCAGCATTTCCGTAATTACTCTACATTTTGAAGGCGCCGTCTTTTAAAGTCATTACTGGTTGCTATCAGCGCAAAGATGTGGTTCGAGCGAAAGTGTTGAAATTATGCTCTGTATTGTGTCGATCCACTGTCACAGATAATAGCGCCGCTATCTCAAAGCAGAAGCTGCAGAGAAAGAGGCAGAGAGAGAGAGAGAATTGAATGGAAAGCCGGAGAGGTTAACTAAGCGATGCCCAGTATGCTACCCTACATGTGGTAAGGGGAACGAAGAAAGAGCGAGAAAGGGGACAGAGGACAGGGAGATCACTTTTCCATGTGTCTGTAGGCCATTACTGACAGGGTACACAGGACACACACTGAAAGTTTGCGACCTTGAACTTAATCCTGAGTCCTTCAAGAACTTCAAGAGCGCCTTAACATCTGTCCCCTGAGTGGAAGGTCTACTGCAAAGATCCAGAATCTCGGCTTCTCGCTAGCGATTTGCGTGTGGATGTAACAAATAAGGATGCAACTCGCATCTTGTTCGAATTCCCAGACCATGCCAATTTCAGGGAACGGTTGAAGAGGAACCTGTGCGCCCTTGATAAAAGGCCTTTCAGTCTTCACGAGCTGTTAGGTCCATGACCGCAACTTGCGCAGCAAAAACAAGGGAACACTTCTCTGGAATCTTTTATCCATGACAGCGGCACCTTTGGGAATTACAGTGTGTTACTAGAATTTCTAGATACTGGATTCAATATCTGATTGGGCTGAGTGACTGCTCTCGTGATGTACTGCTTAGGCCCTTGCTACAATGGCTGTATGAAAACGAATGTTGCGTGTTACCTTCGCGCGCCTATAATTATAACCTTATTGTCACCTCCTTATTAGTTGGATCATTTTTATTGTGTATTGTTCATTTATTATTTGTTGTTTATTTTTCATTTACAGTGATCGAAATTGCTAATTGCATGGTGTAATTTTTTCCCATTTAACTCTCGCCTTTCTGGTATCTGCATTGTGTTCTGTATGTTGCATCTTGTGCGTAGCGGCGGTATTTCGTTGTGCATTATGACGTCAATTCTTGTGTGGTTGAAAAGAAGTAGCCGCCACCGAAGTCAGGCACCAGTCTCTCCTTACACGTCCATATAAACAGATAAAAAACATACATTTTAGAGCGTTTTCAAAGGTGTTTTAAAATTATATGCAAATTAAAAAGAAGCCTGTGTGCGCTTCGCTATCGCCACCAGCCGCGCGTTTCTTTGGTTCCTGCGACATTTTCCCGCATATTTTTAACCATTTTCTCATGTTAAGCTTAACACCACAGAAACCTTGAAACTTTGTCACCACGCTGTCCTTTTGTTTATGCAGCATTTCTGTCACTACCCACAGACGCAGTTTAGTTCATATTGTCCCGTATATAGTGTTCAGTGCAAGAGTCCAAGCAACCAAAGTGATCGGCTGAAAACTGTACTGGTCTAATCTAGGGTAAAAAAAAAGTAAACAACTCTGCGTAAGCGATAACTGGAACTGGGTCTGCATAAGCGGTCGTCATGATCGGAATGCCATCGCTATTGGCTACGCTTTATTCAAAGAAAACAGCGAAGTTTCTAGATAATTTGCCAAAAATGCGGACAACGATCTCTAACTTCGCAGAAAACGCCGCGCGCTCTATCATCACCGTTCCAGACAGCTCTGATCGCGACTCGAGTGACAAACACAAAGCAATAAGGCCGCTTTTCTCAGCGGTGAGTAAAGGCCACCGAAAAACAAGCAAAACAAAGCTGCGAGGAATTATCACTTGAAATAAATGCGATGTTGGGATGGGACCTTGGGGATCGAATTTCAGAACGCCCCTTAAACGGTTTCCTTTCCTCATAGATGGAGCCTTGAGATCTTTCATAACTCAAGGAAGAGCTGAAGGGAGCCACCTAATTTTCGAACGGTCCTTAGCCGCTCCTAGGGTAAAGAGGCACACTAAACGACGAGGAACCGCCCGTGCGCGTCTGGTGTCGAGAATATGCGCTAATAACTGAAATGTATTCGTCTAAATTTAAGAAAAAAAAAGCAAATACGCATCTCTAACTTTCTCCTTATTGTGAAGTACGTGTTCTAACGGGCGCTCGTTTTGCCTATTAGGTGCATTGTTTCCATGCCCCAAGTGGCGTGGCAGGATAACATAGTTGCTCTGACAAAGTCCCATTGTTTACAGTGCTGCTAGAGCAGCGAATGTCCGTTCTGCTATCGTGCACTCGGCGTCGCCGCAGCCGCCGTAGACGCCCTACTGCGCAGGCGCAGAGCGAGTTGTTGTGCAACGTAGCATGCTTTCAGGTCAAGAAGCGAGGTTAAGAAAACACGAATTTATCGCTGTGCCTACTTAAGGAATGATATCTGCTAGGAAGACGTCACTAAGGGCTCCTTAGTAAGGCGTTCATTTTGGACGGAAAAACAGCGCGAAAGGGACGCAAGACAAAGATGAAGGAAACCACACGGACGAGCGCTGTCTCGCAACTATTTTTTATTCAGAAAAAACAGACATTTATAGTTAAAAAAGTCACATGACCTGACGTCACCCGCGCACATGCCCAAAGTACAACAATCTAAGAACTATATCATGAGTCAATAATAAAACCTTACAGCGCGATTTCACAACACCGGGATTAACCGAAAAAGCAAGGCGTAGTAAGGCGTGTCTAATTTACCGAAGGAAGGCGAGTCACTCTTAAAGGGTAGCTGCAGCACTTTTTTGAGAATTTCGCAGTATTTAAGGATTCAAATCTATGTATGCTGTAGGTAAAGCATGCCGAGTGTTTTTGCACAAGCATTCAAAATAGTGACGTAATCGACGATTGAAATTTGCGCTTCTCATCAATACACCAGAGGCGTGCAGGAAAACTCAACGTGACTTCATGGAAGGTATGATTTCAAATTACCGCTGTCGTCAGCCACACCATGCCCTGATGCGTTTGACGCGGCCAAACAACTCTCGCCAGGGCTCGCCTTTGGTGGCGTTGGTTTTTTTCCTTCAAAGCAGGCGTTTGTGCGTTGGAAATATACCGATACCTTCGATGACGTCATCATGCGCCCCCCCACTTTGCGCTGTGCGCTGCGGAGAAGCTTGAAGGGCGTCCGGATTTTAATCGGTGATTACTTCGCTATTTCAAGTGCTAGCCCAAAAAGACTTCGCATGCTTTACCTCCAAGTTTCGCACATTCGACCCTCTTAAGCTCGTTTATTTCTAAAACCTATGCAGTTTCCCTTTGCGGCATTCTCACTGAGATAAGGAGCATCATAAAATTTTGCCCTTAGTTCTCCTCTAATAACACTTTTTTGACGAGCTAGTTAGTTCGTGATCTTTGAAAAATAACTGTGCGCTTAACACACGAAGACAGAGGGAGAACATACACGACACACAGGTGGCCTTATGTGTCGTGTATACATGCCCTGCCTTTGTCTTCGTCTGTTAAGCGCACATTCCTTTTTCTCCTCTAAAGGACACTGACAAAAGATTTAATTAATTGGCCGATATTGATACTTTTTTGAAATTTGTGCATTTGTCACACGACGTAAATTGAGACTGTCAGCATACTTTGGATGGTCGTGGAGGATATTCTGAGCCATATGTAGGGGTCTCCCTCTCTTGTAGCCGCAAGTCCAACTTCTTGTAACATTCTTGCCTCCCTCCTCCTAACGGCAGAGACGTCACTGAAAACGGAGTTTTGAGAAGCTTAAAAAGGCGAAAATATTGCCTAGGAATTTGTTGTAAACGTATCACGAACCAAAGTCAATGTCAAGAATAAACTGCGACGATGTCAAGCACATTTTGTTCCTGTATCTAATCTCAGCCTGAAATCATCCTGTTTCGTGGCCGAACGCACTTGGCGCAGATTTAAACACAGTTTCTTTCTATTTATCACTTAAGGCGTTTTTGCTATCCTGCTGCCTTCGGCCTGAGAGGTTGATGCTGGCAGCTTGCATCGATCACTTTAAATGCACTTTAAAGATCAAACTCCAGGTGGTAGTACATGACAGGGATGTCCTTTAAGGCTTATAATCCGCAGGCAAAGCAGGTATATGCAACGTGACAGAACATGTTTCCATTGAAACATTTTCAGGCCTTTGTGGAATAGACCGCAAATATAATCCGTGGTGTCCGTTTCTCTAGGATTATTGAAATAAAACAAATTATACTGTATATACTGTAGTATAACATATATTATAACTTATATTTACAGCTAAAACTGTGAAGTAAATTTGTAGGACTATACCTCGAGTTCATAGAGAGCGCAGTTTCAATTGCTTCGAAAGGAGCAAAGTACAATGACGGGGAAACAAGAGCTCTGCAATACAGCGCAACTAATAAATGCAACTGATACACTCATCTTTCAATCGACACTATGGACTCGCGTTTATGCATCCAGCCATGTATGGACACCCTTCCCCATAAGTGTAAATGCCGAAGGAATGAGTGCAGTTTTTAATAAAATTTTGGGGCTGCCATAGATTCATTCAAGAGATTTACCTGCAAAGCTCTGTTAGCGGAAGAACAATACTATTTTCAGAATCGCGCAAAAAAAAAACTCCAGGGTCCTCGGCTTGAAACATATTTGTATTGCCATTTTACAGTCATGAAGTGAATGATATATTAACATTTACAACACATCAAAATTATGTGATTAGTTCAACGTTATACTAAAGTTTAGGATGTAACATAAATGTTATGTGAATTTTAACCGTTAGCGTAGATTTTCAAAGCAACATGCAACGTCACTAAAACTTGCAAAACAGTTATACAACACAGATCTAATGTTCGATGTCGCCTAGAATGACTTTACCAAGTCTTCTTGTGTCTCAATCCTCAGTGACGCACGTGCCCTTTTGACAGTCCTCAGAGACACAGGACTTATCTCCTCACGTTGAACAGCCTTATTATGCGCGTATAGGTCTGGGTGTCTTATTTTTGAGATTATATCCAATAGGAAATTCTTTAAAGCTCAGGATGACGCAATGACTGAAAGATGAGCGTCAGAGTCTTTGAATTCGCTTGCACTCGCTAAGAAGAGATAAACCTGTCGCTGGTGGATAAGCGGTGCTGCTAACGATAATCTGCATTTCATTATTGGAAATGCGATGTTCGGGACGAACATAGTCACGCAACAGTTTTCTAAGCTGAAACTTTTATGCGTGTTTTAGTGCGAAAGCGCTGCTTCGCTAGCAAAGCTGGAAAACTCGGGGTATGTGTGAAGCCTGAACCTTTCGCCTATGGCCTTTACCTTTGACCCTTAACCTTGGTTTGGTTTGGTTTATGGGGTTTAACGTCCCAAAGCGACTAAGGCTATGAGAGACGCCGTAGTGGAGGGCTCCAGAAATTTCGACCACCTGGTGTTCTTTAAAGGGCAGCTGCAGCACTTTTTTGAGAATTTCGCAGTATTTAAGGATTCAAATCTATGTAGGCTGTAGGTAAAGCATGCCGAGTGTTTTTGCACAAGCATTCAAAATAGTGACGTAATCGACGATTGAAATTTGCGCTTCTCCTCAATACACCAGAGGCGTGCAGGAAAACTCAGCGTGACGTCATGGAAGGTATGATTTCAGATTACCGCTGTCGCCAGCCACACCATGCCCTGACGCGTTTGACGCGGCCAAACAACTCTCGGCAGGGCTCGCCTTTGGTGGCGTTGGTTTTTTTCCTTCAAATCAGGTGTTTGTGCGTTGAAAATATACCGATACCTTCGATGACGTCATCATGCGCCCCCCCCCCACTTTGCGCTGTGCGCTGCGGAGAAGCTTGAAGGGCGTCCGGATTTTAATCGGTGATTACTTCGCTATTTCAAGTGCTAGCCCAAAAAGACTTCGCATGCTTTACCTCCAAGTTTCGCACATTCGACCCTCTTAAGCTCGTTTATTTCTAAAACCTATGCAGTTTCCCTTTAAAGGGATACTGACATCGCACTAGTGTACACGGTCCTCTAGAATTTCTCCTCCAAAGAAATTCAACCGCCGCGGCCGGGATCGAACCCGCGTCTTTCGGGTCAACTTTGACCTTGATCTTGCATGCGTTTACATTTGAGGCGATGTTTTTCGCACGTCCTACTCGGTTCAGCTGTGTTATCACCCTACGATGTTTTTCTTTTTTTTTTCTACATTTCCGGGGCTTTCCTTGTGGCCCGAAAAAAAGGCACGTGAAAAACTACCCGCTCGTAAACGCTTTACGATTCTTATTTTACAGCCCTCCTGTTGTCGCCTGGTGTTTAATATCTTAAAGTTAATTAACGTCGCGTAAGTAACCATTTTTATCCCAATGGCGGCATATATGGGCGGATATTACGACAAGATTATGATCATATAACAAAAACTGAAGCTGAGAAATGTAACATCCATCTATTACAGAAAGGGCGGAATATGTAAGGGCGATTAAAAATATTTAAGTATTCTGGCATATCATGTGTAGCAGCATTCACCCAGTTTCACTTTTGAAGGATGGCTGGTTTACTTTAAAAAATCTTACTTAGCGGTAATTGAGACGCTCTGCAACCTCCGCATCTTCTACTAGCACGCACATTTCGTCACCATCCGGCGCACTACCTGGGCTGACCGATCAGTACAGCCTACAACTTGAGCGCTTACAAACCTGCCAATGGTGAGCAGTTCCTTTGCAGTTCCATGTCACTTGGTGAGCTCGTTTTTTGCATACCTGGCAGCGTCTAAAGCTTCAAAATTATCGCACCGTTTTAGTCGAGCATAGTACAACCATACCGCATGAAAGGGTTGTTTGCTGTTGTATTCTAAGACTGTCGTGATACTTTTTTCGTATTGTGCTTTTGTTTCGCTGTGAGCTAACAAAGAAAGTTAACACACACCGCCCGAATGAACTAATGGATGACAACAACATCCCCTGCAACCTTTAGTATTGTGTGGTGGCGAGGGCCTCCGAGACCCTTAGACTTTATATTCTGAGGGCGCTCCTGCCATCTGCCGATTGCGACGACAGATTGCGATGCGCAGTGAGCACCATCTACAGGTCTCCTTTAAAACTTCTCTAACTCCCACTTTTATCGGCAGATGGCAGATACCTACACGTCGTATTGATTCGTATTTTGAATGGCGCTATTTTTAAATTCAGGAAATTAATGGTGACTTCTGTCATGTGACGGGGCTTAACTGCTCTGGGGACCAAATTGAGTACATGTACGGAATAGAAAAAGTGTCTGTTTGGAGCTGCCGCCAACTGACTTGTGTTTTACTTAGAGATCGATGTGGCTCTGGGAAGATTTATCTTTCTTCATTGAAGTGGGCAGTGATTTCTTCGTAGGTTGTCACTCGCTCCTTGGCAGACCTGAGTTCTGGGTAGCGCAACTCTCGGTTAACCACTAATCCTCGGGCAGATTGGTGCGCCGCCTCGTTTCCAGGATGGTCCGAATGGGCGGGGACCCAGATCAGTGTGATCTAGTGGGTATTGGAGATTTTTTTTAAGACTTTGACGGCTGCGGAGTGGGCCCTTCCTTTGGCCAAATTTCGCTCGAGTCACGGAGCGGGCGGAAGAGGTCGCCGAACGACATCGTCGGTCGGCCACCTGGCGTCCGGCCTAGGAGAAGAGCCCACCGCGGGGAGGGGAACATCACCCCAACCCGCGCCTAAGACCTCTTCTTTAATAAAGTTTACCTCTTCATCCTTTCGTTAGAAGAAAGTAATGCATGGTATTAGCCGAATAAAAATAATGATCTACGGCACGGTTAAAATTGTCCACCACTGCGTTTAATAATTGAGGCGTTCTTTACGCACTGTAAATGAAGATTACTGCAACTACAACTGCCTTAAGTACAAGACTTCCTAGTAATAGCAGACAATGCGCCCATTTGTTTGCAAATTTTGGAGTGCACGATGAAAAGGGCCTGATGCAAAAAACATCTCACTAGTTCACACTGAAGCCTGAGCCCACAACATTTTACATGTCTTTAAAAGTGTAGCAAAAAATCATGAATTGGCATCACTTATAGCTGGAATTTCCTTCTTATTTTTTCGGAATTTTATAATCCTTGTTCTTGTGCGGTGACTAATATGAAAAACTTTACAAAATGTCTTTCAAATATTTCCAAGTTTTAGTTACTTGATTGCTTACCTTACATCGAAAGCACAGAATTAAAAAAGAAACAGTAATGTTAGGGAAACGGACATGGATCATAAATGCAGAGTATATTGAAAAAGTGAAAAATGCTCAGTACAAACTTGTTTTCTGAAGTTGTACTGACTCCAGTGATAGGCTACATACTAGCGCTTTACTTCTGATTTTTTTTTTTCTGCATTCGTACTGATAACTCAATATTTGTATAACAAAATACGTTGCGGGACTAGATGGCGAACAACCTTTCCGGTGATAAAAACAATGCAGCGCTATTCTTGGCGGACGGGCACAAAAACACACATCACAGGGCTGGCAGTCGTAGTGCTGTTTCTTCGAACTGCAACTCGCGCCAGAGATTTACACGTCTCTTTTTCTTTTTTCGGCAGAGCTGTACAAGTATTTGTGCGTCCTTTACCAATGGGCGATTATTGCAACACAATTTTGTAGGCAATTTCGTCAATCCTAAAAAGTGCCTCGGTACTCTGCGTACGTTCCATCTTATACCAGAAACCATTCACGCAGACATTAAACAACTTTACCGCATCCTTCTAGGTGGCACGGAAATGATTTTTCTGTTTTTGCAAATCCCGCTACACTGTCCAATTTGTTTTGCAATATTTCCTGAAACGTTAGAACAAACGTTAGAGTAATCTTTACCGGTAGTTTAATTAACCGAACAATTAATTGAGCAAATAAACAACGCACGTATATACCACTTAATTTGCTGTGATGGTGAAGTAATCCTGCAGGACCGGACCTGCCAACATGTGTGCGCACAGAGCTTCAGTCAAGACTTTGTTAGGAGAATGTTAGGTGAAAGGGTGCAGTGGGTGTGACCTTATAACACTTCAACACAACACAACCAATACATGCAGCTCATAATCTCTCCTTTGAACTGATAGGAGGGGCCCATGTGAACAGCGGGGGGGGTTTTTTACGGTTACATATTTTTGTTTGAAGAAAAGCGAGCGATACAGAAATTCGGTTTGTATGAAATGGGTTGTACAACTATGCTGACATTATGTGCGTGATAGACATTAATTATTAGGCAATTAATGAAGTGCAATTAACTAATAAAGTTTTTATATTCGATTTAAGGAAGGAAAATTATGCTATGAACGAAAACCGCCGACATCAAAGGTGAACCCGGGATTGGAGTTTTATTTGTCGGCAATGTGGTTCGTAATATAGAACGTCAAAAATGCGCATTTGAAAGGTAGTTGAGTTGGCTTTCTTGCGTTGCATGTGTATTGTGTGGTGTAGCTCCCATTTGCTTAGCAGCAAACAAAGACGCCATTTGTGTATTTTATGACGTAGATAAACGTGATTTCGGCGACGACTAGGTACCACACGCAATGACATCTTTTTATAAATACGAAATACAGGAAAGCCAAACCGGGGAGCTTTAAAATACGTAATTCTGGAATTTATTATTTCGGACAACAATGCTGATAAAAAAAAAATTAAAAACTAGGCTCATGCTCAATGTTGAGGACCTTCAGTTTTGTAGTATAATCTGGCTCCCTATGATAAAAAAAAAGTTGATTAATTAGTTTCATTTAATTCATCATCCAATTGTCGAGCTCTGTCAGGTACTTAATGTTCATCTTGCAGTACAATCCACCTTAAGAGACCACGCCGATGTATCTCTAACGGCATATAAAATGAAATATCTAAATGTTAAAAGATCACCCTGTATATATTCAGCCGGAACGGAAGCCTCACAAGAGTTAGCGGTGAATGTACATTAAGGAAGGTTTTCTATTTACATTACTATTTACGAAATCTATAGCAAGCAGCACCTGGAAAATGTGGGGCAAGATTTTGGTGCTGGAGAACACCAATATTGCACAAAGAGAAAAGGTTGGGCAGTGCGCTTGAAATATATTTGTGAGGTTGTTTTTCAGTAATGATTTGAACAATATATTAACATTTGGAGCTCAGAATTCGCATTATGTGTGCTTTGAGTGTTAATCCGATGTTTGGGACGCATTCTAGAACATGTTCCGCTTTAAATATTAGCTTAACGTTGCAATATAACACGTAAGGTTAGAACCTTATTTTAGTGTTTGGTGCTACTTTAGGTTCCGCACGCTGCAATCGTAAATGTACTATGGATGCATTATGCAGTAATAACTAAGGTCGAGAGGGAAACATGCTCAATAATTCTGGACAAAAGCATTTTTCAAAGGGGTAGAGTTCATGAACGTAATTTTCGTATATTGTAAAATTTTACTGTGTCAATCATACATCCGCACATCTCATGTCAGCAGGCTTGCATTTTGTTGCTATTAACGGTTTCGCCATTGTCAAAAATGTTCCCCATTGATTTTCTATGGCAGTCTTAACTGCTCAAAGTGAGCGATTGGAAAATTTTTAAGGAAAGATTTGATACGCATCAAAAGAATGAACCATTACCTTCAATATTTTCATAACAGGACATTACACAATTCCAATGCAAATTTATTTCCAGGAAAGTTGGACATGAAAAATCGAATACGAACCTGATGCCGCATGTTTATCATTCGTGTTGGATTCGAGGATCGGTGTGCCATGCATTTCGAATACTCGAGTCAAATCGATTATTAGGCAGTGCATTCACAAGCACAGATTTTCTCACTTCCAGACCACGTTTGACGAGCTTCACCGATTGCGACGCCGAAATATGGTGTCGGTTACATGCCATGTCGGCATAATATATTTTCATGACAGGTTACTTTTACAACACTGCACGAGATCTATTATGCCCCTCTTCTTTGAGGTAATTTAAGATATGTTTTTATTATTATAACTACGATTGTGGTGCTCCGAGACCGGCATGAAATATTTTGCCCATACTGCAATAGGGCATTGTGCATTTATAAGTAGTCAGTGTGTGAGCGGTATTTATTGTCATGTTACTGATTCGAACCATGCTTTAGCGCTAATATTTATTGTTCTACTAAGCAACATTATGCATTTCATATTTTCAAAATATTTATGATATTGTGCGTATGCATCTGCGCTTCATTATTCGATAATTGATTCGATATTCGATGCCCGTTATTCGCATTCGATTCTTATTTGAAAAAGCAGTGATATTCACACTCGCCTAAAGAAACACAAAGTTTAGAAATCTTTAAGTGCGCTGCGCCTTCTGGGAGTTGTTTTAAGCTCCTTATAAAATTGTGTTGATCTCGGAGGCCTAGCCGCCGCTAGAAGCTACCGCCCGCTCTCGACAGATGGCGACGGTTAGCTGCAGAACGCGCGTCTTTCGGATCGGGAAGAAAGGAAGCCGTGTTTTCGTAGTGTGCATTCGCACTGATAGAGGGAACCACACCAAAGTGTGTCATCCCGTTTTGGGCTACGTTCAATAGATCCCATTGTGTTTCATCGCCAAGAAGCTCAGTGCTGGTCATGAAGACCACATAGCTATTTTGCTAACAATAGGGCACACTCTACCAGCAGTTTTTAAAGTGGCATGTAATTTGCTGTTAGGTTTCTATTTGTGTGTGTAGGGCAAAAGCTGGTGGTAAGCATGTTTCCAGCACATATTTTATTTCATAAAAATCCAGTAATCGCAACAGAGCGTTTCTTTTTTAGTTAGGTTATCTATTCAGATGGCTGTCTTGTTCAAGTTGTTTTGTAAGTAAAATTGACTATTTGTCACGTCCTCTAACTTTCGAATACCTAGCTCTGGACGAAGTTTACATTGACTAAGATGACACCCGCTGTATACTCATATTCTTGTGCTTTACTCCGTCAGTTTTTCTCAAGTTACGGCTTTTTTTCCTCTTAAGATGTAATACTTGCCTAACAGACATTCGATCTTGTAGAATTTTTTTGCCTTCTTTATTCATCAATTATAAAAACGCATGAAACATTTGAATGCAGTACACCGAGTTTTGAATATAATGCAATCAAACCTATACATATCTCGTTCACGCCTTCTTTTCTCCAACCTGAATGGCTCATTAATTACTGCTAGTCGTACTGATAAATTAATTTCATAAAAGTTAATCCTGTAGCAGCGTTACTGCAGTCGTTGCAATCAGGCAAAATGCCAGGCATTTTACAAATAGATTCATCTCTTTCTAAAATTGTGAACGCAATGAAGAACGCTGCTTGTTCTTTATTTCTTTTTTGTTTTCTTGACGCTCTCAACTTCGCCAGTTATGCTACACACAAGTAAGGAGAGTATATGTTGCTCAGGCATTAAGCCCATAGATTAAAGACTGGATTCGTAAGTACAGTTCAGCATGGTCAGAAAAGCAAAGTTACCAATTTACTCAGATCCACACAAGGATAGCAGAGAGTTTAGTAACCTCGCATTCAATAATCACTATTTTTGATCTCTGTGCGATGAGAACATTGAAATAGGCTCGAGCGCACAGCAGTGACGAAATAGCATGTCCTGAAAGCCAATTTTCTAGCCATACTCAGGGCCCCTTACAAAGCTGTTCACGCTTCATTAAACTACACAGCGTATTTTCCACCGAATAAAAAAATATATCGAAGAGAACTCCTTCAAAGCCTCGAGGGCTAGGCCGCGATCGAATCGGTCACATCCTCCGGCACGCCAGTACATCCGACCGTTTTAATTAAACCAATTACCGAAACAAGACGACGTCGAAGAGCTCGCAAAGGGAGCGCCACAGAGGAAACGTACAGCTCGAACCGAGCTACACGAAGGCGAGCCTCAACCCTCACAGAGGGAAAGGAAAACGCAATACACACACACACATGCAGCTCTCCTCGTCATCCCAGACGACTACATCGCGAGCGGCAGCGCGCATGCGCGTGACGTCACCGGCGTCGCCATGCCAACCGTCCGCAGCATCCATCTCCCTCATCGTCTGCGCGCTGCGCGTCTTTTCTCGTTCTTATGCTGCTGGTGTTTTCGTCTGCTCTGCGCCATTATTAATCGCCATTATGACGGCCGCTTCGGTTAGGAAGGAAGGCGGGCGCTTGCTTGCCGCTATGGATCGCGCTCGGGCGGCAGGCTTTGCATCTCCTAAAGGCGTCGTGTAACTGCTAATTCTTTCTCTCTTTGTTTTGTTCTCTGAATTTTTTCGTGCTGCACCCCCCTCCCCTCCTTCCCGCGCCTCTTCATCCCTTCTTCCCTTTCTCTCTCTTCCCTTCTGTCGCTCCGCTCCCTCCTAGCTTATTCTGCTCCGTAACTCCTCCACCTCGTTGCAGGAGGGGCATTTTTCTTTTCCCAGGCTCAACAATGGATGCCCGCGCTTTTTTGCGCGCGAACCTCTAATGCTCCGGAATAGAGTTATAACGACCTCGAAGCGCCGCAACGCGTCTTCGCTACGATGCCCGCCAGAAATAAAAGAATCTATGAATACTGCGCGAACTTTTGTGGTATTTCTGCTTTGGTCTGCGCTGTACTTCTTTTGCATTCCAAGATAACGTCTCGCAAAAGAAACTTCTCTTTGTTTATGCTTGTGCGGAATTTTTTTCTTTCATGCAGACGTTTCCTTTATATCTATTATCTCTCTCTCTCTTTCCACTGTCCGTTTTCATGCTTGTATTTAGCTTTCCTTCTACGCGAGCGGTCGACTAAAACACGCCACACGAAAATGAGCAAGCATTCGCTCGGCTGGAGTGACAGGCGAGCGCGCAGAAATGAAATATGAGCTAGCTCGCGGTTAACGATCGCCCGAGATTAATACCTTCATTACGCGGCCGTCAGAAACGCCGCGTTTTTTGACGCGGCGTAAATATCCCCGGCGCGCCATTGTTCAGGGGCTGCGCAGTGTTTTATAATCTTGCTTACCACTCGCGTTGAACAAGAAAGAAAAGAAAAGGTTTAAAATGTGTAAAGACAATAAAGCGAGCTCGCAAAAAGCGAAATTAAGGGCGGCGGCAATTTGTTAGGCCTAACGCTATCTAAACGATGTGTGATCCATCTTCCGGAAAGATTAAGAATTTTGGAGTTGCAAAGAAGTAAGCTTTTTGGGATTGCAGGACGGTAACACTGCAGGAACAGAGGTTGAAATGCTTATTAAACAATTAGTCGACTTGGCATCTATAATGTGCATCCTTGCCACTAGTGCTGAAGGTGCAAGAGGGGCAATGGAGACAAATAGCTGACATTAGAGCTTTTCCGTCTATTTAAGTGAATGAAAAAGAGATGCAGGTGCATTCACGTAGCGTGAACCTCGTTCTCAACATCATCTGTTTGTGTAAGGTGATGCGGAAAGAAGGATTCTGTAAAAAGATTATGCATTTTCAGGCGAAAGGGGTTCAAGAACCCCGCGGGGCATGTCGAGCGGCCCATTTAGAACGGCCATGCGATCGTTGGTTAAGCTAACGCATTCTCTTTTTCAGTGCCACCCGCATAACTTGCTTCGTCGTAAGCCCGCTTTTGGGGTTTCTGTTCGTTTACTTGCCGCGATGTGGAGCTACTAACGGCTTACTTGATGAGCATTAAATGACAGGTTAAAAACGGGGAAGTTAAAAATTGGAATAATTCAATGGAAAAGAAACAGTGTAAAACTATATCGATACTGGAAAAGGCAGATCAGGAAAGAATTTTTCTATAACTCAAGAGGCAGTGCCCTACTTTTTGGAGCTAGGTCAGGGTGTCTTAGAACACGCAGCTACAGAAAGAAATTTAACAAAGAAGATGACACATCTGCAGTGCGTGGTCTATCTATGGAAACAAGTGAACACCTCATACTCAAATGTGATGGTATCCATCCGGATGTCGATGCAGGCACAGTCACTCTTCCGGAGGCCCTAGGGTTTAAAGATAACAATGGTCACGTGAATAAATCTGCAGTAGAAGTCAGCAAAAAGCTATTGGAGGATTGGCGGATGATGAGCAGAGATGTGGCATAAGGTTAGAAGCGTAGGAAACCGTAGGTAAAAAAGATGGCGAATCTTAATGAGAATTGACAACACAGTTGAACAAAAATAAAGAAATAAAAGCTGAGCATGGTGGTAATTGTCATCATCCCGTTTCAAAGGGGCGCTCCTATCCATCAATCCATTGATGATGATGCAATTTAGAGGTACAAGGGCACTTTTTGGCCATAGGGCGCTATGGCACAAGATATTTTTGCCTGCACATGGTGGTAAAACATCAATTTCCCGAGAATTTCACTCATGCTGTGGCGCTGTGACTTAAGTCAAGGCGAGAACTGTTGCCACGGCTGTCGAATCTCCCCCTGTTAAGCGCCTCCTTACGCAGAAAAAGAGAACAAAAATTAATTCGCCCGTATCCCGATGTATGTCGCTAGCTGCGAAGTCTAGCCAATGGGAGAGCGTAAGGAAAGCTAGTGAGAGACTGCTTGATTTGCAAAAAAACGCTTTATACGGCTGACCTTTAAATCAGCATTGGTTATAAGCGGATCAAAATAAATCATGCGATCATATATGTGATGACGTAATTTCGTGCACACGACTGCCTCGAGGTCTAAGGGGGTGGGGAAAGAGTGTGTCTGCGTGAGGGGGGGGGGGGGGGGGGTAGGAAATAGTAGCTATAAAAGCCCTAAGCATCGTAGCGGCCAAGTCGCATGAATTCTCAGCGGTTACTGTCACGCCTGTGGGGAGACAGCCTCTCTGAAAGCGAGCTGTTTATTCCAGTGATCTTCCGCCCACAGTGAATAAAGCTGCTCAGTGACGCCCATAGCAACACGCGGCCCTGGCGGTCGCCAGTATCGCAATGGCCACTTTTGCTCCTTTGTGATGAACAACGCTTATTCTACGAGGGCAGAAGAGAGGACACACAATGAAGGACTCATCTCAAATCGACATAACATTTCGCCCGAGCATCTACACTAACATGACTGCTGGATGCGCTCGATTTAAGCTGAAATGAAGCCATCGTGGATAAAGAGGCGTGCATCTTAGTAAAGAGTCCCGATCATCTACGAGTGCCGATCACGTTATCTCACTGCGCCCGGCCCCCTTGCGGCGAAAAAAAGAAATAACGATAAGGTCGTCAGATGGAGACGGTCAGCGAACAGCGCTGTTTCAAAAGTAACAAAAATAAAACTTGTGGAAACATGACGTAGCCATGCTGATCAACTTATATTTTCAGGTCACGCACACAATACAGCGCATTTCGTCGGTGGCCCGTTGTCAATCTTTCCATGAAAGCAAAAACATCGGGATACCATGGCTGTGCAGCGTGGAAATGGCCACCACACCGTCTGCAGTGCCTTGTTTATTTATTTATTTTTGTAATACAGAAAATAGCAACACTTATACGTCTCGTAGAGGTTTTCAGGGCAACGCATCCGCCCCGCTTGCGAGAGATCCTGGGTTCCATACCCAGTGCCGCCGGGTACTCGCCAGTTTTCTAATGGGTACAAGATTTCACCGCCGTGGGGCTCGGATCTTCTCAGGTGAAAATCTTGGAAAAGGGCCTGTGGTCACGTAACATTCCCTCGATGGAAAGGCCACCATGGGCTTTACCGCACAACGGATTTCGCTCCCTTGCGGATTTATTTATTTACACACACTGCCAACTCGCATGATAGTGTGGGAGAGGCTACAAAAAGAGTAGACATGGCATAAGCAGTGTCAGCCACAGAACAAATCAACATCGTGTCAAGAAGCAATGACAAAAAAGAAAAAGACGAAAATGCTGACAGCACCGTAAAATTGAAATGGTGATGGTAACATAGAAGATAAAACATCGTTATACATGATACAAGAAAAGTTTGAAGGCAATTTATTCCACTTGCGTGTTGATTTGGAAAAAAAAAAACAAAATCGAAGTACATCAGCCTTGGAGGTGATCTCCTGTACTCTGAAGCTGTTGTCTACGGGGTCAGAGATATAATGAGATGCCAGTAAATATTTCGCATTTTCAATACTAACAGAACAGTGATAAATCGCGTGAAAACGACTTCAGTCGCAACTTGAGTCGATTCATTTCCAAGTGCTCCCATTCCAGTCTTTCTTTCAAAGTCTCTGCAGAAATATATTTACTGTAAATCCCTGACACAAACCGGGCAGCTGTATTCAGCACCCTTTCTAATTTGCCTTTGCTCATACCACTGGAGGGTCTCAAATTGTGCAGGCATATTAAAGAATCAACTTAACATTGATCGGGGAGAGAACTATGATGTTGGAGCAAAGTGATTTTGCAGCATAAGTGTCCTGTTTTTCTGCGGTCATTTGATTTCGCTATCACATATAAAAACTCGTTCGTCCTATTTTCATTCCTTCGAGCGGGGTACACCACTGCCGGTTAATAACAAAGTTATGGCACCCTGGAGTCTTCTGTTCCCAATAGTGTGATAATTAGTCGGTAGATAAAGAAAAATATCTGACATTTCGACGCAAAAAGCCCAAAGCTTTCGCACCTTTGCTTGCAACATAATCAGCCTGTCTTGGGATGTAAACACTGAAGTATTTTGATTTAGCGTTATACTATTTCAATTTTAACTGCACAAGTGTGGACATTTCTTTCTGGTAAATGTAACGTTGACGGTTTTATTTATATTTAATGTCTTATGCCATTTATGCCTAGCTCTTATTGGAGGACATGCAAACCACTGGTGCTTTTTGTTTCATTGTAGAGAACACAGTCGTCGGCAAATTATTGCATTCGAGATAGGATGCCATCAGTTATACCATTTATGTATAGTAAAATAACAATTTTCCTTCGACGGAGGCTGAGTCTTCGAGGGCCGTCGCTCGCATCGAACAGTTAAGACTTCCACAAATAAACGATAAGAAAGGTTTTGCCGATAGCAAGAACGTTAGTACAACAAAAAAAAATGGAAGACTGCCGTCGGGTGATCTGCGTATATATATTGATTCTTATAGCGAAATCTTACATTATATGAAAAATAATTGCATTCCTAAGCGGTTTCCCATTCAACAATGCTTTTGTATGGAATTGTTGGGCATGATATGCATCGAGGTAGCTTTAGCACTATGTCCTGCCTGAATTGAACGCCATCAAGATAAATTAGAAGAAGACATAGCGCAGGACAACGAGACAGAGAAAAGGAGCACACTAGGCTAGCGCTCGTCCTTCATCTAATATGCTGTACCAACAAGCCCAAACTGCCACTTTATTAAGAACCATGACCATTGAGTAGATATTTGCTAGTGACCTGAACACCGGAATAGATACTCTTAACCTTTTGAATGATGTCACTGGATATGAAGTTATCACACGACCAGCGCGGTAAATGAACAGAGGGACAGGACTTGCAAATTTGTGCGCGTCTTTGTCAGTTTTGAATGATTCGTATCAGTGTCGCTCTGGCAAAGATCGAGTTGGACGCAGGTTTGTGGGCCGGCGGACAGCCCTGATTTTGCCGAGCAGTCGAACACTCGGTTGTCATCATCCGCTTCCTAAACTGTCTTGCCTAATGCTGCTATATTGTGGTGTATGTAGCTTCATTCCCATTGTGCTCGGTTGACCCAGGGATGCGTAGAGGTCGTTATAGAGTATGTTCTTCGCTTCTTCAAGGCAGGTCTTGACGAAGTTACCCCCTACAGGTCACCGCAACCTTTGAAGCCTAGCTAGGACCTTCAGTGGAATCACTGTGAATTGATATTTTCTTGATAATTTTCTTCAGAGCATCCATTCTTTACATGTCATAGTGAACGTGTTTACAAAGCCTGTAACAGCGAAGAATCATTTCAAGATTAAAGATTTTGTTCGAACTTCTTCACGGCCACTTCAAGATAACAAATCCGCAATACTTACACCCTCCTTTCAAACACTCGCCTGAACCTAACCATAGTAAAACACTCCGTCAACCAGTCAGCCGTGTAAATATCCACAAGTACTCCCCGTTTACGGATGCTATACCCTATTGCAATAAATTGCCTTAAGATGCAGTGAAGTGTACATCCGTGAAATTACTCGTTAATTATTTCGAAAAAATGGACTTTTCTGTTTAACTTTTTCTTATTATTCTTTTTGTGTTTGCATCAGAGAACATCTCTCTGTAGTTTTCTTTTTACTCTGTTTGATCACATTGATGCATTGTAACACTCCTGCATAAGCACAAAAACGGCATGCAATATGTTTAAATAATAATAATAACAATAGCGCAAGTTCTACCTCAAGTTAAGTTTAATGCTTCCTCTTTGTTCAGCAGCATGTTTCTTCGCAATTAGATTCCAATGATGCTGTTTGATTAATTCTATTCTTACGAAGGAACATTTGTTTTTGTCTTTGTTTTGTACGCTACAATGGCATAGTGAGAGATGACCGAGAGTACCGAAAAACCTCCCATCCGCAAAAAACAAAATCATAGCTCTAAACTGCACTTCACTCCGCTGCCCTTTCTTATAACTCCTGCTGCCTTTATTTTATTTCACCTACGTCCCTTTATTTCTTTCTTTCTTTTCCAATTTTTAGAATCGCCCTTTTATTTCCGCCGGCGCTAGTTCAAAAAAAAAAACATCTTGCATCTTTCTTTTGGTGGTTTTGTAAATACTTTAAATAAACAACTGCAATCGCTTCCAAATGCGAAACCGCCAGTGTGCTCTATGATCCGTGCTGAAGATTAAAAAAATGGCTTTTCAAGAAAAGAAATGACGCAGTATCTGTCTCGCATATCTCGGTGGACACCTGAACCGCGCCGTAAGGGAAGGGAGGAAGGTGGGAGTGAAAGATGGAAGAGAGAAAGAGGTGCCGTAGTGGAGGTCTCCGGAATTTTCGACCACTGCACTCACATCGCACAGCAGACGGGCGTCATAGCAATCGGTCGAAATCTAAACTAAACCACAGCCGTTCCCAGCGTCTACGGGGAACGGCTTTCATCCCATGTGCAGCCTTCCGACGTTAAACCCTACGTGCCTACATGCCCGTCCACCATTTTTCTCTCTGCCTCCTCTCCTCACTCCTTTCATCGCTGCCATCACAGCTCGGTTCTGTTGTTCCCCCGTAATGAGATACCCACCACGACTTTCCTTTCCTTCAGCCTAAGGTAACGTAACGCAAACTGGCTCCCAGTGACCAATACTATGGCATCGAATGGTAACAGCGCCCATTATTAGCATGCCAAAATTCTTTACATTTTTGCAATTTTCATTGCAGATTTGACGTGAGCCGGATAATGAAGGTTCTGGAAACATCATGGCTGGCCTGAAAGAAATCAGCAAAGGACAAGCTTCAGTCCTAAATTACATTAACGGTGCATACTAAACGCTCACAAAACGATGACTTTTTAAATGAAATTACTCGCAGGTTCTCTAAAATTTAAGTGAGTGAATGAAAAACATTTATTGCTCCAAAAATCAGGTTTTAGCGGTGGGCCGATGTCTTCATGTCTTCGGCCTCTTCACAAGGTCGGCGCCCCTATTCCAGGGCACCGCTGAGTCTTGCTGGTTCGCAGGCGTGCTGCACCAGTAAAATGATTTCTCAACCATAGTAGCGCTAAAAGCCAGTCAGAATTGTCCAGGGGCATGTCGTGGAGATCGGAATAAAAAAATTGGCAGTGTTTTAGCTCTGGTTAAACTTGAAGGATTGCGAAAGCAACGAGGAGAGAGAGAGGTGATGGAGAGCGCACGGCAGCGGCGGCGGCCCCGGCACGCTAGCTATGCGTAGCTACTGCGCATGCGCAGGTGGCGAGCGTGGCGGCGGCACCTCTGAGTCACCCGCGCAGCGACGGCGGCGGCGCGCAAGCTGTGCGCCGTGTGACGTCACTGCTCCATGCGCATGCGCAGTATGGCCTTTCGTCAGCTCCATGAAATGGCTCGGCGACTGCCGTAGTGTTGCTTTCGCAACAATATCAATCATGACAAGCAGGCTTGGTGATTGATAACGTAGAGCACGCTGTTCTAACCTCCTATTCGTCGGATAAACGGACACAGAGCACTGAACATGGTGGCAACCTGGAGATCGGTAATCAAGTTATGTAATACTAATCTTAATGTCTAGATCGTATCTCTAAGGACATCGACGCGGCATACCGTCTGAAAAAAAATTAATTCAAACAAAACAGACCCCATCATCGCCAAACTCGCGCGTCAAGGATTAAATAACACACATTTTCAAGCGCTAGTAACCTAACAAACACAGCTTACCGCGCAACCTAGGACCGCTCACCCAACACCCGTAGTGCACGGAAACATCTAGTCGTACTCAGAAAGTGATAATCGAATACATTTAAGCCCCAGTCATAACAAACTTGTTACCGACTACAAAACACGTATACTATAACCATTCCTTGCAGATATTCCTCGCACGTGTCGCGTAGCGAGAACGTAACTCTGTCATGGATTCTAATTGGAGTTTCGTATAGTTTTGATAGACTGACATCAGAAGTAGGCCATTTAAGTGAGATCGAATTCGCAGCCTCACCGACACAACAGAAAGCTTTTGGCGTATTAACGGAAGCTTGGTTAAACTTACATATAACCTTAATATAACCTTCGATACGGCCGGTATCGAACAAACGCCTTTTGAGTCAGCAGCGGAGCACCGTTACCACTGAGCCACCGCGTCGGCTTTATTCTATCATATGGAGCTAACACTCTATCATATGGCGAACACGCATGCATAACCGATTGGTAATCTCAGTTTACCACGGGGTATCTAACAGCCTTCGCCACTCCCTTTATCGAAACTAGCTGGTCTCTTTTCAGAAACAAAATGCAATGAACTCCTCGAAGCACATGTTGCCACTATGGCCGTAACCGTGCGATCGTATCCCCATCGTTAAACACTACCCTAAAACCTTCCTTCCGACGCATTTCGGCACATGGGGTAAGTGGCTGCTTTGGCTTTCGGGACATCGAGATTGTGGCGAGGGCTCCTAGAAACAGGATGGGGGTCTGATGCTAAAGCCGTCGTCATCGCTTCGGCGGAAGCGGTTGTTGAGACGCGCGTGTCGTCTTTAATTCTTGGTTCTCACATCTCTTTCAACTTTCCCTCTCTGCACGCGGCAGTGATTGCGGCTCAGCTGAAGCCAATGGACAGTCCTGTGCGCAATCCTTTCTGTCTTTCTTTCAGTCGCAACAAGAACAACAACGCAGTCGACCCCACTCATCCAGCACACTTCAGTCATCATCATCATCATCATCATAAGCCTGACTACGCCCACTGCAGGGCAAGGGCCTCTCCCATGTCTCTCCGATTAACCCTGTCCCTTGCCAGTTGCGCAAACTTCTTAATCTCATCTGCCCACCTAACTTTCTGCCGCTCCCTGCTACGTTTGCCTTCTCTTGGAATCCACTTCGTTACCCTCAAGGACAAACGGCTATCTTGCCTTCGCATTACATGCCCTGCCCAAGCCAATTACTTCCTCTTGTTTTCCACTAGGATGTCATTAACCCGCGTTAATGACATCAAGGCAAGACTTCAAGGCGTTCATTGAAAAAAATCATCGATGTGTTATAAAGACCCATCCTCCATATAATACCCCAAAAGGGCCATTTAAGGTATCAATAAACGAATTAAGTAACGTGATTCGCATTAAACATTTTGCGTCGTGGTATCTTAAAGATCGCATCGTCATCCGAGGTCGCCTACCATCGGTGCTCACATAACATTTTGCTCGGAGGTCGTTGGTTATGAAACGACCCATAAGGAATTTGCGCTGTATTCAAGCCATTTTTCCTTTTAGTACTGGAGGAATCACTTCCATGTTCTTACGAACGCAAGCAGAAGGTTCAGTTTCTGCACGCAAACGCTTCTTTTCCTCCACTGTCAGACTAGTCTTGCGTAACTTTCGTAAAATCTTGGATAACGTGAGTTCAATATTGCGTAAAATTCGAACTAGTTTCATGGCGTATTGTGAAGTAATAGAAGCTGTAACGACCATTGCGTGATTTAACGCAAAAAAAAACATTTGAAAGAAGCTATTTCATTTCACGTGCCAAAAATACGTCTCAGATATAAAAGGCGCCGTTTACGTGAACATAAAATACATGAAGTTTCTTAGTATGTAAGCCAGGAGGTTAGCATGTCGTTTTTTTTTTTTTTGCTTCTACCTCTGCCGAAAGACAGGTCAGGCTTGCTGAGTACATGAGGCTGACATTGTCGATACCAGTTACCATAGTAACTGAGCGAACATAAGAGCAAACAAAGGCACAACAGCGCAAGGCCAGAATAGATCTCTTCCAAGTTTCGATCTACCCTCTAAGTGCCGTTTCATAACTGTCATGATATCAGCATCATTGTCACTATTAACTAACGAAAAGTTACTCACAGTGATCTTTAAATACTTCTTTCCAGCGATAGCCGTGGCAATTCTATTGAAAAAAAAATCATAATCTCCCCTTTCCACCAGGCCCTTATTTAAAGAAACTGAAAATTGCAAATTCGTTTTCTCTCTCACATCTCGGTGGACACCTGAAGCGCGCCGTAAGAGAAGAGATGAAAGAGGGAATGAGAGAAGAAAGGGAGAAAGAGGTGCAGTAGTGGAGGGCTCCGGAATAGTTTCCACCACCTGGGGTTCTTTAACGTGCACTCACATCGCACAGCACGAAGGCGCGTTTTGCGTTTCGCCTCCATCGAAACGCGGCCGCCGCGGTCGGCTTCGAGACCGGGCGCTCCAGCTCAGTAGCCAAGTGCCCTAACCACTTTGCTACCACGGCGGGTGCAAAGATATTCTTTATCTCTTCTCAACCTAATTTCTAATCGCTTCTCATAGCACACTGCGCCGTCCCCATATGTGCTTGCCGTGCCCTAGGGATCAAGTTTGCTGGCAGAGTGGATGTTTGGAAATCTTTTCCCTCGTAATGAACTCTTGGAAAGGGCACAATAGAGTTACAATTTCAAAGGTTATTTATTTTGGTTTCATAAGACGCAACACTGCTCTATGAAGTGATGGGTGTTTTAACAAGTGGGCATCCGTTCTTAGGGACTAGCGGAAGAAAATCATTGTGTTCAACGAATAGACCTGCATTTCGGCAATTTTTCACGTTCGCCTAGCCACAGTGTAAACCACATAGCTTTCCGGCATTAGCATCTTCAAAGCGTTCCTCCATAGCATGACTACCTTTAGAAGCTCTTCTACGAGTTGCATGCAAAGAGATCTAAACTGTTGTTTAACCGCCGCAAATGAAACGATTGCGTGAAAGGCTATAAAATTTAGAAAAGTTATCGTGTCCCTTCTTATTTTTTGCTTTTTTTTGCGTTTTCCTACCTTCCTTTCTTTAGTTCATAACTTCACGCTTCCTTTGCTCCCTTATTTACTGCTCTCTTTCTTTCTTTCCTTTCATCTTTTCTTTCCTGCAATGTTTCGGTTTGGCTTTCATTCATTCTTTCTTCTTTACAGCACTCCTTCCTTATTTATTTCTCTAATTTTTGTTCCTCTCTATCTTGTGCACCTTTCTCTCTCTCACGTTCTTTCTTTCCATCTCTCTCTCTCTCGTTTTATTTTCGGACCTGAAGACCCTAGGACGTTCCGTGACTGGCGTGACTACCGAGCACTCACGACACGTTTTGATAGCTCCTTTTTGTAACCGGCTATTCAAAGAGCCCGACGCCAGTCTTTCATTCTCGACTTCCGAGAGGCGACGGATATTCGTGGTTCAACACAAGGAAGATTCGCTGCGCGCAATACACGACTGACTAGCGCACTATGAACGTACCTTTTTCGTGCGCTCCCATAAACACCTTTATCATCATTTTCTTTTTTATCCCTGTCATCGTCGCAAATAGAATGTACGCGCTCCCCGGGGCAATCACGTCGTCTGCTATGTGCCGCCGCAGACGATGACAACGACGCAAACGACAACAGCGCCACGAAGCAGCCGGGAGTCGAATTCAATACCGAAGCGATCGAGAAACGCGCGACAAAAACGCACAAAAAACAGCTCGGAGGGTGCTCTGACAGCGGTAAATCAACAAAAACAACGGCCGCCGTGCCGCCAAAATGGCGACGAGAAACGGTACACCCACCCGGCGGGAAGGAAGGCATCGTCGGGGGACGCTCCTCCGAAACATCTCCAATTTCGCTCCCAAAGTGCTTCGCTCCATCATTTTGTCGTCTGTTTTTCGAGAGCCGGGAGCGTGAGCCCTGCATTGCAGGGAGTCCTTGCTTCTTTTTTGTAGCAATCTTTTCTCTATTAAACTTTACTTTAGTGTTCGTTTCCCTTTGTTTTGTGGTTTATATTTGATTTATTTCGTTCTTTGATCACCTGATTCAGCTCCCGTGCTTTCGTTCGGTTCGATTTTTTTTTTATTTTCCGTTCGATTTACGAATGCCGCGGGCTCTCTGAGGCGATTCACAATAAATTATCTCTTTTTTCCCCTCTATACTATGTCCCTTTTTTTCTCTAGCTTCCAAATTTTTTTGTTTAGTGTTTAGGTCCCGTTACCCAGCGTCCTGCACGATTCATTTTTGTAGCTTTTCTCTCCTTTCGACGTAACGCGCTCTGTTACTTGGGGGAAATGATGATATTTAGCTCTATGGTCGTCATGATAGCCGCGTAGTCCGGCTGTCTTGACCTCATCCTGTGTTTTGTTCGGCCGCTTTCCTTCGATTTTGTTGCTGGTGCAGTTGTTTTTCCAGAAATTCTGCTTCCACTCTTGCACACATTCGATTTCGTGAAGAATTTCGCCTCCCGTCAACTCACGGGCCTCAAATGAAGTGCCTCTGAGGAAAATTGAACTCTTCGTAAAAGCAGCAAAGGCTGCTGCTACGTTCGCAAAAGAAATAACTTACAAAAATATACTTTTGCGCAAGAAATTGGTGCCCAGAAAAGCTGTTAATCTTCTTGAATGTTCTGTTTCTTCCTTTCTTTCTTCATTTCTTTCTTCCTTTCTTTCTTTCTTTTTTCCTTTTACTATCTTTTCCTTTCTTTCTCTTTCCTTCTTTCTTTCTTCTACATTTCCTTCTTTAATACTTTCAATGCCTCAGGTGATAACAGCGGAGCGGTAGGGAACATAAAAACCGTAATTTTTTACTCACTACTACTCCCAAGAACGGCCTTTCGCGTAGCGGCGGCCACTTGGCACGTTTGACCTTCACAATGACCCCTCACGTCATAACATGCCTAGTGACGTTTGGCGTGACGTCATAAAAGGAGCGAGAGGCGGGCTACCAACTCAGCTCGTCGGGTAACGGCGGCGGTGGTGGTTGTGGTGAAAAACGTTTATTTGCTCTATTTTACAAGATTTTTTTGCGGCTTCAGATGGAGTATTCCATCGTATCATCAGGGTGGGTTCCTCTAGTCCAGGGCTACGCTGAGGGTAGCTGCCCTGCGTGCACGCCTTACTAGTCCTTGATGGACTTTCAGGATGCCGCTGAATAGCATCCTCTCCCACTGTTCCGCACTCGGGTTTTCAATTATGGGTAGCTTGTCTATTTTTGGCATGCCCATGCGGTATGGTATAATGTTGGTTTGTCTCCACACCACGGGCTCTCGCTCTTGTACTGTGTGGGGTAGATTTTACTTAGGATGTTTAGGCACGGAAATGTTCCCGTTTGTAACTGCCGCCATGCTACGGCGTCTTCTCTATTGAGTTGTTTGTGTGGGGGCGGGTATTTTCGTCTGATCCCTCTGTAGTAGTTATGTATGTCTGTATAGCTTTTGGCTACCGGCTCGGGTTCCTCAGCGGTGTCGGGAATGTTCGATGCTCTGTTTGTTGCGTACCCTCGAGCTATCCTATCCGCCTCCTGATTTCCCCTAATGTCGGTATGTCCCGGCACCCAAACTATGGTGTGTTTGGCCGGTTTTGCCACTTGAGCGGAGAATGCGGAGCGCGCTGTGGCTGATTCTGCCGTTTAGGTAGTTGCGGCATGCAGCTTGTGAGTCGGTGAGTATTGTTAAGGACCTATTGGATCGGTAGCCCTCCGCTGCCGCTAGAGCCACGGCTGCCTCTCCGGCCTCGACTACCGTGATGTTCCGGATTGACACGCTGGTGATTTCTTTTAGGTCCGAATTGATCACCATTGGCACTTTGCTTTTCTTGTGGTTTCTGTTAGCAGTGTATGTAGCGGCGTCTGCGTACACAGTGTGGTTTCTAGTTGCCAGTGTTCTTTGTACGTACGCTGCTCTTGCTTCTCTTCGCACCATGTGTATGTTCGGGTCCATATTCCTTGGTATCGGTGCTACTTTGATGGTGTTTCTGTATTCGTCTGGTATCGATGGCGCGCCGCGCTCCTCCCGCTAGAGGCGCTAGTGACGTTTTGGCGTGACGTCATACCAGGAGCGAGAGACGGGCTACCAACTCGGCTCGTCGGGTAACGGCGGCCGCTTGGCACGGCGCGCCGCGCTCCTCCCGCTAGAGGCGCGTGACGTCATTCCTCACGATAGGGCTTTCAATGTTAACGCGGTATTATGAACTCAGGTCGTTTGTAGAGATAAAAATTTAGTCACGGCTGTGGCTACAAAAGTGGCAAGAAAAAGTGTTCTCTAGAATATAGCGTTCTCGATGGTTTCATTTCCATTAAACGCGCCGGTTGCTTCGTTCCCCTTCCATGGATTTCCGTTTCAAAACTCTTCTTCGCTATCATACAGGAATTCAGTTTTGAGAAACGATAGCTTTCTTCCGCACATTCTAAACCCAAATACTCCTATATGGGTGTACAAAGGGAATAAGCTCCCTTCTAATAAGCTCCCTTTACAGAAGGATGTAAAAATGGAGTAAACTGTCCTGTAGCTCTCCCAAAATGAAAAGAGAGTGCACTAGAGGGCAGCCTACTCTTTTGTTTATTCCTTCCTGTTGAGAGTGTACGCCTAAGATATGCAAAGAAAATAATCATTATCTTTCTGAAGTAGAAGTCAGCAAGGATGTTTTTCGCGACTGCACTGGACAGAACTTCAGCGGAAAGGCAGCAAATTCATATTTACGTGAGGAAAAATGATGTAAACTTTCTTTGCCACCTTGGCAATGATAGAAAATTTGGCATATGACATATGTCCGGATCTTGAGGTGGACAAATGCAAAGACCCTATTACAAGGCTAGCAAACATTAAAGAGCTGAGCTTTGCGGTTTTACTCAGATTTCTTCCTTCCTTCTCCTTATATCCTCTCTTCTTCCCTTTTTCTTTCCCTCTGTATCTTGGCAGAAAACCGGTGCCTTATTCTGGTTTGTTTTCGCGCCTTCCTCGACTCTCTCTGTTCTGACGTTCGTTTTCCTGCATTTTCAGTTTAAAATCACGCCTGTTTTCTTGACCCTCTTTATTTTCATTTACTGTAAGTGTTCGTTCTGCGACTGCCATAACATTGGCCCGCAGTAGATTGACTAAACGAATAAACAGGTCCTATCTCTGGCATAGTTTCGAAATAGAGTGGGTTTTGAGCAAAGGAGCACACCAGGTTGCTGTGCAAATTCGCTGCTTTGCGCAAGCTATAGCTGTACTAATTCCAGTCGTAGGACGCATTTTACCATCAGGATAGTTTTTGTGACCGCAACACTAGTGTGTGCATTCGTCCTTATTTCGCCTATTGGTCTATTGGGGTTTAACGTCCCAAAGCGACTCAGGCTATGAGGGCGCCGTAGTGAAGGGCTCCAGAAATTTCGTCCACCTGGGGTTCTTTAACGTGCACTGACATCGCACAGCACACGGGAGTCTACAATTTCGCCTCCATCGAAATTCGGCCTCCGCGGCCGGAATCGAACCCGCGTTTTTCGGGCCAGCAGCCGAGCGTCGTAACAACTGAGCCACCGCGGCGGCTTCACTCTATCATATGGAGCTAACACTCTATCATATGGTGAATACGCCATTCACGTCTAGACGAAGATCACGGAGTCATTTTTGGTCTTTATATCAAGGGTTTGAATGGGATGACGAAAAAAACATTGATTTTTTTTTTTTCATTTCTTGTACGAAGAAATGCGTCTTTTGTTAACAAAACAAACAGCGGCAAAGCCACAAAGACCGAAAGGCGCAGTCTATTACAATTAGAAACGAAAATTGGGAAGAGTGATTCTCAGTGTGTCTGTAATGTGCGTCGATACTCCATCTATGGGCCTCCGAAACACGTTCTGTTGTTTGAGCCTATAAACTTACCTTTTTTTATTATATTCACTTTCTGTACGAAGAGTACCTTCCGAGGAGCACCTTGCATAACTATTTTTAACATTCTAATGCATAGGAAGCATAAAGAGCTCGTCGGCTCGTTTGGCGGCCTCTGATGTTTCACCGCGGTCAGTGCCATGTGTCAGGTCCCCGTGATCACTCATGGTCGGTGTGCATGATGAGGTGTATGACTAAACAAGACAGGTGATGCAGGTCATGACAAGCTTGTCATGCCACGTGACGTCCTCGAACCGGAAGTGACATCACCAAACAGGAATGGACAGGCGGATTTGACGTCACCGAGCCTCAAGTTACGACAAGCGGCTCGACTGGCTACCTGGGCCATCACAAAACAGGCTGGACAGTGTCTAGGCGTCCGCTAATTTTTTTTCATGCCCATTAATTTCACCGCTTTTGGTTGGTTTTTGGGACAATTTTGCGTTTCCTGTCGCATTCAGTGTGAAGCACTGTACGAGCGCCGCTCAGTAGGCAATCTACCTGAACACACAAAGCGAAAGAAAATTGACTTTACTACTGTGTCGGTGTTCTCGGCTGCTGACCCGGTGTTCTCGGCTGCTGACGCGGGTTCGATCCCGGCCGCGGCGATTGAATTTCTTTGGAGGAGAAATTCTAGAGGCCCGTGTACTATGCGATGTCAGTGCACGTTAAAGAACCCAGGTGGTGGAAATTTCCAGAGCCCTCCACTACGGCGTCTCTCATAGCCTTAGTCGCTTTAGGACGTTAAACCCCATAAACTAAACCAAACCAAACCACATTTATTACACCCTGCCTCAAGCAGTCGGATGACTGCAGAATGCAGGAGATGTCTGACTTCTACAAGAACCCTGTTATCTGCACTATAATCAGGAAAGGTTGCTTACGCAATAAGTTCTAGTTTCAGAAAGAGGAAGCAATCACTGGGAGCCAGGTCTGGGCTATGGTGTAGAGGGTTATGCCTCATGACGGCGCATTAAGCTTTCCTGCCCTCCTGCTAGCAACCTGGCACTTGCGGGACTTGTGATGTGCCGCATTGTCCTGAACCTGTTATACACCTTCCGACAGCTTCTCAAGTCGTTTCTCTCATGCCTGCTCATGCCTTCTTTATTAAAGTATGGGTACAGTCTTTGCCAAAAGTAACCTGGCACAGGTGGTTTGTTTCGTAGCGGCGTAGAGAAGCACTCATGACAGCCCCTGATTCTGTGTAAAGAAAGGCGAGACCTTGTCCTTACATTATGGCACCGTTCGGTCTTTGGGGCGGCTGTAAATGCTCCGTTATCCTTTTGAGAAGCCAAAACATGTTGCTCGGTTACTTTTGGCAAAGGGGGTACCTACAATAATTATATATATATCAGCAGCGCGAACACACAACACAAGAAGGAGGAGAACATAGTACAGAGTGCTTCTCCTCCTTCCTGTGTTGTGTGTTCGCGCTGCTGATACATATGGATCACAACCAACAAGCCCGGCAGATGGAGTTATTCAACTACAATAACTGTTGCCTTTTGTGGCATAAATTTTTTGGAATAAAATGCCTTCCGTATCCGCAGAAACTATTACCCCAACCTTTCGTACATTGCTACTTAAGAAATTTATTTTTTAAAAGTAAGTGACACCTCTCTCCCTTGTGCCTCGACTACATGCACTTTTGTTCGCTGTCCAGATTTGGTCTAAATTCTCTTAGCTTAATTGTTAGCGACATTTATATTTGCTCAAACGCCAGTATTCAAGGCAGCCATTGGAAATTGAGCTTTAATATCAAGTCGTCATGAATTATCTACAAAATTAGGCCTGCTGAAATGCTTCTTCACGTGCTAAAACAGGGACTTTTACCTGGCAATCTTCCTAAATCGTACCGTGCACTTTACGACGCATTTATTCGTAAGATGCTTCGGCAGTTTAGGCTGTTCAGGGATGGCCTTGAATCAATACCCTACTCCATTGAAGTAACTGAGCCAAAAACTTTACTAAGTAACAGGAAGAAGCATAATCCCCATATGTGCAATCATCAGTTCATTGATTTTTATAGTCTATTTCTCTTCCCTGTAAGCCGCTTAATTAGGGAACAAATCTCTAAATCCCCATTCTCTTTGTCGTCCCACACTGTACTTTACTTCTTATTATACCATTTCTTATTTGTCACACTGAACTGCTTCTCTGTGTTTTACATGCCCGGACTTGTACCAAACGGCACTCCAATCTCTAAACCTGAGAGAACATGCTAGGTTAGATAACATTCTTCACGTCCCTGTTAGCGATAACTGAAGCGCTGTGACATTGAAGCATCGCATGTATCCATCCATTGTTGCAGTGGATGAATATATGGAAGAACAGTGTGCCTGCGCTTTCTTCAGCTGAAGCGCCTGTTTTCAAGATGTGCATGAGGTGCCTGACCTAATATGTTAGCCTCTCAGCCAACACAATTCTGCAAACCACACCTTTGTACATAGAAAAATCGCAGTCACCGCCAGTCGTGTCGTCTCTCCTCTTTTGCCCACAACTGTACATGCCCAGCGATTCTGAACAAAAGTATTTTTGAAGGTGAAATAGTTTATCAACGCTATTTTTTCATATATTGTAGGGTTCACTATAACAGTCAATATATCCGCAGATCTCCCGTCAACAAGCTTGCATTTTTTTTACTATTAATGTTTTGCGATAGTCAAAAGCGTTCCCCATTGGTTTTATATGGCAGTCTTAACTGCTCCATGCGAGCGATGGAAGAACTTAAAAAAAAATGATTTTGCTACACATGGAAACAATGGACCATTACCTTCAATATTTCTATTGCAGTGCTGTACAATTCTCCCGTTATAAATTTTTTTGTGCAAGAACGTTGGACATGTGTTATATATCCAGCAATTTCCTCCCTTTCCTCCTTTCACCTTTTCATTTTACTTACCCCTGGTCAGTGACCCCACAAGTGACAGCCCTGCACTCACAAGCGACTAACAAACGGCTATGTAGGGTCTCATGCGGCAATGCAGAAATTAACCTCGGCGACATTCTTGCGCATCGTTGGGAGCGGTACAAACAGGAAGCACTCATCCATCCCGAGATGAAAAATCTCGCTCTGCACCCATCATCTTTCCCGGATAGGGAGCAGCAGGAAGGGCGGGGAACTGGATGGAGCAGGCCAGAGCAAAGATGGCGGGCAGGCGGGCAGCTAGCGGGCGGGCGGACGGGAGGTAGGGGTGGAAGCGGCAGCGCGTCTCTGCTCCGAGGGAGTCTAGGGAGAGGAGGCGAGGGAAAACGGGAGCGCTCCTCCTCCCCGACGCCGGAGATGGGGAGCGTAGAGGGAGGCGGCGGAAGAGTGGGGAAGGAAGATGGGGGAAATGGGGAGAGGAAACCGCGCGGTGGCTGGGTGCGAGCGCTCGATCATCTCTCCGGTGGCCCGAGCTATAGCTTGCCATAGGAACGGCGGCTCGCCTGCCTGGCTTCCAGATCGCAGGAAGCAAAGCACACGGCTGATAGGTAACCTGAATCGGGCGAACGTCGACGATGTTGACGCCGAGATATGGCGGATGGTTATGCCGGGTAAGGCATCCTATAGAACGGAGTTTCCGTTGAACGTGTGTAGACGCTGTTGGAGAATGCGGAAGGCGGGATCCGTCTCAATAGATGGATGCCTGATATTGCAATCGGGGAATATGTTTTGGTCATGAAAAGAAATGCATGCAATCTGTTCAATCTAAAAGAAAAAAAGAAGTAGCTGAACCTACGGATACAGGAGGTCCAGTGACAAGTTTTTTTTTTATGTACACGTTTCGGTAAAGTTTACATGTATGAAATTTAAAAAAATTCCCTCTGTAAGACTTCAACAATCTCCTTGGACTTCCGCTTTTCCTTTTTTTGTTTCTTTTACTTTGACTGTCACAGTCGGTCATTTACGCATGAGCAGTTAGCCCAAGACAATGTACAGTAGTGAACAACGTTACAGTGAGCATGGGCGCGTGTGTCTTCCGCGTGCGCTACGTCACTGAGACGCTCCCGCATCGTCTCCTGTAGCACTGCCTCATTTGCTGCGTGTGTTTCCTTGGAACCTCGACATGTTCCTTGTATCCCGCGTTACGGTAGTGTGATAGGGTCCACAGGAACGTGCTCGCATGTTCACGGTAGCGGTAATCACAACCCTACTCATTCGTAGTGAATGTAAGAGTTCGTAGTTCGAATGGCTCCCTCGATAACGACATTGAAACAAAATTTTCATGAAAATGCAAAACTGACTGCAACGAATTTACATCCTACAGTTATGAGTTATGCAGCAGGAGAAAATTTCTGAAATTTTGAAAATTTTCCAAATGGAGACCTAAAGACTCTGGATAAAAAAATTCTGCGCCTTCCGATGATTAAATATATACAATTATGGTTGCGTCTTCATATGTAGAGCTCGTAAGTCAACATTGCTTTCAGGGTCTCGGTTATACTTGTTCTGAGTCATTTGTTTCTCGGTTTCTTTTGTCGCAAAAATGTTCCGAATACAAGCTGCAGCTATTCGCGGTGCATTACATTCCAAAAGGTAGCGAGACTAAAGCGGAACAATTTCCGTGTGCTACAGGCACCAATGCCTGCAGTATGCGCGAAAAGCATTCTAGGCTCATGTGTACAGTCATATAGTTTCTCAATATTGCCTAAAGGGAAAGCTTGTACCACCGTCTATGCGATTTTTTTAAAGAGCACTTCGTCCACCTCAGGAATGCCATGAAGACGAGGTGGCCAAACGCTTCGCTAGCGTTTGGCTGAAAACGTGGATTACATCTTAAAACCGATAGATACACCGCGATGTCCTCTTCTGTGTACCCGACATTGTGTACACATGATGTCAAATAAATCTGTCTGTCTGTCTGTCTGTCTGTCTGTCTGTCTGTCTGTCTGTCTGTCTGTCTGTCTGTCTGTCTGTCTGTCTGTCTGTCTGTCTGTCTGTCTGTCTGTCTGTCTGTCTGTCTGTCTGTCTGTCAGTCAGTCTGTCTGTCTGTCTCTGTCTGTCTGTCTGTCTGTCTGTCTGTCTGTCTGTCTGTCTGTCTGTCTCTGTCTGTCTGTCTGTCTGTCTGTCTGTCTGTCTGTCTGTCTGTCTGTCTGTCTGTCTGTCTGTCTGTCTGTCTGTCTGTCTGTCTGTCTGTCTGTCTGTACAGATTATTTTATTTGAATAGTACGATTTACATTTCTTCGATAAATGTGACTCAGGTGAAAGTTGAATTTTCGTTTGGTTTAGTAAGCTTCACAGCATTTCTTCGAGGTTTTCCTCGAAAAGAGTCTTATTTTTTTACGGCTGAATCCGCGTTTTATGCCCGACAATAGCCAAGCCAAGTAAGAAGCCTCGTCTTCCCGGCATTCCTACGACTCTCCGGGGTGGACGAAGTGCAGCGCCGCCAGCTTTCCCTCTAGGTAGTATTGAGAGTCTCCATGGGCGCAATGTCTAAAACCAACCACCTCCTTTCGCTACCACAAAGCAGGGTACGTGACTGCGGGTTTTACCACCACACTGCGGTTTCGAGCCACTGGCTACTAAGAGAACTATAGCCTAAACAGAACGGTGTAAAAATGAGTACTTACTCCCTTGTTACAAATCTACTCCACCTTGGGGCATTCCCCTAAACATTTGACCAACACAGTTCCCACTTCGAGTTATTAATGAATTCGCTCTCGCCCTACCATAAGCCTGCCGTCCCGGTTAGCTCAATTGGTAGAGCGACTACTCCGGTGAAGCGGTGGTCCCGGTTTCGAACCCCGGAACAACACACATTTTTCTTTAACTACGAAGTTTCTGAGAAAGCTGCATAGCTTTCCTTTGTAGCCGTATGGCTGCGCTCGGGTGGATGTAAATGAGAAAGCAGGTAAGCTTCTGTCTAGAGCGCTCCCTTTTATAAAACGGAGTGCACTATCAGGAAGCTTTGTCTCTTCTTGCTCCCCATATAGGAGCATTCCTGTTTATGGCGTATGTTGGTGAGCCGTCCTGAAGTCTTTTGTCCCAAATAGTACTTATGGAGACGCCGGGACCAAGGGGGCTATTAAGCTAGAAGTTGCCAGACGAAGAGAAAACGAGTGCTGCAAAATTGAACACTACCTGTCTCGAGATTTTTTAGGGGAAAAAGGGAGAGAAGGGGGTACCTCTCAGGTTCTCCCCTTAGGCCCCTGTAGCTGCATCTATGAAGGAACCTGTAGGATGGGCACTGTAAAGCGGCACTAAGGCCAGTTCCTTCAAACTGATGTTCTTAGTAAAGTTGTACAACTTCCTTCTATATTCTTTTGCTCCGTTCACTTTCATTCGGCAAGAAATTGGCAGTGGCTTAGCTCACCTATGCCATGGTATACGTAGCGAGAGATACGGTATATGCCTGGTTACGCCACCCCCGCATCACCATCATCTCTCGGTCACAGGCGAGCGGCGTCGGCAGCTGTGACGTCACTCGGCAGCTCCTCTCGGTAAAAGGCGAGCAGTGCGGCGCGCGGCGCACCAGCTGCGCGGCTGTGACGTCACTCGGCTCCTCGCGCATGCACACAAGTGGTGCCGAAGGCCCACAATGAAACGGCGAGACTGCGGGTAATGTAGCTCTCGCTACCAAAAATAGATAATATATGTGCTCAGAGCTCAAAATTAGGAGTTAATAGTGTGTGTGTGTGTGTGCGTGTGTGTGTGTGTGTGTGTGTGTGTGTGTGTGTGTGTGTGTGTGTGTGTGTGTGTGTGTGTGTGTGTGTGTGTGTGTGTGTGTGTGTGTGTGTGTGTGTGTGTGTGTGTGTGTGCGCGCGCGCGCTTAGTAGTTGCTTGAATGAACCCCTTTCCTTATTCTTTTCCTCCTTTCGTAATTCCTTTATTCCTTTCCTCCTTTCGTAATTCCTTTATTCCTTTCCTCTCCTCGTAACCGCCTTAACCGTTACCGCGCCCTAATTATCGCCGGGATCGGCCAATCATCGAAGCATATGTAAGGAGCAGAACAGAATCAAGTGAAAAGAATTGCTTTATTCCACCAGCCCTGTACACCCGTACGACAACCAAAGCACCCACCTATAGTACGTCAGTCCACAAGCGAAGTTCCATCAGTGATGCGTAACCCGGTCGCCCTCCTGGGAGCGTCCCGCTTCCGTTCTCAGCTCCGGATGCGAGTCTGGAGAGAGCAGCTTCCTGTGCGTGACGCGCTGCTGTGCGGCGGAGAGCCCCCCCCCCCCCCCCCCCCCCCATCAACCTGAGAAAGAGAAGGCGGCAGGCAGCTACCGGGATTCTCCCGCTGGATGGCTGGCGTCCCGGCGTGCCGTGCTCCCGCTATAATAGAAGGCAAATTAAAGAGACGAACGAAGCTGAGAAAATTCGGTCGAGGGCTCATGGTTTGCAGCGGCTGCTCTTATGTGCCATACGGCACTGAATTTTAAATCGTTGATACAGAGGGTTGATTTTCTATCGGAGTAATTTGAAGAGTCGGATACAACTTAAGAACAGAGCGGTGAAAATAATGACAGCGGAGACCGAGGTACAATTATGCAGCGAGAGAGAGGTATAATTATTCAAGGAGAGGCAGTGGCACACAATGGGATGCCGTGATGTGCAGAGACAGGCATACGTAGGTAGGAACAATGTGCGAGCCTTGTCGCCAACGATACCAACGTACGGAAGTTCGGGACCTCGTTAGGCTGCTAATTCCTGCTAACAGGAGTTTTTATAATTTGGTGCGCTGTTCCGTTTTCTCCGCATTAGTTGTGCAAACGTAGAAATAATGGAAGTTAATGAAATATGAAATAATGAATAATGAAATATGAAATATGAAAGGGCGCGTCCTACCACTTCTCTGGCAGTGCAGACAAGACGAGGACGTCGAGAAGGTGGACCTCCCATTAACTTAATACTGTGACTCGGTCTTGTGAAAAAAAAAAATTGGCTGATGGTTTAGCAGGGCTGAGTACAAAATATTGCGCGAAAGCAAAGTTTTTTTGCAGGTGGACACCATCACCAAGTAACAGGAAGCGCAATTGACGTGTCCACTGACCCAGGGAGCCAGTTATGCGCGTCTTCAACTTTTCATCATCGTAAATGCCAATTTACCCAATCTACGGCGGCGGCCTATGCCTCAGTGCCGCGTTTCTGCAGCAATGTTGTCAACGCCAACGCGTATTGCTCTAGCGCTGTGTTTCTGCCACAACGTCGTCCACGCCAGCGCATGCAGAGTACATCTCTGTCACTACCGCCGCATAGCTCAACGTGCCAATGTTAGTTCCGCGACCGTACTAATGGACGAAGAAGATGGTGTGCAATGCACATCCCGAGGGTGTCTTGCAGTTTAGCACACAAGCCTTTTAACACAAGCCTTGTGTTCTGCTGTGCTGAAGCCAGTCAGTGTGGGTGTACTTCCATGCAAAAAAAAAAAAAACTTCGGCCTAAAGAGAGAATTACCACTTGACCAGTATGGCATCCGGTACTTATCTGTAGAAAATGAGGATGGCGTACCATTTGACTTAATAATGCTGATAGGCCTCCACTGTATATAGCGCTCCAGAATGGCAGGCTACCATTGTGACGAAGACGCAAGACCTGCCCGAACTTACTTTCGGGAAAGCATGGACTGGTTTCTAGCCATCCAGACAGCCGCTGCGGAGCCTCCGGAGTGGCTCTCGAGACTAGAGCCAGTGTGCAATATGGGTGAATTTTAATCTGACGAAGCCAGATTCATGCTGGCTGACCACGACAGTGCCGTGTGTATGTACAGAGGGCAAAACACATGCCTAGAACAACCAAACTCTGTGTTCCGTAGCTCGCAAATCCGCTGCGACCAAGAAAGCAAAAATGACGATGAACTCTACGAGTTTAACAGAACATGTGTACATCCAGACCATTTTTAACCAAATCTTGTCGCTAGTTATCGCGTGTTAAGCCCGAAACACGCTCAGATCGTGTTCTAGACATGCGTTTTGCCCTCTGTACATAGCGTTTAGTGTGCGTTGTTGATTGTCTGTTTTGCTGAATGTTATGTGTCAAAGCCAGGCAATAAAGAAAAAAAAAGAAAAAACTGCGGCGTTAGCCTAGTGCTCTCGCTCAGTGGCTAGCGGAGCTTACCTGCTAGCGCCACCGCAGGTTCGAATCCCAGCCGCGGATACTTATTTGATTCATTTTTATTTATTCGTTTCACTTGGCACGAAGTAACAAACATTGCAAACCCACAAACATCGCGAGATCTTGCTTGGGGTTTACCCATCAGATAGTGCTTTCACGCTAAAAATAAAACAAAAGCAAAGGCGTGTCTGTTGTGCTTCTGTGCGCTCTGGACTGCTTAAGGAGGATGATCTCCCATCTCGTTAAGATGTCTTACGGTGCAGACAACTGCAGGGAAGTCACGACAAAGGATGTCTAAAACCGGGAAAGTTGACAGCACAGAGAGGGGACTTGGAGGGAGAATGGGGAGTGCGCGAGGGCTCCTAGGAGGAAGAGGGGGAGGAGGAGGAACGAATCTGCGCAAACACCACGTCGCGACGTTGCTACGGTGATGGGCTGAGACGCGCCCTGAATCCAAAGAGACCCGGACAGCGCCAATTCTGCTGCTCCTCATCATGCGCGCGTTCTTGTATTTTTTCTTTTATTTAGTCCAATTTCTTCGTCATTTCCGTTTTCTTCGAGCCCCCGGTTCGCTCCCTCTGTCGGACGACTGCGTAATTCGGATGGCTGCCAGACTGATTATGTACACATGGCCTGTGTATCTTCCTCGTACGTTTGCTCAAAAAAATGCAATACTTGTTTGTTTTCTCTTTTTAATACTAATATTTCGCTTTTCCTTGCACGGTCATCGTCATACCGAGTGCCGAACTTACGCAGTCAGCTTATACGCGGTCTCCTAAAACTGCGCAGGGCCGTGGAAGCCTGAGATGGCCTTGGCCAATCACGGGGCTTGAATTTAGAAGACGCTGTGTTCCTAACTACCTTCGAATGGCTGAGGTTCGTGATCGGCTGACTAGATTAAGTGTGGTGAATGGCCATTGCATTACATATTGTTGACCAATCAGGAACCACTACTAATCGCAGGGGAACGCGGGAACTCGGCTTCTACTAATCTGATGCCTGCTTCGACCTCCAAAGAGTTGCATAGTACTTGCGAGGCCGAGCAAATAGAAGCGCTCGGAGCCGCTTGATTGGAAGCTAGGCAGGAAAGGGCTCTAGATTAAACCGAACTACGTGATTTCTACTCTTATTTTTACTTGGCAAGAATTTAAGATTCAGCACAGTAGTTATGCAAGCAAAAAGCTGCACGCCTCAGTGAGTCGATGTGCTGCGTACGTTGAAATGTTGCGAGCGAATAAGTTAAAGTTGGGACACAGCACAACCAATATAATCATATGAAAATGAAACATAGAAAAGAAGCACTTTGCGCAGTTCTGACGTCATTGCGGTAATGCTTGCCCTCTGCGCGCGTCTTTGCAAATGAAGTGGGTTCTGCTTGTAGTGTAAGCACATGTGCAAAAATAGATTTATGTCACAAATGACGGATTGATTACGAGGGCAGAGCTAAAAATAACCGGATCCGTGCCCAAACCGGTACATTTTTTAAAAAACGTTTCAGACAAAATGGCAGAGTCTAAAGGAGAGGTTTCTTCTTTCTGTATCCTCATTCCTTTCTGTCTGTTTCCTTTCCTTACTTCATTCGTTTCATTCTTTTCTTTCTTTGCTTCGTTAGTGTCACTCTTTCCTTTCTTTCTTTCTTTCTTTCTTTCTTTCTTTCTTTCTTTCTTTCTTTCTTTCTTTCTTTCTTTCTTTCTTCCTTTCTTTCTTACTTTCTTTCTTTCTTTCTTTCTTTCTTTCTTACTTTCTTCCTTTCTTTCTTTCTCTCTTTCTTTCCTTCCTTTCTTTCTTCCTTCCTTCGTTCCTTTCTTTCTCTACGATACCACAGGCTTCGCCTTTCAAATTAGCTATTTCTTTCACACGAACCTGATAGCGTGGTCAGGCACATATCCATAACATATCCATAACATATAAAAAATATCTATAACATGTCCATATCCATAAATATCCATAAGTTGTATTCTCCATCAGCGTGGCACAACCGTATCAAAACAACCCAAGAGCCCACATCCTTCGATCCACTTGGTTCTAGTACATAAAAATAACCTACGCAGTAATGAAATAGCGAATACTACAAATAAATAAGTATGCCTGCAGTCTCTTAGCCATTCCTCCGGTGCAACGAATAACAGCAAATCCGCACGATAATTTCTGCCTTTCTGCCTCAGTGTAAAATACCTGTTTATTAATTTGTTCCTTCTGCTTGCCATGGAACTGACTGATTTAATATTCTACATAGTCCGTATGTGTGGTCCTTTGAATCTAACCATCAAGACATGCTGGGCAAGAATGAAGGAGACGTGGATTGAAGGCGAGGGCATCATCCCAGCAGGTCTCCCGAACCTTCGAGGTGGTGGTGAAATGGTTTTGCCAAGACGAAGTTGAAACAGTTTAATGTGGTGACATTTTTGCCGAGAGTTTAACATAGGCTTTTTCATTCACTGCCAGAATAAGACATTGCCGTTCTGAAGTACGGTACTAATGAGAAACGCTACATTGAAAGCAGGAACATATTGCAGGAACGAATGATACCTTTCCTGACATAACGCTGAATTTCCCTGCACTCCTCCGGTACATTAAGAAGAAGCGCGAAACTCAATCGTCGATTACGTCCCTATTTTAAATGCTAGTGCAAAAACACTTACCATGCTTTACCTAAAGCCTATATAGACTTCAATGCTTGAATATCGCGAAATTTTCAAAAAAGTGCTGCAGTTGCCCTTTAAGAGTGCACCTTAAGGGATTAAGTTAGGGTAGCAATATGGAAATGAGTGTCAAACGCTGGCCATACAGCAGCTGCAATTGAAGCCATATTTTTACACCGCTGTTAAGGGGTACGGTGAAACACATCGCCGAAGACTAGCTCTGAGAAATAATGTAGAGGCCTCCACTGACCTAGATGGCAACGGTAGGTAGATCTCAAGAATGTCTAGGTATGTAAACACGTGAGTCAACGATCGATGTTCTTGAACAACGCTATTCATACCAAAAACACTGCGCTGGTAGCCAAATGCATGGAACCATTTTATTATTTTCTTCTAAAAAATTCTTTACTATCAATCAGATTAACAAAACAGCTTTAACGCCGCACTTATTGCGCTCTAATAGTAGTTTATATTTCAACGTCGTCACTTGTACGTACTTTTTCACCAAAAGATGCTTCGCAAAAGACTGGTTCCCTGTGCGAAGCTCGTTTGAGTGGGTTTTGGGTAGTTGATTCTTTGGCGGGCAAGCACAAGACCGACATTGTGAAGTTTGGAAGTGAGTGCTCAAGAACAAAATACAACTCCTCCAGCTGACTTCCTCCCCATTCGGGGAAATACGGAAGGATAAAGAAAAAAAATACACACAGCTCTAAGTTCGCGCGCGAAAGCCATTAATCAAATTTGAACTCTCTGTTTTGTTAGGGCCCACTTTTCTTGATCTTTGCCTCAGCCTAGTCTTAAACCAGTGCTGTGAAATGGGGAGAAGTTTAGGCGCGCAGTTTACCATTCTCAGTTGAACAAAAGTGAAAGACTGGTGTTAGTTTAGCGCGTTTCTCCGGGAAAGAGTTTGAGAGTAGAGTATGTGACTGGCTGGTGTTCATGTGTGTGAGCGGGTGCGCACGTGTGCGTTTGTGCGTGCGTGTGCTAAGCATGGGAAGCTCTGTCCAAAAGAAACAACCTCAAGAGATCAAAAGTTTTGCTTCTTTGCTAACTCCCCATTGCCTTCCCAATCTCTTAGCACCATTTCCCCACAGCCTGGCATTTTCTACGCCTCTGAACTTAATTAACGCCCCACTAATTAGTTTTCGCCAAGGGCAAAGCCTGTAGGCTGACTTTCACTCTCACTACCCTTTCTTCTTTTGCTTTTTCTCAGATTGGTGAGTTTTGTTTTTAAGGTTACAAAAAAAATAACGTTTAAAGGCGTGCGTTTATCCGCTGGCAAAAACCTTCCAACTTCTTTCTCAGTTTTCCCCAGTACAACTTTCGCAGCGAGCCACGATCGCTACGCACAGAAACCCCGCTAACTTATTTTTCTGTATATTTGACCAGTTTCTAAAGCGGACAAACCGCAGAGCTCTCCTAGCCTGGCTTCGTTCAGTTTTGTTTCAGTAATGTAATAATATGCTGAGTAGCCAGCCACTTTCTGCACCCGCGTATGGAATTTATATTAAAGCCAAATACGTGAGCTCACACAGACAGTTTTGAATGCTTCGTAGCACACAGAAAATGGCGTGTTCAAATATCCGTTGAATGCACTCACAATTCAGGTCGAAATAGCGGAATCAACTATGAGACAAAGAATAAGACATACTATAGGATAAATATTAATGCGGAACTATTCACTTGCTAGAATTGTGCGACGTGTGCAAGGCTGTGCACTACAGCACAGGAAATTTTCAACTATCAAGTTGAGGAAAAACTTTCATGATGGCTGAAACTTTTTCTGTTTTGATCTATCATAGATGTAAGCTCGGGATGAAGAATGGTTTGGTTTGTGGGGTTTAACATTGATCCGCCTGATCTCACCGCTGCGAGTAGCCGAGCTTGTAACGAGACAAAAACAAAGGTTTGGTTTGGTTCATGGGGTTTAACGTCCCAAAGCGACTCAGGCTATGAGGGACGCCGTAGTGAAGGGCTGTGGAAATTTCTACCATTTGAGGTTCGTTAGCGTGCACTGACATCGCACAGCACACGGGCCTCTAGAATTTCGCCTCCATCGAAATTAGACCGCTACGGCGGGGTTCGAACCCGCGTCTTTCGGGTCAGCAGCCGAGTGTCATAGCCACTGAGCCACCGCGGCGTCAGGATGAAGAATGGATGGCGAGAGAAAGTAGCGCTTTTGAAGCGAGGGCACTGCATAACACGGTTTCAAGCAAGAATCTTGTGTGAAGCCTCGGAGTAACACAGATAAGCTTAGATTAGTTGGGTTAGTTTGGGTTAGAGTGTCGCGCCAGCTGCTGCCGAGTGGAGAGAGGGAGTGAAGATTGAGAGCGAGAAACGCGGTTGCGTGCACGTGCACATGCCAGAAAGAAGAGGCCAAGAATGAACACGAGCTTTCACACGTCTACTCGGTTTAGCTACGTCGAAACCCGACCCCCTTTTTTTTTTGTTATACAGGAGTCATCGGGTTTCTGATTACTATGTAATAACTAGGGCCCGAAAATTTTGGCATTTGCCTAAACATGCCTATAAATGCCTAAACGGGGGATTTTTGCAGTTGCCTGCCTTTTTGTCATTTTTTAGGAAATACTACCTATTTAACCGCATTTTTTGCCTTTAAATGCCTAAATCCCGCACTTTGGACCTCGGTGCCGTTTTTCAATTTTGAGACATCTGTCTATGTATGGTGAAAGGCGCGCACCGATGCACGCACAAAAAGCGCGGGTCTCGCCGAACGTTTTTCTCGAATTGTAAATTGAACGCAGTGTAACAAAGTGTTTATCTCGAAGTGTAGCAAGACACGAGTAAGAGACCTGACATGCATTAGTGCAAACTTCTCAAAATTGACGGAAAGGATGACAAAGTTAGAAAAGGCTGGACTCTCAATAGATGAATCATTGAAGGTTGTGGCAGAAGTACCAGCAGCACTTCGGAGACTGGAAGGAAAGGGTTCTACTGCTTCTACAAAGATGCAACAATTCGTAGAAAAAAATAGGTGCTTAGAAACAATTTCTTAAATCAGAGACTTTCTACGCAGAGACGATACGGCCACATCACCTGAAGGCCTAAGCCTTTATCAACTCTCATGTTTTAGTTTCGCGCCATTAACTTCATGTGATGTCAAAAGAAGCCTTTTAAAGTACAAAGCTATGCTTAGCGAAAACCGAAGGAGCTTCAAGTTCGGAAACCTGAGAATGCGCTTTATTGCTTCAGTTGAGGACTGCGTACGCTCCGTGCTTGATTTACAATTAAATCTTGTACATATGAATAAAAAGTATTATTCAAAGCGCCTATTTTTGCTTTATAGCGCCTATTTCAATATTTTTTAGAGCCTAGATGCCTGCCTATTTCAGGGTTCTTTAGTGCCTAAATTTCCGGGCCCTAGTAATAACGCACTACGTGATAACGCACAAAGCTCCATGTGATAACGCACATGAAACTTTGGACACGGGCGCCGACGAAACCAATTTGCCGAGCTTTACGTACAAAGAGTTAACGTTGATGTTCCTTTCATTGATCCGCGTGGTCTCTCCGCTGCGATTAGCCATGCTCGTAAGAAGGAATAAAAAAAACCACCTCTCTTGTTTTTCCTCTACCTTGGTAAGGAATTTGTAGGAAGTATAGAATGATGAATGATGGTCGCACGTCTTCTAGCTGAAGCTTAATCAACAACAATTTCTCAGGAAAGTCTATTACATGGTAACTGTGCCTGTACTATTTCAGCTTAATTGCCATCAACTCTTCCGCAGTTTTTTTTTTTTTTTGGTGTGACCAGTAGCTTGCCTCTGTAGCACTGCCAATAAAAACAATATTGCACCAAGGTTTTCTACGAATGCATACGAAAAAGCCCGTCCACGATAATTTGGACAACACACTCTGAGCAGAAACCATGTAGGCGGAGATATTTTCAAAATGTTGTACATGTTTCCAAAAATCCTTATTTCGAAGCTTTTCGCTTCTTACAGCCGTAACATATAGCAACACGACGCCTTGGATGAGAGTTTAAGCCGGCAACAGTCGTACACCTGACACCGAACGGCGCACAGGACAGCGCTCCGGCGATGGTCGGTTATGCGACCATGACAAGATGCGCGTCGCGCAATCGTATGTCATCCGGTTACGTTTGGCGTTACAATGTCTTGCACATCTTTCTTTTTATACAAAGGCTTGGGGATATTAAATTAAATGGACAGCAGTGGCGCCTGTTGGCGCGAATCCAGAACCTCAAAGGCGAAAATGTTAAAAGCAGCGCGGACTACATGCAAAAAAAAGTTTCTTTCTGTACTGTGTATTTGTAATACGGCATCTCAACGAAAACTATTTTTAATAAAGACAAAGAACAGTAGAGAGTACCGAGAGAACCGTACGTAGTGACAGCATACAGTTTCTTACCGCGTTCCCCATCTGGTGTCTTGTAAAGCTGGCTTCGCCTTCTAAGCGCCGTGTGTACTGAAAGGCCAGCTTAACAAGAAAGCAAGAAAAAAAGATTCTTTTTTATTGTTATTATTCCAGGACCGTATTTTTCTATATTCAATTCGTTTCGTTATCTTCTTGGCCTATCGCATTGGTCGCGTTGACTAACGAGGTGATCTGAGCTCTCGGTGGCGTAATGTTTGTGACAGACGACCAGAATAAAGGGAAGCGAAACCAAAAACTGCCGAATACGCTCACTGGCTTATAGCTTGCATGCCACCCAAGAAAGATAAAACAGCTAAGTTAGGTAAAAGGAGATGAGTTCATCCTAGGTACGTTTGTTCTCTGGACTTCCGTTTATTTTATATTATGTCCGATTGTTTGCTTGCAAATACTTCGCTTCTATGGCTGAGAGCCAGCACGAGCTGTAATATAGCAGCAGAAAGGTTCAGTTTCTGAAAAAAATACTTTATGTATTCAGATTGCACAGCCCTTATGTATTCAGATTGCACGGCAGGATACCCGGCCCATCTGTTGCGGAACATCGCGAAAAAAAAAGCTAAACTTTGAGGCAGAGTATGAGCATCGAGCATTAGCAATATCGAGAGAGAGAGAAAAAAACTTTATTTACACAGGAATTCGGGGCACGCCCCAGGGTCCCCGCACGACCCCACTGCACTCAAGTGTTTATGTTCCTGAGGTCCATAACACTGGCAGCACGGCCGGTGGCGATGGTCTGCACGGCCGGGTCCCCCGAGCGCAGCAGGGTCTCCCAGTCCTCCCAGGTCTTGAGGTTCTCTAGGTCCCGCGGGGGAGGGTCCGCCGGGCAGAGGGAAAGGATGTGGAGGGAAGAAGCGAAGGGTTCTGGGCATAGGGCACATGCATAAGTGCGAAAGGATGGATGATAGTGGGCAAGGTTAAGGGGTGAGGGGAGAGTGTGTGTCTGTAGTCTGCGCCAGAGTGTTGCGTGTTTGTTATCTAGGGAGGGGTGGGGCGGGGGGTAGAGCTGGCGTGAGGCTCTGTATGCCTGGGTCAGCTCACTGAATGTGTGCATGCGCTCCTTCGTGAATCCCCGATCCGAGGTCACCTGAGCCCGGTTTAAAGAACCTCGGACTAAAAGGTTGGCAGCCTCGTTTCCAGGATTCCCGGAGTGCGCAGGCACCCATATCAGCTCCACATGGCGGGGCGGGGGTGCATCGGGCGAGCCCAGTATGCCAAAAGCAGGAACATGAACTCGGCCTCGAGCAAAATTTAAGATCGCAGTATTAGAGTCACTTAATATATACCGGGGTTCCGTGCGAGTGATGGCAAGTGCAATGGCGGCTTCCTCTGCAGCCTCTGGGGACGTGTCTGGAGGGAGAGGTAGTGTGAGGTGGGTGGATGAAGAGTCCACCACAGCCGCCGCGGTGGCTCAGCGGTTATGGTGCTCGGCTGCTGACCCAAAAGACGCGGGTTCGATCCCGGCCGCGGCGGCTAGAATTTCTTTGCAGGAGAAATTCTAGAGGCGCGTGTACTGTGCGATGTCAGTGCACGTTAAAGAACCCCAGGTGGTCGAAATTTCCGGAGCCCTCCACTACGGCGTCTCTCATAGCCTCAGTCGCTTTGGGACGTTAAAACCCCATAAACCAAAACCAAACAGCTGCTATCGCTTCATCACCCGTGCAGGCAGCGTCCACCCATACGGCGTCCGGCTCGGGGCCGTACGCTCGATGGAGTGCCTTCGCACGGGCTCTGCGGAGCTGCTCATGGTGGGAGGGGTGCATATTCCTCGGGAGCAGCCTGATGAGAAGCTCCCGGTGAAGGGGTCGTGGGATGGCGAGAAGGGTTGGGTCGTTGGCTCACACAAACTTCCACAGGTCGGTATATCCTGGACTCCCTTAGCAATATCGAACGAATACTGCTTCATTAGCCATATTCACTACATCCGGTACAATTTTTTCGTTTTATCCGCTTATTTGCTTTTTGATGCAGACGTATACAGCGCAAGAAGACAGCTCGTTTGGCACCAATTCGAATGTCCTACGTCAATCAGTTTGGCCGTAATGGACGTTTGAAGTTTCAAGAAGTCACAGTTTGAGGAAATAAAGGTCGTCGGTGCGAATCTCTATAATGCAGTACGCTTTTATTCGACTAGTAATCTTATGTTCCGTAACGCGCTGAATCGTTTGATATCACTCCTAACATTTTAGGACAATCAGGCGGACCCCAATCTGTGTACCAGTCAATGGCACCACCCACTGGTCCCACTTGAATGGCCTTGTGCTTCATACTAACGCGACCTTGAGTAATGTGAGTATTACTCTATCAGTTACTATCAGAACTTCGAAGTGACTTTGTGAATTGGACTATGTTCAACCCCAAAAGGGTAATTTGTCTCACTGTATGATCTTTTGTTCGGAGCAGGCTCTCCAGTGTATATATGCGTGTACTGAATTGTTTGTTTGGTTTGTACACAATAAATTTCTCTTTGTGTGACGACAGTTACCCCATACATTCATAATTTTTCACACACGTTGAAGAAAACTGTCCCTAAAGCTTTAGTGTATGTGGTGTTCTCGGCCACGACCAAACTTGCACAACTCTGCTGCAAGAACAACCAGGCCCAGAGGAGAAAAGCAGGCTGCGTTTAGAAGCATAAGAAACCTTTCGTCACATGTAAGAGTGGATTCGTGTAGAAGATCCCCCTTTCATGTGGCAGATGCTGCGTGGGCCCGACCGGTCGTTCCATAAACGATCGGTTGTTACAACACAAAAACGCTCACCGGTCTGGAACCGGGAGTAATGTGGCAGTGCATTGTGCGTCTTACAAAGACTCTATTTCCTTCTTGGGCCCGTGCCGCATACTAAGAATATACAAGGAAAAGGTCACACGTGCGAGATATCCGAGACGAGATTCGTCAAGATTGAGACAGGACCACGTCATTCGCAGTGCACAAGAAGGAACTTGCATACCTGGATGACCACTTTTAAGGCGAAAGCCTCTAATGCCTCTTTGTTGTCGACAGAAAGTTGTCAGCAGAAGTGTTACGCTTTTTCTAGTCAGACCAGAAAAATAACCTTTGTGCACGATGGGATTCGAACCACCATCCTTCCGTTCCACAGCCGAACGTGCTAATAGCTACCCTACTTCCTGCCAACGCATATGCAGTTCTCCTTGTCCAGGACGCTGGAGAGTGTTTGCAGAAAGGCATCGAATCAGACGAATGCCTCCAAAACGCCCTCCAGTCTCTCCAGCATTTAAGATTCACAAACAAATGTGTACTTAATTAACATCTTTACCACAAATCAGTGACACAGGAAGCAACACCGCGCTAAAGGCTTTCGCTTCACCGTACTTTAGGTCCACAGAGTGCACCCCTAAATTTTAAGGGGAAAGCCTTTAATGCCTCATACTGTCGTTAGCAGACGCGTCGGCAGCCGTGTCGACAGACGCGTTGGCAGATTTGTCCGCCTTTCGGCGTCACTGCTTAAAGGGATACTGAGGCGGTTTTCGAATCAGCTAACCTTCTAGGGTTTTGAAGTAGTGTCATTGCTGATCACGTCTGTGAAATTATTTTTTCGATTTTGGCTAAAACAGCGGCGCAATCACCAATTAAAAACACGATGTTCAAATTTCCCGCGCCCCGCGCGAGCGCAGGAGAGGGGAACAGCGGAGAGGGAAACCTCGTCCATGTCGGCCAGCGTGACGTCATGTTGAGGAGCCGGGGATGCTTCGGCGCACCCGAGCGCGCTTTCAGCGCGCGTTGTTTCTCGTGCTGCATGCGTTGTTCCTCGTACTGCGTGCGTTGCGACGTACAAAACGTGTCAGCCGATCTTGAGAATCAGATTCAACAGGTACTACTCTGCGTTCGTGTCCACGAACAACTACGGCCGCGACTGTGTCGTCTTCCACTGTTTTCCGCAATACCACAAGCTCGCAGCACAACCGCTCGCTGCTGTGACGAAGAATTCAAGCCGACTAAAGCAAGCTTACTCTGCTCGAAACACTTTCGTAAGAGCGGCTACAGGCAGAGCTTGTCCTAGTGTGATCTCTGGAGATTTCTGTCGAAAAGGCGCGGCTGAACCATGACACAGTTCCATCGATTTCCTCGCGCATAAGAGGCGTGTCACCATTCCGAAGAAGCGCCTCTTTTAAAAGTAGAAACATGCTCACTTAGCCCCTGAACAAAAGCTTATAGAGGCTTAAGCATGTGTTGCTCTCCTCAGCTTAGGTGCGGCCAGACCACCTGAGACGTGCTCAGCAAGGCTCGGTTAGTGATTTTATACTCGGTTCGACGCGTCCAAGCAAGCAAGCAAGCAAGCAAGCAAGCAAGCATCGAAGCTCTTCATATGCGGCATCTCGTTTAATCCTAGCTAAGCAATTAATATGAAAGCGTTCGACGTTGATTTCGGATGCAAATTTATGAGAGAAATGAATGCCAACCGAGTTTTTGCAAAAAAACACTGCAACCTTACTCGGTTTCTTCATCAAGTTGTGGCAGCGGGCGAGTTGCAGCTAGCTTGGCTTTTAAACACACATATAGTTGGCAACTACTTCACTGAACCTAAACTGCAAATCTAGGAAGGGCGAACGTTTCCGAGGCAGCGATTAATATTTTCTGGCATCTGCTGAACGCGCCAGGAGTGAAGCGTATTTGTGCGCGTATTTGGCTTGGTTTCCAGCGCACCATGATTGCGTCACTATCTTGTGGTCACATGCCTCGCAGTGCATGGCCACTGCGCTTCGCTAATTTTGACACCATCTTTGTGCTCCTTCATCGTTCACTTGAAATACTTTCTTGCCCCAACCTGCAACGCCGGGTACTGAGAACAGGATTTACACAGTGCTTTGGGCCTTTTCTTTAGGATGACGCTCTTCCGGGCGAGCCAGGAGGCGTCCGGTGGTGGTAATTGACTTGAGTATTGTTCGCACCCCTTCCTTTCCGAGAATACGAGCCGATGTTGTGCTGGCACCTTTTACGCATGGTCTGTATCGCGTCTTTGACGCTGGCGTATGCTTGTGCTAGGCATAGAATTTTTTGCTTGTGTCTTTTTTGGTTTCAGGCGATACGTGGAATGAGCAAACTGTAGTATCCTTTACTTCGGTGGTCAGTAAAAAAAAAATAGTCGCCGTATTCGCTTTTACAACGACACGGAAAGCTGCGATCTGCCCTCAACGCAGCGCCGGATCCGCATCGGCAGCTGCTCCAGTCCTCAAAGTGACGTCACGACCTCTCTTGACCAATCACGGGCGGCGGCGCGCCGCGCGGCGTGCCCCGCGGCACAGGCCGCATATTTCGGCTAAAAAAGGCAATTCGCGCTTGTTTTTGCCTTATTTGTATGCAACATTCCAGTATACAGCATGAAAAACTATAGGATGCCGCTGCCAGCCCGATTTTCAGAAAAAGTGCTTCAGTCTCCCTTTAAAAAGAACCTGCGCCGAGGGTTGGAATCGAACCAGGGACTTTGGCATTTGAAGCGGAGACGCTACCACTCCGCCACAAAGGCTCAAGATTCGAGCGTGAATTAAGGCGCATCCAGTGAATGCATGGGTTTCATAAATAAAATAAAATTAATAAAGGAATAAAGTCAAGAAAAGGAAAAATAAAAGTAAGAAAATAAACAGAAATAAAAACGAAATAAACAATAGGATATGAAAATAAAATAAGAACAATAAAAATAAGAAAAGGAGTAAAAATAACAATAAAAAGCAGAATATGAAAGATAAAAAAGTAAATAAAAAGAAACAGTGCGCCAGGAAACGCTTTCGCCTTGCAGCACTTTAGAGAGCCAAAGTGCCCCCTGAATTTATTTTGCCCATGTTGGTACTTCAGTCTTCCTTTCCCTTTCGGTCGCTGTTACTGTGCGACATGATGCGCCATTATTTCTTGTTTCTCTCTTTTTTCTTGCTATGAACGTCAGTTATAACTTCGCTCACGGTTTAAAGCTTCGCCTTCATGCGCCACCTGCCACGTTAAAGTTGCCCTTTATGCCTTTTATCATCTGTTAGTAGCCCCACTGGAGCGCTTTAGTTTCTCTTTTGTGTAACCTATAAATTCTCTTTTTTGTCTGATAATAAAGCTCAGTTGTTCGTTAAGCGCCTGTGTACACAGTTGTGTCACGTTCCTTCCTTTCGCGCTGTTTTCTTCGCTTAAGTTCCAAATACACGCACACAAATTTTTCAATTTTGCTCAGTAGTAGAACATAGTGCATGTCTGGTCAAATGTTTAGGGGAATCCCCCAAGGTGGAGTAAATTTGTAATAAGGGAGTAATTACTCATTGGCATCCACCCAAGCGCAGCCATACGGCTACAAAGGAAAGCTATACAGCTTTCTCAGAAACTTCGTAGTTAAAGAAAAATTCGTCCTGGTCCGGGGTTCGAACCCGGGACCACCGCTTCACCGGAGCAGTCGCTCTACCAACAGAGCTAACTGGGACTTTTTTTTTCTTCAACATGGTATTTATTACAGTGATGTAATGTTCTATGTACAAGCCATTATGAAAACAGTGTTAAACAATACATATTGAAAAGACCATGCACTAGAAAAGGGGCAATGCAGAGCACATCACTAATAGTGAGTGCCACTCCGGTTCGTACTCAGTCTGGGCATACACGTCTCTTAGATGAACAACCATTCGACTGAAGTGATCCTTTGTAGACACAACAGGTTCACAGTGTCTGTCCATCATGCGGGTTTTCCAGAGGCTGTGCAGTCCAATCAGAAAGAACATGTCCAGGTGTTCATTAACAAATGGCAGCGCAGTGAGATAGCGAACAGAATGTGGAGTCAGATGAATTCTTTTTTTTAAATGTGCGTTGCAGGATATCCCAGAAGAGTACTGCATCTTTGCAACTGATGAAACAATGCTCAATTGTTTTTGGTTCATCACAAAGGCGGCAATTAACGGTACACACAAAAATGCCCTTTTTATCTAACCATGTTCTAACGGGCAACGCACCGGTGTGTAACTTAAAGAAAAAGGTCTTTGTACACGGCGAGACTGGCATCCTACGTACTCTTTTGAGTACGTCATGCCCCGGTAAACCAAAATACAGAGAACGGTACATGGGCGGAGGGAAGAGCATACATAATCAAATCCTTATACAACTTTTTCCTCGACACTAAAAAAAAGAACTCAGGAGAAAAACGAACAAGTAGGAAACGGACAGCCAAATACACCTCTTGCATTATGCCCCACAAACACGGACGGTCACAAACATTGGAAGACACAATGAGGTTGGGTAAAACATGAACTAAATTTGTTTGCAGGAATGAGCGTACTATTGGGTGTGTAGTGTTACGGAAAAACATGAAACGTGACACTATCTGTCGGACATACAGGTGAACTAGACCAAGGCCGCCAGCGCTTACAGGCCAAAAAAGGTTATTACGCCTCATGGATTCAAAAGACGAATCCCACACAAAAGCGGTGGTCCCGGGTTCGAACCCCGGACCAGGGCGAATTTTTCTTTAACTACGAAGTTTCTGAGAAAGCTGTATAGCTTTCCTTTGTAGCCGTATGGCTGCGCTTGGGTGGATGCTAATGAGTAATTACTCCCTTATTATAATGCATGTCTGAAAGGAATAAGAGGCTAGGAGTTATCTGCTTACACGACAACCCAAATTTGCTTTTGTTGCGAAAGCAACACTACACTAGCCGCCGAGCCATTTCGCGGAGCCGAGGAAAGGTCATGCTGCGCATGCGCGAGGAGCGGTGACGTCACACGGCGTATAGCTGACGCGCCGCCGCCATCGCAGCACGGGTGACTCGGAGGTGCCGCCGCCGCGCTCACCACTTGCGCATGCGCAGTAGCGGCGCATAGCTAGTGTGCCGGGGCCGCCGCCGCCGCTGCCGCGCGCTCTCCATCGCCTCTCTCTCTCTCTCCTCGTTGCTTTCGCAATCCTCCATGTTTAGCCAGAGCTAAACCACTGCCAATTTTTTTTTTGTTTCTCTTGAACAATTTCACCTAGGAAACCATAAACTCACGTCAATTCCCGAAGCACCGCTCTCTTTTCTCTTTCCTTAAACTCTTCCCCCTGATTTTCTCTTCCATCGCTCGTTACGCTCCCCTACAGTCTCCTTTGAATCGTTTTCGTGGCTCGCCCGTCTTATGATTATATACTTGAATGCAAGCTGTACTCATCGTTTTCCCACTTTTCTCCTCAACGATGTTGCAAAGAATTATAGCTTCAGAGTGTCTGCGTTCCATCTAACCAAACTTTATTCCCCAGCTAATTTATTTTCTAATGAGCCACCGCGGTTACTCAGGGGTGATGGAGCTCGGCTGCTGACCGTAAAGGCGCTGGTTTGATCCCGGCCGCGGCGATCGCATTTCGATGGAGGGGGAATGATAGAGACTTTTTTACTGTGCGATGTCAGTGCAGGTTAAAGAACCACAGGGGCTCGGAATTATCCGGAGGCCTCCACTACGCTGTCAATCATAGCCCGAGTCACTTTCGGACGTTAAACCCTATAAAACCAACCATTTTCAAATGATTAAGTAACGACTCTGCTTGCCTTTAAATTACCGCTCACTGTCTCCAATACTTTAAAACCTATGTTACAGCATTCGTGTCACGCATGACTACTTGATACTTTCTTAGCTAGCACGCTCATCTTCAAGAATGTCGTCATGATTTGTCTGCGGAGGTCTCCAATTATTCTCTGTTATTCATCTCCTGAATTGACCAACAGCAAAATGTCTTTAGCATACGAGCTGTGGCTTACGAGCAACCTACACAATTCTTCCTCTCCGTTCTTGTCTAGTGCTCTCAACGCCTGTTGTGATCTGATGCGACGAATCTGCGTAAGCAATCTTGAGTTTGTTTAGATATTTTTGCGATTGAAGCTTTTCGAAATAAGGCTTTTTTGTTTGGTGCTTTTCCCATTTTGCCGGATCTAAATGCCTGAACTTCCTCTCAATTCATTTTCTCTTTCCTTTGTCTGGCTCACGTGAACTTAGCGCAGTGTCGTTTTTGTTGGCGTCGTTACCCGAATGGTTGCCGCTGTCATTTCAGCGGGATCACGGTGACCCGCTTCCACCCATGCAAACTAATGTAATTGCTTACAACCCCCTCCTCCAATCCATCAATCAATCAATCAATCAATCAATCAATAAATCAATCAATCTTTCTTTATTGGTCTTGAAGTAGAAATATTATAGCGCAAACAAAGACACGGACAAGAGAGACGAGACACACAAGCGCTTGTGTGTCTCGTCTCTCTTGTTCGTGTCTTTGTTTGCACTATAACATTTCTACTGCAAGATGAAGTACCAACTCGCCCAAAAGGAAGTTTTAATGTTCTTTATTGGTGTTCTTGTGTTTTGATAGACGCCGTTGTTTAGGCGTATCCGACAACTGGTCCTTACGGTGGAACGTTTGAAATCGTCGCCAGGAAACATAGCCTTATGATCGAAAAAGTGGCAGCTGATGTATTCCTGATCAAGCGTATTTCTGATCAATGATTGGTTTAGTTTATTTTATGGGGTTTAACGTCCCAAAGCAACTCAGGCTATGAGAGACGCCGTAGTGAAGGGCTCCGGAAATTTCGACCACCTGGGGTTCTTTAACGTGCACTGACATCGCACAGTACACGGCCCTCTAGAATTTCGCCTCCATATAAATTCAACCACCGCGGCCGGGATCGAACCCGCGTCTTTCGGGTGAGCATCCGAGCACCATAACCACTGAACCACCGCGGCGGCCACCTGATCAATGATCAAGCGTCGATATCTTGATCATTGTTAAATCCAAGGCTGATGCAAGCCCCGAAAAGCGGAAGGCTTCCGGTAGGCTGCAGAAAAGCGGCGCTGCTCCTGGAAGTGGCGTGACGAGGTTTCAACCACCGAGTCATGCCATATGCATGAGGGTGTGATGGGGGGTTACAGTACCCAGCAATTTTGTCAATGGCTCTGAGAAATACTGCGGTCGCTGTGCAGTCTTTGCTGATGGTTCCCAAAGGACGAGTGCTTCCTCAGCGCTTTGGCCATCCAGTCATTGCTGACGTCACCATCGTGTTAAATGCCTATCTACGTAATCAATCAAGATTAAGCGTAGACCAATGTTATATTCCGCACGCTCGTCTGTTCTCCGAGTGATATATTTTGTGCGTGTAATACTTTGTTGAGTAAGCAGGAGGAAAACTCACTTACTACTTGGCTTAGGGAAAAATCACCGTCGCCATGATTATCGTATTATTTTTACCACTAAACAACTTCATGCACAACAGCCCGCAAGCTAACTGGTCTGTTCTTGAAGAAGTAACTGTCCTTTTCGACTAACATTACGATGCCACTCTGCAAATACATTACCTGCTTTGGCAAGTGGCGTGAGAACAACTGCCGACAACAGGGCGTGCGCTAGGTGTTTATGTCCCTTGATAGGGATGAATACTCCAGTGAAACGGACGCCGTTTGCTAAAAAGTCGTAGACTTTAAATATTTACCCTTCCTTGGCCGTTGCCATTTGTAACGAATATTAATGCGAAAAAACCACGAGCGCATAAGTTCTGAATGTATTTATAGCTTAAAAAGAACTCCTTTTTAATGTCGTATTGATTAATTTTCTAGAACGAGCCAAACTGTAATCATATTTGCGATGTTATCAATCTTGGTTTAATTGAACGCAGCCGTGTGCCTTGTCAAGATTAATAGATTCAATTCCGTGCTTACCGCGTGGCCGATGCAGAAGACTGCGCGTATGCGAACTTCTCAAACAAAATGCCATAATTTTTTTTCTAGAAGCGCTAAGCAAAGAAATGGTAAGATGACACTGTGGTTTCATTTTTGAGAACAAGCGACACGAAGAATTGGCGCACAAGTACGACAAGAAATCGGACGGCTTCTGCGGCTCGCTAATAAGATCCTTTCTTCGGTTGTCCATACGCCCCGGGACATCTTGGTCGACGGAATTTGTACTGGCTCTAATCTCTTTTCCTCCTCGGTTATATTTTCTCCCAGAAATAAATTTCATTACACAGATGTCTGCTCTCGGTTCGTTTGCTCACAATGATTAAGGAAGTGAGAAAAAGAGAAATAAAAAGTGCAGAGGGAATTATTGCGACAGGCCGACGTTTTCAGATGTCTTAACATTTTATGTTTAAATATGGACCAGTGAACCGGCCTTCAACAGGCTGCTGGCAGAATTAATGTGCGGTTCGTCTCTGACTGGAACTTCATAATGAGATAGAGAAGCTATTCCAGGAACTGAGAAAAGCCTGGCACTAATACAGTTTCAACATTAGTCAAAGTGGGCGTTTCCATTTCCGTGCGAATTTACGTACGAAATTAGAATCAGGGGACGACAATTTGAGCTGTTCTCTTAAACACGCATTTGGCGTTAACGCGGAAAGTGAATTCTATCTATGCTTGAGAAGCTTCCGAAGCTTTTTCTACATTTAAGCATCTTGAACACTTGAACACCCCCTCTTTAAGCAAATGTAGCCAATTTTCTGCTAATTCCATTATGTTCCACAAAGTACTTACAGCGTAACAGGGCATTCCACATACAGTCTTGCTCAATATAACCTGCTACGCACCATCCCTGGCGGTCGTAAAGGTGTTAGCGCTTCATACCAACTGAATACTCGCTACTCCGCACTACAGAGGGCCGTACTATTTTGGAATGGTAGCTAAATGCGTGACTTTGCAAACGTAGCAAGCTCTGGCCAGCATCTTGCGTGTTGCAGGTAATGCTGAACGGGGGTGTTCCTCGTCACTGTATGCAACTGCTATGAATGCAGCGTGTACCATGCAACATGAACCGATGTCGGGAAAAAAAATCTGCTCTTATGCGATAATCAAGCTGAAGCTGCATTGTTGGGGGTCACCGCACACAGGTGGAAGTGCTGTTTACAATAATTCGCAATACGATAGTTCAATCAGGATTTTTACTGCCCTTTTGGCAGCTAAAAGTTAGTGGCGCATGCATTAATCTATCACGAAGCTAGAGGGGGTCAACCTGTTGCCGAATTCCGGAATTTTCGCGAATCACCTTCATTGTGAGAGTCTCTTTCCCCACTAGAAGCAAAGTATGCGCAAGATGCAAAAGTATGGCGCATTTTGTTTTTGTCTTTTTGTTTTCTTACATTGCGACACTGTTAGCCCCGAGGACAACATTACAGGAGTGTAGACACTTGTAACGAACAAAATGCAGTGTAATGTATACAACAAACTAAAGAAGCAACATGGTTAAATCCTGACGTCAATACATACTACAACCCACATAGAGAGTTTTTAAAACAACGCATGTGATATCGCTTTAGTTTATTCGAAATTAGCTTGGTCTATACTACTGCTGAGTTTTCTTTCTTCGGCTAAGTGTTAGTGGACATGTTTAAACACTTCCACTCTCGTGTCAGTCGTGGGAGGAATGAAAAGTGTCATGTTTTATTGTTATAAAAGTATTCAAAACGATCGATATAAAAACTCCTAAAATCGAAAACTGTTGTTTACAAAAAAGAAACAAAGCTATGTTTAGATTCCAAGGCATCTATTGTAATCACAAATGGCGCCTTTCACTTGTCAGTGCCTTTTTCTATGGATACCGCGAATGTCGTCATTTCTTGCTACTCCATAGCCTCCATCAGCTATTGATACTCCATCAGCCTTAGGCGCCGCAGTTCAGTATCCTCGCATTCAAAAGCACCTTATGAAGGCAATTTCGCTTGTTTTGCTTCTTGCTGTGACCAAACAGTTTCGTAAACATAATACAGAAAGTTCAAGTGCGGGTCTTTCCGCAAAAACAATTCGTTTCGGTCCGACAAAACCTTTCTATATAGTTTCGCCTGGGACGTCTCAGAGAGCTAAAAAAAGCGGAAAACGAGGATGTGCCAATCAGCATGCTAAAAAAATGGCAGTGATTTAGCTCTGGTTAAACCTGGTTGTGCTGCGTAAGCAACGGCTGCCTGGGTACGCTTAGGATAAGCTTGGGGTTAGGCGTGGTTAGGCTGGCGAAGCGCGGCGGCGGCAGCTGCTGCGGTTGCTAGGCGACGGCTCAAGGTCATTCGTGGAGTCGCCGCCACGGCGAAAGTGCGGCCACCCTGAAGCGGCGGAACGGTGGGCGTAGTGTTGGTTTCGCAACAAAAAGCAGGCCAGCTGACACATTCAACATGTGCACAGTACACGGTTGTGCTGAGGCACTTGCCTGCATTCAAAACGCACAGACTTGCATGCACCTCAGACTTGCATGCACCTCAGACTCCGCATGCAACAATATTCACAGTTGTTCAGTATTTCATGATTTTAAACAAACTCGCCAGTACTGTAGCCTAAATGCGGTAAAGACACCACTTTTCAAGAATCGTCAGCCATAGGAACTAAGCACTAGTCTAAATGGCTGCCTTGCCTAAATCACTGTCGTAGTCACGACAGTCAGCTAAGCAGCCAGCTTCTTACACCATACCATGAAATTATTTGACTGTGAGATTATGACATGGATATGTGCAGCTGACATTATCTAAGACTAAACAAATATCCAGTCAACTACGCGCAGTAATAAAGTAGATACGCACCAAAAGGTATCAACTTCTTAAAGGAGTATAAAAACCTAATTTTGGTGGCGTGTTTTTGCCTGTACAATCATACAGAAGACACTACTATGCATCAGTCACCATGAGGTATTCACCTACCACCGCTAAATAATTTGTAATCAAATTTTTCCGCAATGTTGATTAGGTTTCGGTTTTTAACAACCTAACGATGACTGCGACGTCAAAGTGTGGTCATACGTCACGTAAAGCAAGGAAAAACAGTGATATAATCGCTGGTTCATCGTTCTAATTTACGATAGTGCTGAAGCCAGCCTTCCTCAAGAGCCGGAATGACAACGAATGTAGAAGCAACGATTATGTCGCAATTTTTCATGCCTCACGTGACCTATAACCTTTCTTTGACGTCACAGTCATCGTTCGGCTGCTGAAACCGAAACAGCACGAGAAAGAAATTCGATTATAAATTATTCAGCGGTCGTGGGAGAACACCACGTAGTAATCAATGCATAATAATGTCTTACACATCATTGCGAAGAAGAAAACACGCACCCAAAAGTTAGTTGTCTCTAATTCTTTGAAGCGTATAAAGTAACAGCGCTGAGCATTAAACAAAATGAGAGAAAAAGCTGTTAAAGCAGTGGCTTTAACTTTTTTTTCTTATTATGTTTTGCAGTATTTACGAGAGCAACCCGACTTGAACATTATGCTTAGAATAACACTGACAAACGGTACTTTCACTCAGGTCTGACGAAGGTATCAAAACCTAGAGAGTCAAAAATAAAAATGAAAAATTCTGGTTAGCTTTGGAAGAGTTCAGGCGAACCAAGAAGGCCCCAATACTCCTCATCCGAAACGAAGTCGTCTCTTAGAACTGAAAGTGACAAAAAAAAATTCTTCTCTGCGTCCACGGTTTCCCAAGGTTCTGCATGTAGAGGCAAAACAATAAAACCAAAAGTGCTGACGTGCGCACTGGTGCGAATCTAAAAGAACTTCACTTCACTCCTTTTTTTTTTTGTTTGACAGCCGCAGAACACGCAAACCAGGATGAAAGAAAAGTAGAACACGAATTCGACGCAAGGCGTTACCAAGGAGGACGCTGAATAAGACGTCACCTCAAAAGCTCGGCGCTGCCTGCTATAGTCGTGTGTATTTCTCTCACTTCACAGCGACGTTGCTTTTCCGTCTTCTAAGACGGATATCGTCTCAGTCGGCAGGAAAGATCAAAATTTTCTCACCCGGGAATTTAAGCAAACAAAGGGTCTCGAGAAACAAAAGATAAAGAAACAACGTCAGGAAAGAATTCAACCAAGAATAATATCCCGACTTCGACAGAACCCGCATCTCAGTCTGAAGGGGCGCGCGTAAAGCATACAAGGCTTCAAATACCGCAGCATCCACGGAAGTGAGCAGCGATGGTTGCTTGAAACAAAAACCTCCGTCCCCTCTGGGGAACGAAAACAGGGAAAGAGAGAGAGAGAGGAGAGAGAGATAGACAAGCTCATGGCACATCCGGATCGTGCACGCCGAACCGCGCCTGAGAAAACTCAGCTCGCAGGCAAACTAACAGAGTATTTTTTCTTGTTTGTTTCTTTGTTTTCGTAAAAGCAAACCAACGGGAAAGGGACGATGAGTGAAGAGCCGCCCGCAAACGTCACTTTTCAAGATCCGCTTTGTCTCCTCCTTCATCCTTTCTTCACTCCTTTTGTTATTCCCTTTCTTTCATCCCTTTTTCCCCAATTCATTCTTCTATACCGAGCTGACGCAGCTCAGGGGCCCGCGAGAGAAGCCACAGCCAGCTTCGCGAGTCAGCGCAACACGCCGTAAATAAAAAGCTTGGAATGACGAACGTTGGCATGAAAGTCGAAGGAGATGAAGGGAGATAGAGAGAAGGAAGGAGCGAGTTTGAAGACGCTGTCTTGTTCGTGTTTGTGAACCAGCTTTTCCCCAATTTATTTTCGTGTTTTCGTACCCTATCTCATCCCTCCCTACTTTTTCTTCCCTCATTTTCTCCCTGCCCATCCCTGCATTCCGTTGGTCTGGCTCCTTTTTATCTTCCAGCGTTTTCCGGAAGCTGCAAAAGGAGTTTTGGAGTGCTTTCTTCCTCTTTTTTTTTGTTCGTTGGCGCTTTGTTTTATTTTGGGAGCCTCCTTTCGACGTCTCGGTCGAATAAATTAGGAGAAACTCTCTTTGCGTCGCGTGTGGAGGCATGCCGCAGCAGACCGCTCTCGCGAACAGTTTCCAGGGTGAAATCAATAAAACAAAAATAAACGCCTGAGGGGGAGAGAATTTTGGGAAGACGTGTCAGGGAGGGAGCTAGGGGTGGTAGGGAGGGTACACCGTACCACTATCGCGAACTCAACGCTCTATAACGCAGTGAGAAAAAGACAAAGAAGAGATAGAAGGAACTTCCCAACGCTCTACGAGAAGACAAGAAAAATCTGGAGAGTGAAAGGGAAAAAAAAAGGAAAGAAACACGCCGCATCTCAAGATGAGGAAGCCAAGCTAAGGAAACTTCTCTTCCTTCCTTCTCTCCTCCTCTTCTGCCCTTTACACTCTTTCCCATTGCTCTAGGCAAGAAGAAATTACGAAGATGGAAGACGCGATAGACGTGTCGTACGACTGGGAGATGCAAGAAGTGAGGCGAGAATGGCAACTTGGGGGAGGGGGGGAGGAGGGGTGAATAGGAAGAACGAGCGAATGCTGACGATGTGGGAAGAAGATGACGAAATTGGGAAAGAGTAAAGCGGCGCGAGGGGCTGTTGTGCGCACGTGGACGATCTGCAGAGAGAGAGACTGCGTGATAACGAGATTGACATATATGTAAGTGTGTGTGAGAGTTGTGCGAGCATGTAATTTAAGGCCCATGTGTGCATGATGAACGTGTTCACTTTTCAAACTGGTGCGTGCGTGTGTGGGTGAGTCTGCTCTTGATAATGCATTATTAATATACGTGCGTCTATGAGACGAGCATTTATAGGCAGTGCATATGTATGTAGATGGGCTCACGTCGAGCATAAGTGGTGAAATATTTTGAAGTATTTTCAAGGCGCGTATATCAGGGTGAACGTGTGGCATATATGTGTGTGCCTGTTGGAGATCATAGAGCTTCTTTATGTATGCATGCATGTATGTATGTATGTATGTATGTATGTATGTATGTATGTATGTATGTATGTATGCATGTATGCATGCATGCATGCATGCATGCATGCATGTATGTATGTATGTATGTATGTATGTATGTATGTATGTATGTATGTATGTATGTATGTGTGTGTGCGTGCGTGCGTGCGTGCGTGCGTGTATGTATGTATGTATGTATGTATGTATGTATGTATGTATGTATGTATGTATGTATGTATGTATGCATGCATGCATGCATGTGTGTGTATGTATGTATGTATGTTTGGTTTGGTTTGGTTTATGGGGTTTAACGTCCCAAAGCGACTAAGGCTATGAGAGACGCCGTAGTGGAGGGCTCCGGAAATTTCGACCACCTGGGGTTCTTTAACGTGCACTGACATCGCACAGTACACGGGTCTCTAGAATTTCTCCTCCAAAGAAATTCCAGCCGCCGCGGCCGGGATCGAACCCGCGTCTTTCGGGTCAGCAGCCGAGCACCATAACCGCTGATCCACCACGGCGGCTATGTATGTATGTATGTATGTATGTATGTATGTATGTATGTATGTATGTATGTATGTATGTATGTATGTATGTATGTATGTATGTATATATGTATGTATGTATGTATGTATGTATGTATGTATGTATGTATGTATGTATGTATGTATGTATGTATGTATGTATGTATGTATGTATGTATGTATGTATGTATGGACAATGTGACCGTGGTCACGTGGTCCGCACATATGTCACAGCTGGACCCTTTCGTTGGCCAGCAGAGAAAGGCTGTAGCTTGTAGTTTTCTTTCATGACATACTACGACATCGACGCCTTTTATTCCACAGCCGTAAAGAGATTTTGTGGTGAATGGGGCTTTGCATCCCGAACCTGCAATCTGGCCTGTGAGAGTAGTCCTAGTTAACTGGAGGACTCCGAATTACTTTCGACCACATGGAAGGCCCTGTAATCGTTTTCATATCGCGCACCGACAGGCGCCTTTTCAATACGCCTCCACTGGATCGCGGCCGACACGACCAAGATGCGTATTCACGAAATGCAGCACACAATGCCACGAGACCTCGAACCGTATCAGCTGACAGCGCAGACTCATATGCATCTCACTATAAAAGGACAGCACAACCGAGATTGAAGGTAAAGTGGTATTACAGCGGTAACTTCGAGCTTAAAGCTCAAAGTTGATTAGAATGGGGTAGACAAATCTCAAATGTTATAAAAAGAGCTAGCCAGACAGCTTCCTTAAATACGTTGTAGACTCTTGAGCACCTCAGTATTTGAGCTTCTCTGTGGTCATAACGTCAGTCGGGACCACAGCAACAGAAAGAGCGAAAGTAGACGACCAATCACAGGTGCCGCCGTTTTCCACCTTACTGCCGCCGCAGCTAATCAGGCCGTGCAAAAAGCACCAAGCACCGTCAATTCGTCGCAAAACCAACGCATGGTTTATTTCCCGAGACTGACGGTGCGGCGAAAAATTGCTCAGGCATGAGGAACAAGCCGTCCTATACTCTGTCATATTTCGCCACTGGCACCGGCCCTCCACTGCATCGTTTGATTAAGGCGCATTGATGCAAATAAACGATTTATCATGAAAGTGTTCGTGCCTCGACCAGCGGGACGTCATCGCTCATGACCATCGTCACCTGGAAGCAGCGACCATTGGCAGAGGGCCAAATGAAAACGGAACAGAATCGAGCGCTACGTATAACGGCTCCACGCCGCATTTAAGCAAAATATCAGAAAAATTAGCTACAACGTTAACGGCAGATAAGATATTAGCGGCAGATAAGACATTGTTGCTGGTGTTCTCAAAGTTCAAAGCACGGTACTAAGCTCCGCTTGGCAGCGCCCAGGAGAATAACTGCTTGTCGTGAGTGTCAGCATTCACGGTCTTGAAGTGGCTTCTGCCTGCCGCTTGTCGTTGTTACCGCTGGCTGAATCCGTTGCCAAGGGTACGGCCTCAACATTATCAGCATCGCACTGACGACCGTGATGTGACCTTGAGCACAACAGCCGAACGCCTTTCCAATGAGCCACAAAGAGTGTAAGGAGTGGGGAAAGGTTCATGACTGTAAAGACTAAAAAGGGGCGAGTAGTGGGTACGCCCGGCAGCCCATCAATGACGGCGCAGCAGTACCTAGTGTAGACGGCGCTGCCGTCGGGTGGTCCTGGCGCGTTAGCCACACCGTCAACGACGTCGATGGGCCAGCGTCGTTCGTCGGCACTGGCGAAACAGGGTGTCCAACGGTGCAGTCTCATAAAGCAGCTCCCCTCCCCGAAAGGAAGACGAAATGGCAGCAGCCTTTTGGGCGAGGCAGAGGGAGAGAGTTCGCACAGAGGGAGATGGCGAGGAGCACCGGCTGGAGGCGAGCTCCAGTGAGAGCGAAAAAAAGGGGGCGGCCGTGTACCGCCGGTCCAGCGTCCGCCATCTGCGAAGAACGACCGTACGTTGAGACAAGAGACGACGTAAGGGAAGTGAGGAAAGAGAAGGTGGGTGCTTTCGGCGAAAGCCGCGCACCAGGAAACGACTGGCGGCGACAAAAATATGTTTAAAAAAGAAAGATGACGGAGGGGTAGAGGAAAGGACCCACCCCCCTCGGCCGCAATGAACAACAGCAAAAAGATTATAAACGGACCTTGGATGGACGGGTACAAAAATAGTAAAAAGGATAGTATAATAGCAATTTTTTAGGAGGTGTGTGCGGATCGGCAGGAATGAAAGTACGTGCGCGCACACGCCGGTGTGGCAGAAATACACGCCTGGCCAGACGCACCGACGTTCGGACGACGGACCGACGGCAAGCTGACAAAGGAAAAGCGAGAAAGGAAAAGGGAAGAAAAAACGTCGCAGAATATATATTCTTCTTCCCGGAGGTGCTACTGTGGAGGCTTTTTATTTCGCCCTTCACGTGTATGTGCTTTTGGCTTCCTATGTGCGGGCTGGCGAGCGCGCTGACGCGAGCGGGCACGCCGGCTGCATCGCAAGCTCGGCAAACTGCGACGTCACTGAAAAAAAGGAAAGAAATAGGGATTGAGAGTGTGAGTGGGAGAGGATGTACAAGTATCCGTGCCTCTCCTCCTCTTTTGCAATCTCCAGGTGTCGCTGCGTTATCCTCTTTTACGTTTTATTATTTTTGTTTCAGATGTTTTTCTGCTGCTTTCGTCTAAAGGCATTCTGCTTCTCCCTCATTCTTTTCCCAAGTTTCCGCGTACACTGCCAGCAGTCCCTGGAAGAAAAAAAATGAACCAAAGAAAGCAAGTGGCAAGAGAAAGGGGAGGCCGGCCAGAAAGCAATAAATACTAAGACGGCAGAAGCTTCGCGTTTCCCCATCTCCCCTTTTTCCCTTCGTGTACGCGTCGGAATGCGCGGCGCTGTGAGATACGGCGCTACGCCCGCTAGCAGCTCTCTTCTGTACCATTTTACTTTTTTTCTCCCCGTATCCCTAGCCTTCTTCCCTTTCTTTCTCTCCCAATCCCTGCCCAGAACGCAATCCCGGCAGCGCTCCTTGCTCGTTTCCCTCTCTCCGTCCTCTTCCGCATCCCCAGCATCGGATCCCAGCCTCTTCTTTTCCCCAACCTTTCGCGCCGTCGTCGGAGCGACACAGGCTGTGCCTTCTTTCCCCGCCTGCACTCGCTCTCTTTCGCTCGATAAGGCGCAGTGGTTTCCATGGCGACGACTGTCGTTCCTACACACTCCCTCCCCTTATCCCGTCTGTCCCCGCCGTCATTCCGTTTCGTCCGGGAGCCGCGATCAATACTGCGGCACGATGCGCACCATCCAAGGCGCATGCGCACTGCGTTCTCGCGATCCGGAGCTGTTGCTGCTTTATTCGTTGCCCACGTTGCCATGGAACCCCGGAGCCTTTGCCTTCGCCCCTTGCATCACTGCCACAGGCCTGCGGTGGAGGGAAAGGGTGAAGAGGAAAAAGAGGGTGAGGAAGGAGGCGATGTGGAATGAAGGAGATTGGGGATGTTGTTGGGGAGATGTTGGAGCTGCTCTCCTGCTTTCTCCGGCTCCTCTCCCTCCTCCCTCTTCGCAGGCCCTCTCGAGCGAAGAGCGGCAGTGCGGTTGCTTCACTTTGTTCTGCTCGCTCGCGCCATCGCTTCCCCTCTTCGTCGGTCTCCGTCTCCGCGAACCTCATCCGTATTCTCGAGCCGCTTCGCGCACATTCCCGTCACTTCTTTAGTTTGTCGTCTCTTTCTACGTCTCCTTCTCTCTCTCTCTCTCTCTCTCTCTCTCTAGGCTTCTTTTTCGTCTTTTTCGGTCGTTTCTTCTTTGTCGTCAGAAGTACCACCGCTGCAACAATATCTCTCCCTTCTCAGACGCTTCTCCTCTCGCTCCCTACTCTCGTCTTTCCCTCGACTGAGTCCTCATCCCTATTCCCCAAGCTTCATCCCTTCGCGCGTAAAGATCTCTAGCTCCTAGTTCAGCCTCTTTTTTCATCTCCTTTACATTTGTCTTCTGCCTGCTTTTAGTTGTCCTCTTACCGAAGCGCCGGGCTGGTCGTCTGCAACTATTACGGGTTTTTGTGCGGGCATAAGAGGGCGACCAGACTTGGTAGCCTCGCCCACCGTCTCCCTATTCCTTCGCCAGCAGTTGTCCCCCTCTACCCTGTCTGCCTCCCTTCCTTTTCCCTACCTCCCTGTGCCGCCGCTGCCGACCCGTGTGCGCCCACCTTTTGTCCTGTTCACTGCTTTGTACTGCGCCGCAGAGCTTCGCGTGTTGTCAATTTCCCCGGGACGCGCTCGTGCGCAATGCCAGTGTTCGTTTGCTTAACGTCGGCCTTTCTTGCCACGAGCTTCAGTCCTGCGTGGTTTAAAGTAACGGAATGGGGAAACGCCGGAGGCGTGGAAGGGGTCGACGGGACGCTAGGGAAGAAGGGGGAACGGGACGAAGCGGAAAGCGAAAGTAGAGGCCGGGAGAGGAAAGTGGAGGAGGGTGAAAGTATTTCAAGATGGCGACGTGCCTCCTCGCAACACCACTTCGAGGCAGCGGCTTCGGGACCCTCGCCCGACACCCCGCGACCCCTGGCATTAAAGAGCGGCTCTGCTGTTTCTCCATAAGCGGGCACCGCCAAAAGAGCCATACTTGTTCCTTCGTTTATTTCTTCTAGCATCTGATATTCGGCAGTCGTAAAACAGTTCTCGAACAATCTTCCCATCCCCATTGCCACGGCATCGCAAGTTCAGACAAGTGGCTTTACGATTCCGTGCCCGGCAGGCACCGGTATTCATCTATAGTTCAACCTATAGTTCAACGCCGAGTCGGCAAATTTAGAGAACTGCGTTGGTATCCGGCTCCTGGCGTCTTAGTTTTGCAGTCGACTGAGTCGTCTTATTTTCGCAGTTAAACACACTGTTCCGTCTTTTCCACGCTTAACAACCCCCTTCAGGTAGCTGCTTTTTATAGGTTTTGTCCTAAGAATATGAGAATGTGATCTACAGCGGCGACTTTGTCATAAGCGGGGCGCACGGAATACGGGACTTCTGATCTTATTCATGCGTCATGTTTCTTTTTTTTTTTGGCTTAGGTTTCACCTAGCCAATGCAGTTGCTGCAAGGACACATATACGAGACCAACAAAGCACACCAGCGCACTTGGTTCTTTTACATATAAGCGCGCAAACAACCACGCATCTTCGGTCCATGAGACACATTCCATATTCAATTGGGTGAGCAAACTTTCCCGCCAAAGCCTGTCAAGCATCTCGCGGCTTTCCGCTACCCGAGGGACGATTTATCAAAATTTGCATGAGCACGCGTATCTGACCTTTTTACTTACTTCTTTTCTTGGGTGAGAGAGTTTTATTCCGTGTCTTTTTTGTTGTTCTTGTAGTTTAACGTGCTGCGCTCTTATGCTGCATACTGATTCGTCCAAGCTCCCATGTGGGCGCTGCAGACCATCCTTATATACCGTTTCGCCTTCGACTTTCGCTGAGGGATTACGGAGGGTTTTGCATGGCGGATAAGTTCGGCTCGTGATCTAACATGCGGCTGATGCTGGTGCCTACTTTCAGGAAAGGGCGAGATAAGCGTCGAGTTGATCTTCAGAGCAAATCGCATCTTTTCAGCCCTGATGCATAATCAATGAAGTAAACTAACTTTACGGAGAGCGGATTTGAGTTCGGAAGAGTGTTTGAAGAGATGCACCAGAAGTTAGAAAGAAACAGCAAAGGCTTTATCGTGGGTTCGGTAGACACTTTTGTATTTTAACCAATAAAGCTCCGAACTTCAACATTTAAAAGATAAAGCGCTCTGAGAAAAGAAAAAGCAAATTTTCAATCGCGGGAGAAAAAATGGCAATGTTGAGGCAAGCAAAAAAATGAAGCACAGTACACAGCACAGTACAGTTTATTAGGAATCACACGTGTGCTGTGTCTATGCTGAAGTACTGTGCGTGTTATTAATGTATTTTATGTATAATTGCCAGGTGGCGCTTTGACAAACGACGTTGAAGAGTCGTGTGTTTATCTCTTTGTTCAGACAACAAGAAAACCTTTAACAACCGTCTACTTGAGGAGGAAGTTTGTGTGGCGGTCATGAATGTGTTCACAGCTACAGTACCGGCTTAACGCAAGCTCCAGAGGTAATCCACCCAGTATTGGAAACGTATTGCCAAAGGCCGATGCTACAAAGTACTATATAGTGAAACCATCCATTTGCAGTATTGTTGCTCGGGAAGTTGCATCCGATTAAAACAAAATGCTGCACTTGGCAAATGCTGTGCCTTTCGTAGGTCCATGGCAGCCTAAGCCACGTTTTTATTTTGCTGCTCAACGGCATCCTCAGGTGATTCTTATCTCAAATGAACGCTTGCGTAAGCGTTCACACATAAACACCCTGCTGAAAAAAAGTTCTATGATGCAATAACCTCATAGATAATTCATCATAGAATATCATACAATCTGTATGATATATCATACAATTAGTATGATATACTATGACATCTCTATGATGACTGTATGATTTTACAGAAATGTATGACATTTGAATGATAATTTTCTATGATTTGTATGATAAGTCTATGATATTTGTATGATAAACTGTATGAGTTTATTGCATCATAGAACTTTTTTCAGCAGGGCAGAACCTCGTGTAATTGTCCTCCGATGAATAAGACTTTCCCGATACGCGTAACGAAGACCTGGGAATGTGAACGAGGTGCTGCCTTCCATGTTATGATATGTCCAGTGCAGCCTACGCCTCAGCAGTTGCTGAAAGTACGAGAAAAGTCTGGGCCCCATTCTGCCCACGGCCACTAAGCCCATCTTCTTTCTAGCCACGTGTGCCCGCCTAGGTTTCTTGTAATCACCTTCAGCCTCAATAAACGATGCCCTTGACACGTGCTGCCGCCAACACAGGTATACTCCGGCTCCTAAGCCTCTTAAGGCCAGTTCACTTTGGCATGGTCCGTAGGGTATTCCCTCCCTTTGCCTCGAACCTTGTGACACGGTGTGCTCTGAATGATTACGGGTGATGGAAAACATCCCCTTGAAAGAGGTGAATGTGGTTGTGCAAGCAGTCTATTTGCCGTGAAAGACTGCACTGAGATGGAAGTGGAGTTACTATGATTGAGCGTGTTACGTAACAGTGCCAAGAAAGAAAAAAAGCTGCAGGTCAGTTTCTCTTACGTGGGCCAAGGGAATGGAGATTAATCCTCCATTAATCACCATGTCGGACGCAATGTGAGACCACTTTGTTGTGGCCGTCATTCAGGAATGGATTCCGAGGCGTAGAGGCTGCATACGCATGACCAAAAGTTCAGGCATGATCACCTGACTTTTTTTTAAAGGAAGAGCGTTAAAGGCACGTTCACCAGAAAATCCGCTGTTGGCGTTGTTGTCAGCGTTCGTGTCGGCGTTGTGAGCGAAAAAATCCCGAGCATGGCTCTGGCAGGTTTTCCCCAGAGGGCAACCTAGGAGGCAGGTGGGCAACCTAGGTCACGTGACCTCGCGGCGTCATCACAACCTGCCAAGCGAATAGTGAGCAAACTGCCCACAGTGGCAGGTGCAGCACATTAATTATAGGTCGCTCGGGAACAGCAACCTGGGCGCACAAAGCCACTGCTGGGAGCACCTGAAGCTAAAACATGCGCAGCTTAGGTTTGTTTACACGCTCACACTACCATTTTTCTTTTTCCTTATATTACACCTACCAAGTTTTCCTTCGTCGCTCACCGGGCTGTTCGCAACCTGATTATAGCTTTTTTTTTCTGTGTTCCATGTCCTGGTCCACTAGCTTAGTCCTGTCAAAGAACATGCTACTTATTGATATTCTGGGGGAGGGGGACTACTTACTTCTTGCGATATAATCATGTTCACTTCTACTATCCCATCATTAGGCTCTGCAGGAATGACAATGAAAACAAAGATGTTAAAGAATCAGAAAGAAGGAAAAAATATTTCATTTCATACACCACTACCGCCTTTACACGCAGATATGGCTTCTGAGCTTTTCTTGATCTAGTTAAGTAGTTAAAAGGGCCATCTTGTTCTGGTACCCGTCACGAAGCCAGCTGCCACTACAAGTCTACCCCTGACGGCGTCATAACGCGCATTCTACCGATAACGAAGGAACCCAATTATTTCTTTTTGTTTTGTTTTATATTACCCTCGCATGCTACTTCCTGTGAAGGAGACAAAAATGCACAGAGATCAGAGTGCACCCCCAGAAAAGTTTTCCAGCGACGTCACTGTTTGCCCGCACTAATTGCAGCCACTAATTTGGAGCGAACGTCAAGTGCAGAAAACTCTCTCTCTTCTCCGCCATTATTACGCAGCGGGATTGGCTGCTTGGCCCTTCTGGAAGTATCCGCGACTGTGTTCTTAGCCCCCTCTTTTCCCCTGTTATTTTTCTCCCGCTCCCTTGTGTTTCTTCGTTGTCTATGCAAAAGACAAAAGTAATTTTCATCACGCAGTTTTTCCTCCGTCCGCGACAGCCTTTTTGGTGACCCCCCGGGCTGCCCCTTCAACTAACTCGCTAATGAATCTCCGCCGCAGTTCCGCGACATAAAACAACCACTACAACTACAAATCCCGTTTTGGCTGCACTGTAACGGCTGGGCTGGCAAAGGCATGCGCACGAGTTCTCGGGACAGTTCTGGCGGACACATAACAAGCGTTCCCCTCGTAGCTGCTCCTTTCTTTTGACTGTTCTGCCGTCGTCGTTGTGCCGGCATTATTACTTCACCGCACGCGCCGTCAGACGCACAGTCTGGTGTGTGCGACAGTCGCTGCGTGGTGTCCACCCTTCTTTCCAGCTCCATGCATGCCTCCATGCATGCATCTGGACCCGACAAGCGGACAAAAGTGAGCCTCAGCGCTGCTGCCGTCGCCGCCGGGAGACGGCTCGCCATTTCTTGCCCGGCGACGTCCCCGCGGTATTAGACTGTTCGTCTTCGTCTTCCCTCTTTCTTTCTTCTACTCACCCGCGCCAACGAAACTTAGTCTTACGTCACGACTCCCCCGCAGAGTCGTTTTGCAATCCGCTGCAAGAATTGCGCAAGGCTTGACATGCTTTGCTTGTGCACTGGTGCATACTTCTTATCTTATTTCATTTCTCCTAGTTGTCTCTTATCTTTCTTTTTATGTCAGAGGAAGGAATGGACACGTGCTAGCTTCTTGCTCGTTTCAAAACCCTTTTTGGACAGTGCAAGTAGTGTTCTGTATCTCTTTACGACTGACAAAGAGATCTTGCCCCTCTTGCAGAACCCTGGTATTTCGCAGTCAAGATCACTTTCTTCTGAGCACGAGAAAGGTATGCCCTTAACGGCTGCGCCTACTCATTTTTTGTCGGCGGAATTCAGTGCACACTTTGAAGAGCCCCCATGGGCGTCCAGGATAGTGTGCCACGTTTGGCTCTTTGATTCATGAGGGCCTGAGATTACGTGAGCTAAAAGGACGGGGTCGGTCCTGTGGTTCAGTTGAATTTTGAGCCGCGTGCACACATTGGACAGAGGCAGGGATGCGGTACTGCTGTTTTATGGTTCAGACGGGAGTGGAACTGGGCGGACTCAAGGGACAAGAGGCTGGGACTGGAAGGCAGTACCTTTGTCCAGAATATAAACGTCCTTAATGCAACCTTCATATATTACTAGAAAGTATTCAATCGAAACAGCAGCTGTGCAGGAATGACGTAACTATGCTGTATAAGAGACATATGTAACCGTGCTGGGAAATATCTGTAGCGACTGCACAGCTGTTACAGTCTTCCTCAAAACAGTAATGAAATCTGAATCGGGAAGGTTGTCAGGCAGAGAGACAGCGCCTCTCTGCTACTATTCACCGGGCGTTTAAAGGACATATTCATAGAACTGGTTTAGGAAAAGGTTGGGATAAAAGTTAAAAACAACTTAGTAATCTTAAATTCGCTGATGACGTTGCCTTGCTATTTAACTCAGACAACAAGCTGCAGAGGATGATCTAAAACACAAATAAGCAAGGCATAAGGCTGGGTCTAAAGATTACTACTAAGAAAACTAAGATTTAGCTCTCTAGGAAGTTACTTCACATCCGTACCAGGAGCGTGAAATAGCTAGGAGAGTAACAACAGGGTATAGTGCATTTGACTGATAGACTCAGGTCGTGAATGAATACTCACCGGTATCCTTAAAGATTAAAGTGCGCAATAGTTGTATCTTGCCTGTACTAGCTATAGGGCAGAAATATGGAGGCTAACGAATGGAGTGGAAATCAGGTTAAGGACAACGCAGCGAGCTGTTGAAACGAAAATCATTGCTGTTACACCCAGAGCCAGGAATACAGCAGAGTGGTAATGAAACAAAAACGAGTCAATCATATCTCAGCTGCGGTCAAGAACTGAGTGTGGCATGTAATGTGAGAGAAAGATTACCGATGGACCCTTAGGATAACGGAGTTGATTCCAAGATAAGGCAAACGTGGCAGGAAGCGGCAGGAAGTCAGATGGGCGGCTGACCTCAGGAAGTCTGAAATGACATGGTGCTCGCTACTGGCGCAGGACAGAGCTAACAGAAATTCAGTGGAGAGGGTTTTTCCTGGAATGGAGGTTGTTAGGCTGGTATTAATAATGACGACTGTGCCCTTACGATTCAGACGAGACTGGAGCTGGCTGCACGAAAGGAAGCGATGACGAGGCTTGGGATGCGGTGCTTCGGCCTGGTGGTTCAGTTAGCACTGGGACTGGCTGCACACAATGGCCACACGCACACAGTTGCCAACATGCAGCAGCTCTATAAGTTCAGTGAGGCTTTTCTGGCTTCATACCTGCACGAAGTTCTAACAGCTGAATTTAGGAAACTTGATAGCACAACCACTACAGGCTAACGACAATTGGATATCACTAGAAAAGGACTCCTGTAATTAACGTAGTCTTGATAATGGTTGACTGTGGCGATGATGATGCTGATGGTGATAAGAAGGCATTTTCTTTGTGCCCAGGCATTTACTCTTCCTTCAATGTGCAGAGTGCGTACTGAAATCTGATAGGGTGTGCATCAATTTGTCACGATTTCTTTTCTTTACATGCACCTCATCGTCGCCCGCACAGTTGCACCAGAAGGGTAGGTTGACCTTTGAGCCTTTCCGACATATCGCGTCGTCCGCTGACAGAGCAACGCGACAGCGCCCTGTTTAGTATACACTGTTCCGCCGTGGCTGGTCAATCCATTGCAAAGTTAAATATCCAGCGCCATGATAACACGGTCTATAATACTCCCATTTCGACCTTGCCATAGCCCAGTGTGGCCACTTACCCACCTCATTAATCCGTAAAGCCATGCATTGTTCTTGGCGCATGATGGCCTTAGTTGCCTATGTGCCATTAAACCCAACACAACACAACCCATGCATATTGAGGTGGAGTTATTCCACCACTGAAATTTTAAGTATCGCAGTATTTTTGATAGTTACCTGATATTTTTTGTCAGTTTCTTCTTCGAAGGTTGCATCTCCAACGCGTTCTCCTATGCTGTCGTACAAAGAAACTGGCCTATGTCGGCTTCAGGCAAGTATCACTCTGGTTAACACCGACAGGAGTCTCATTCATTCTCGGCGACGCAGCTGCAAGCGTTGTTAACGCAGCATGAGCGAAGTAAAGTGAGAGTTTTGATTGAAACACAGAAATAGACTGCGTCATGAGCACTGAACGCAAAGACAATTGCCGTTAACCTTGAAAGGCCATGTTTTACCATCAGAACAAATCCATATCGGCTGTTCTTCTGGGGGTATACAGAGCTCCAACTTCTAGATGTAGTTTCTTCTGTAGCTCGGAAAACTGAAGGTGCATAACCTTCTATGCTCTAAGCACGAAAACACCTATATGAGCGCCAAAAGAGAGTAATCGTTCCTCTAACGCATCCCCTTTCATAAAAGGGAGTATGCTTGAGGACTGCTTACATTTGTGTCGATGGAGTGGTCGTGTGGCGCCGCAAGCACGCTTTATAATAATGCGGCTTCTGGTATCTCGCGTTCAAAGGGACACTACGAGGAATTCCGTCCGGTTTTTTAACTCAGTAAAGATTACATTCTCTTTCTTTTTTCGGTGCTATCGCCATCCGACGTCGAAAGACGCGTTTACTGCCAAGAAATTTGCAGTTTAAACCAAGTACTTCCCCGCTACTTGGTTCAAAACTTTCGACTTTTTGATGACGTCAAGATTGCCTATACTCCATCGTTTTATGCTGAACGTGAAACGCTGAAAGAGCTGCCGCAGGTAGTGCGTACGCTAACGCATAATATGAATCCTCCACGTACCTTTCCTCCTCCTCCTCAATGTTTCAGTCAAGGGTAGGGCAAAAACGTGATGAGGTATGAAACGAAAAACTAGACATTGTAAACCACTGTGCTTGCACATTATCACAACGAAAGAGATTTGCTGTATTTGAAGCAGTCGAGCATTCATTTGTGCTGCATTCGATTCAAGCGATTTATTTACTGTTCCCGCTTATCTATAACCACTTTTTGGACGTGGGCGTAGCCAGTGCAAACATGCAGACCATCTTTGGCAGTGTCGCACGTTGCGTAAGAAAATATCTATGCCATCAAACCCTAGCTTCAAGACGACAGCTTCAAGGCAACAACACTTCAATTTCATGCCAAGTTTACGGGAAACACCTACAACAATCTGCAAATTGTGTAGTGCCTCCCTAGTTGCATCATAGTTGCATCGCGGAAATGTTGTAGGTGTGGTTTCTGTCGGCATCCGTAACTAAAACTTAGATCCTCAAGTCACGTGATCACTTCTAGACGCCTGGCCGCGTAGATTCATCGAACGCATGGTGATTTCAGATCATCACCCGACGGCCTGCGGACACAAGGGCTGAGTCAGACAACCGCTGTGCAGTGACTGGCTTGAAACAGCCCCATAGAAACGATGCATAGGAGTTTATGAATCCTTTGCGTACTTTGCTGCGGGTCGAAGGTGGTACAACCATATTTCTTTCCCTCCTTAGCGTAGTACGTGAAGCGAAAAGTGGCTGCGTTTAGTTCTATCCCGCTCTGTTCCTGCCACTTTCGCTGATCGTGCGGAAAGCAAATGCTAGAAAGTGCCCACTCGCTGATCGAGCGGTAAGCAAATGCTAGAAAGCGGCCACTTGCGGGCAGGCGCTAAGACTGACATCACAGGCCATACGCTGACGACGGCGCATGCTAGCGATGATCCTTTTATGGAGGCTTTTAATGCCACGGAGTGTCATCAGCACACGAGCCGCGTGCTCGCACAGCCGTTCATTATGCTTTCGTTCAACGAGCCGAGCAAGGCAGGCGGTGCTGGAAAGGCCCGTTAGGTTCTCGCACGCGCCCGGGCTAACGTAGGGAGCGAGCGCTCCGAAGGGCGGATGCTGGGGCGTCCGCGGAAAGCCTTCCCGAAATCCAAGATGGCGTGGGAGGGAGGCTGGACCGAAGCGGTGGCGGCGACGCAGCCCCGTGGATGGGGACGCACGCTCTTTCCCCATCGAAAGCCTGAGGGCGGGATTGGAGAGGGGAGAGGAGGGTCCCGTTTCCATGGCGACGCGGGCAGAAAGGGAAGATGGGGAGTAGGAGCCGGAGCGAGACGCGAGGAGAATGCGAGGGTAAAGCGATCTTTGTTAGTTTAGTTTTGTTCCTTCCTCCCGTGTACCTTAAGCACCGCGGGCAATGCAATGACTGGGAGATGTGGCGCGAAGGTTGCGAAAAAAAAAGGAAATGAAGTACGCCAGGGGACGGGGAGATAGAGGGGTAAAGCGGGAGATGGAGGTTGGAGAGGCTTTGGGAGTCGCAGAGAAGTACGGTGGGGATGAAACAAAAATAGGGAGAAATGTTGGAGAAAGATGCTGCGGCGCGCACCTTGAGCGCAGTTGTGCAGTGACTGGGGTATGCTGCGCAACGCCCTGTGATGAGGATGTTAGGACGAACGTGAGGGAGAAAGTAAGGGGGTAAAATACCTTTGGGAGTCGGCTCTGGGGAGGCGGAACGCAGGGGAGGAAGCCATGGGGATAAAGATAAGGGAGGATGTTGGCCTGCGCCTTTCACCTAAGTCATGACCCTGGACACGCGATGGCAAACAGTCGAATAGCAAGAAAGTACCGCTTAAATGGTGATTGCCAAAGAAGCTTAGGAGGAGTGTTTGGGGAAAGAAATGCTGGCGAGAATGCATGCGAGGGTGACGCTCAGGCATGGAAGCGAATGTCAGTGCCTCGCCTTATCGGGAATTTTTGGGGAAAACAGAAAACAGAACATATTCAAGGTATCATAGCAAGGATAAAGAAGGCGCCAAGAGTGGAGGCGAGGCTGGAGGAAAAATTTCAATAGCAGGGAAATTAGAATTGGCAAAACGCTAATGCTTCCAGCAGCGAAGCTGTCGTTATCAAGGTGTGATATGTTTCTTGACATGTGTGTGTACATCTGAAAGTTAGGATGGCAAAATTTGAAAAGACGATCGACTTCCTAAAGGACGTGGCCTGTTCTACAAAGGTAGTGAATATTAATTGACACTACTAGCTGTAGATACGAAATTATTCGCACTCCGTAAAATCCTGTGGGTCCTCCTTAAAAACTAGAGGTCTCAAACTCTCATGCATAGTACAGCCCGGAAACATAAGTTATACCCAGAGCAGTTTTACATGTAACATAGTTGTTGTAGAGCGCAGCTCTTCGTGCCTTGTTCCTGCGTTCCGTGTCGTCGTAGTCGGTGTAACACTCCACCTGTCAGGTGGCCTGTTGCCATGTAGGAGCAGAGCGAAACGCCACCTGCCATGCCGAGAGCAAACAAATGGACGACAGGAAGGTGGCTGCCACGCGAATACTCAGGAGGGTGGCAATAGCAGCGTAACACTTTACCTGCCAGCGGTGGCAGGCGGCGTCTCAAGAGCTGCGCTCAAATATCGCATCACCTACTGTCGTTATCGTCCGTCAGCTTTTTTAGTCTGCGAACACTAGACGGGCATCTAACGAAAAAACCTTGACTCATCATGTTAAAGCCTCGGAGTAACTCGGGTAAGCTCGGGGGAGAATCGCGCCAGCTGCAAGCATTTGCAGGAAGCTCTAGGAGGAGCGTCACGCCAGCTTCAGTCATTAGAAGGAAGCTAGGGTGAACTCGGAGGAGCGTCGCGCCAGCTGCAGCCATTGGAAGGAAGCTCTGGTATGCTCGAGGGAGCGTCGCGCCAGCTGCAGCCATTGGCAGGAAGCTCGAGGAGAAGCGTCACGCCAGGTTCAGTCATTAGAAGAAAGCTAGGGTGAGCTCGGAAGAGCGTCGCGCCAGCTGCAGCCATTGGAAGGAAGCTCTGGTATGCTCGAGGGAGCGTCGCGCCAGCTGCAGCCATTGGCAGGAAGCTCGAGGAGGAGCGTCACACCAGCAGCAGTCATTAGAAGGAAACTCGTGTAAGCTAGGAGGAGCGCCGCGTAAACTGCAGCCATTGGAAGGAAGGTCGGGGGAGCTCGGGGGAGCGTCGCGCCAGCTGCAGCCAATAACCAAAGGGCCATTGCGTGAAGATGTAGAGTGAGAAACGCGGTTCCTTGGGGTCTCTCAAGCCCACGTAATAATTCTTTCACATGCAGAAATCAGAAAGAAGAAGAGAAGGATGAAGCCGAACAACGTGCACTACGAGCTGAACAGCAAAGCAAAAGAAGAGAGCGCCATCGAGAGTCAACCGATCCTCTGGATATAGCGAGGCGCCAAGCCGAAGCAGAGCGTCGAAGACAGTATAACCTTGCTAAACGAGAAGCGGAAACAGAAGAAGAGCAAGCAACCGTTAGGAGAGCGAGAAAAAAACAGCTGAATAAGGAAGTCGATAGAGGAACGTGCAGTCGAGGGGCATGTAGTACAAGTGGCTTCAGATACCGCTAAACTGAGGGAACGGTTACTCGAATGGCATCGAGCAGTTGAGGCGGCTTATCGCAAGAGGAAAGGCGATGGACGACTGCAAGAACACTTGGGTGCAACTAGAATTCTGAATAACTATTATGAATAACTTAATTATGAATAACTACCAACTAGCCCAACAACAAGTTCTTCTAAGATATATTTCTAGTACAGTGGGCCCTTCTATTTGTGTGTCGTCTCCGTGTTTTATCGACCGATGGATTTCACTCGTCGTTGCGAACACCTGTCGTGCAAGGAACATCACCTTCTGCATCAAGAATGGATTAGTTCCAGGCGAAGTAAGTGCTCTCTTTCATCCGGTGCTACCTTCTTGGGGACATGTGAAGCGCACAAGCAAGATTCCGAAGTCTGAGCTGTGGCGCCAAATTCGCCTGCTGGACGACCTCCTTCGCTGTGCTTGTTTTGCGCAATATTCCCCTTGGCTTGCTCGAAACAACATGCGATCTTCCAAGAGGTTGGCCTCCCAGATGACCGAGCGACTCTGGTTGTGCATGCTGAACAGTCTCCTCAAAGTGACAAGAAAGGACAAGAAGAAAGGTGGGAGTGGCTTGGTGGTTGAAGGGGACATTGTTTTGCCTGAGAAGGTAGAGGCCGTGCTTCAAAAAGGTCCAAAGTTCGGTGTTGAGCCAAATGTGCCCCCGCATGAACTGGTTGCTGTAAATCGTAGAATAGCTAGAAAAGCTGATTCAGAGCAGCAAGAAAAATGTATACTGGAGGGTGTTGACTGCCTTCTTAAATCTGGCTACCCGAAACCTACTCAACGCAGCGAAATGTTTAGCGGAAATATCGTGTCATTCTTCATCAAAAATTCTTTAACTCTTCTTCAAGCTGATAAGGAGGGTGGTTTTGTCGTTTTGTCCGATGATAACTTCTCGAAAAAAGCAGATGAAGCGATTAAGAAGAATTTTACGCCTGTCCCTGTAAAGTGCACAAAAGTTAAAAAACGTGCAGTATCCATGTGCGAGTGTTTGGGCTTGTCCAGCCTTGCTAAAGAAATCAAGAATACCAAAAATAACGCCCTGATTGTGTTCTTCTCGGTGAAAACACACAAGGTTGGTTTACCTTTCAGAACAATAGTTACGGAAAAGGGGTCGTGGCAGAAGCATATTAGTCTCTACTTGTTGAAGCACTTGAGCAAGCTAGATTTACAAGACCCGTTTTTTACCAAGAATTCTGAAGATGTTTGTGATTTCTTGAAATCTCAGACTGGGATTGGGCGTGCCTTTTCAGTCGATGTTGTTGATTTATTTTATTCCGTGCCCCATGATGCCCTATTTACTTCTGTTCGGGACTGTATTGAAAGAAATGATCCTGTTTCATTTCAGAACTCAGCCGGTATTTCTACTGATAATTTTTTAAGTATGTTAAAGTTTTATTTAGAGTCCACTTTTATTTCTTTTGACCAAGGCTTCTTTCTGCAGAAGGCCGGTATCTGCATTGGTTCGTGTGTCGCCCCGGTTTTATGCAACATTTTTCTGTCACAAATTGACAAAAAGCTTCTGCAGGTTTTGCCAACTAACCATGTTTTTAAAGTTTTTAGATACATTGACGATTTCTTGATTGTTTTAACTAAGGACGGCAGCTCTAACTTCGCTGGTACAGTAAACAGTGTTTTATCCCTTTTTAGACAACATGGAAAAGGCTTGGATTTTACTTATGAACTGCCTGAAAACAATCTTTTACAGTTTTTAGATTTAAACATTGAGTTCTGTATGGATCAGGTGTGTTGGGCATATGCTCCACGTGCAAAAAGGGGCTTCTGCCATTCGACTCTTCGCATTCAAAACTAGTTAAAAGAGGAATTGCTTCACTTTGCCTTGAGTCTGCTCTAGGGAAGTCATGTGTTCACAAAATGCGACAGAGTTTTGATAATCAATTGGTTAGGCTGGCTTCAGCTGGGTTCCCTGGTTCGGTCGTGACACAGGTTGCCGAAAGCCTCCTACGGAAGTTGAAGAAGAAGGTAGTAGGAGTAGGGGAGGAGGTCCATCGAGAAGAGGTGAGACTGGTGGCTGTGCCGTATGTGCACAAGTTGGCCCACAACCTGAAGAAGGTTGCGAGTAGGCATGGGGTGCCACTCGTTTTTACCGCCCCCCAAAAGCTCGGAAGCCTTTGCTCTCGGATAGCCAAAAGAAAAGAAAAAGTAAAAGAAAGTGGCTGCGGCACCAGGCATGGGCGACCGTTCACGAAATGTGCGGTACGGGTTGTGTACGAAGTTCCCCTCTCCTGCGGCAGTTCCTACATCGGACAAACCGGGCGATGTGTCAATGAGCGGATCAGAGAACACCAAAGAAATGTAGAACAGAATAAAGATGGCCCCCATTTACCCATGCACATCAGAACCTGCCCGTCGCGTACTTGTGAACCATGCTTTTCTGATGTGCGGATTTTGGCAAAGAGTAGTGTGACAAAAGCCAGAGAACTGATAGAAGCATTCCATATCGAAAAGAGGGGCAACTTGTGCGTCAGCGAAACATCGATAAACCTGTATAAGGCTGAAAAAGCGTTTTTTGATCGCTGCTTATCTTCACGAAGCTGAATGTCTTCCTTGCGCATGCGCCGACAGTGACATATATGTACGTGTCTTTCTGCACATTAAATCAGTTGTGCGTGGCGCTCTGTCTCGTCTTTCTTTCTTCTCCTGTGTGTGTGTGTGCGTATGGTTTGGCGCCTTTGAATTTAATTATGAATAACTACCAACTAGCCCAACAACAAGTTCTTCTTAGAATTCTCAAACAAGAATAAACGTGCTAGCGCGCATATGTCTCATTTAGATGAAGTAGGCAAATCACAGGCAATTTTTTTTACTTTCGCTCTTCCTAATGGTACACGTCAAACCTAAATGCTTCTTTCCAAGCTCGATGAACTGCGGCTGTAAATTTTCTTACTGGCAGGAAAATTCCAATCATTACGCAGTACAGCTGAATTGGAAACTCCAGCACCACTTCACCTTCGTTCTGAAGTATGAACAGCGGTAGGTGATTCTGCGCCTGCGATTCAATATAAGTACTATGCACGTCATCACAATCGAGCGTTTCACTTGAGGAACTGCGCTGTCCAGGAGGGTAACCTGGATTTCATGTTTTACCGCATTTCATTTTTGCGGGACGGCCCTTGCCAGACAAACCATATTCAGAGCGGAACAGAGTACAGTCAGGTGAACGCAAGAAGGAAATAGAGACGAGAAAATGATGTATCTTCGTTTCTTGTGGGCTTGTTCCTGGGCTGCCTGCACTGCCCTCCAGATCACGCATCTTTCTCATGCTGGCTCCGCTGTCTGTACACCGCTTCATGCTTGGCGCTGGCGGCTGGCATAGCTATAACTCGAGCTAGGTTTATTCATCGCCATTAGTGCACAGCAATGAACTCAAAAGTTGCTTCAGTCATTCTGAGAAACGAACTGGTGCCTTACTATCTTGGCAATGCAAACATCTGCTATAATTTTCAGTATCTAGTATTCGTTTCATATCTTACCCCGTTTTCTTCACCAAGGCCTCCAGTAGGATAAGCGGCAGAGTGATATGTGTTTTAGCGAGCGCTACTTGCGCAGATGGCATAGTTTATCACGCCAAAATAAAACAGAATATACTTCTCCCACTTTATAAAGCGGATGTGACTTGGCTGCACAGACTTATTTTTGGTCCACGAAAGTCTGTGGATAAAATTATCATCAAATTTGCTTCCAATTTTGCCTCAAATTGACTGAAATATTGCCCGCCACATTCTGTGCGCTGAAGGCGTGGCTGAAGGATAGTATTAAAGTAATAACTGCTGCAGAGTTTGTCCAGCGCAGCGTAAGATTAGCTCCACTTGCTTCTTTTATTTCGCTTTCCTTCAGTTTTTTTTTTTAATACAATAGTATTTAGACTGTGGTTTGGCAAGAACCACACCAGTTTCTTCGTGACTAAATTCCTTGATTGGTCAAGAGGTCGTGACGTGATGAGCACCAACAAATTTGAAAATCTGAGGACTATAGAATGTTCGAGTACTTTCCATTGGATTATCACATGGGATTATACTAACCCGACCCAGTCATCCCCCTTTAATCCACCTTAATCTACCCAGTAACATCCTCTAATCCAACTTCATTCATTCTCAAGAGTGGGCCTACATCCGAAATTGGGGGGTCCTTTGGAATATTTTGGGGTGGGCGTACTTCCATGTGCCCTCGCATTTTCTTTAAGAATGCGGTTAAGAAGGCTTCGTCTGCTTTTTAAATATCGTTGTCATGGGCGTCCGGAGGGGGGGGCAAGGGGGGGCGGCTGCACCCCCCTGGAAAATCACTCACTCGAACCGTGAGTGATGGCCGCACGCCAGGGGCGGTGGTGCGCTCAGTCAAAAGGGTAAAAGCAGCCCCGCATGGTCACATCTGCGAAATGCCGCGTCCGGACGTGCGTCGTTCCGCCGTTTTCAAACCACGCCATCGTTAGCTCTACTGAAGGGCGACCTGTTCCAGACATACAGCGGCACCGGCGAGCATGTGTTTCGAGCCGCCTTGAGATGGGTGTCTGTTTCTTTGATCTCTAGAGAGATAGCGACACGGAGGCAGACAGTGCACGGGGCATCTTGTTTTCGCCTATCGTTACGCCGGTCACCGATGAATTCTTAAGGAGGGAAGGTAAAATCAGCCGTGTCCACCCCCGCTTTGTCGGGCTGCTCAGGGGCAAGCGGGCGATGAGTTGGCGCCGCCGCCGCTCGCTGTCTCCTCCGATCCACGGGTAGCGCAGTTCGGTAGAAGCGCCGCTTTCAGAATCTCCGGCAAAGGGGATTAGCTGCTTTTGTTCACGGCGACGCAGTCTCCCGAGGCGCCCCCACACCAGCGTTCTTTGCGTCTTCTGCGAAAACCAGCGCCTTTGGTCAACGCAGCCCGATGGCGCCTGCGTGGCTCGCCTGTCACCTCTGGCTGGGCCTCAAATCACAACAGCGCCCATGTACTGTGCGTGTCAGTGCATGGTAAAGAGACCCAGGTGGTCGACATTACCCGGAACTCTGTACTACTCCATCCCTCATAGCCTGAGTCGTTTTGGGGCTCTGAACCCCATAAAAACACAAAAACAAATTTTCCGACTGGAGTGGCGAGTGTCCCTTCCCCTCGGAAGTTGCGCGGCGTTCCTTTCACCCCCAAAGTGCGCATTCGGGGATACTGCGGCAAGTAAGCCCTTGCACGTGTCCGCGCCTCTGTGTTTGTGCTTGGGTGTTTTTAGTGGCCGGTTGTCAGCGAAGCTGAGAACAACCAAGACAGCGGACGAGAAAACGACGAGCGGAGAGCAGTGTGTGTGCGGTTGCTCGACTGTGCGGATGCGCAAGCAAGATGGAGCGAGGTGTATGAAGCTGCGAGCGTGCATTTATCTTGTAAATAAGTTTTCGTTGTATATATAGTCATCTTTTGTTTTCAACGTACGCGTTCAACAGTTTTTCCAATCAATGTGTATGATGAGTGTGCACCGAGAGCGTGTAATGAAGCACAGAAGTGAATTTATCACACGTGTAATTACGCAATTCGCCCAGAAAAATCCGAGGCGCCTACAGTTGCTGTTCAAGGAAGACTGACTGAGTGACTGTAGTTGCGTGTTTGTGAACATATTGTGCTGTGTGCTGGTCATCAATCCGGGTGAGTCGAGAACCCGTATGCAGCAAGACTGAGCACTCTTCTCCACGAAGTGATATAGCATCTTTTTGCATTTTTATTAATTTTAGTTGTTTCTTCGTTGATAAACTCCAATGTACCTCTCCTAGCCGCGCTTTAATTTGCTGTTTGTAATTTTTCTTTCATGTGTGCATTTTGTTTAATTTTTATTTATATATAAATAAATAAATTTACTCCGCAAATAGCGCCTTTCTGCTACGAACATACCCCCCCCCCCCCCCCCCCCCCGGGGCACCAACGGGGCCCCCCCCTGCAAAAAATTCTGCGGACGCCCTTGATCGTTGTAGCTCCTAAATCAAGTCATTCTTCCTCGGCTAAAGGTTTTTCTTCACTTTTAGTTATTTTAAGTGCATTGGCAAAACATTCTCCTCCATCATCTCTACAGGAACTTTTCTTTACGGGTGCTTAAAGGTCCTTATCATATTACCAGCCTTCATCGACCGCACACCATTGTAATAGTGAGGGAGCTTTATTGGTAATGGCGGGCGAGGCGATACCGATGATAACTACTCGAGATAACTGGGAGCCGTAAAAACGGATGGTTCATCAGCGCCCGGAGAAGCGTACGTACTTTTGCGCCCGGGCTTGCGATAGAAGCGTAAAAGGAAGGATGCTCGTTTCGAGAGTCACGCTCCAGCGGAAAGCGAGCAGCGAAGGCATCCTCCTGGGAGAAACGCTAGATAGAAGCTTCGCTTCGCAAGTCTGGCTCTCGAGACGCACTGGCGGAGGCACATATAAGCGTGCAGCACTGTGGAAGCTACGAGAATCACCTAAGAATCCGCTGCCATCCAGGCATAGAATGTGCTTATTAATTCTCGCTTAATTCGAAATTCCGGTTCATTCGAAATGACGTTTGAGTCAGGCCGCAAGTTTTAACTTTGCATAACTGGAACAAATATCCAGTCCGCTTCGAGCTGAAATTATCGAAACTGTATTACAGTTCCTAGTTTCGCCAACGCTCTAAGATACTTGATTTCTGGGCGAACCTTACAAGTGACTTTAGTTTGAAGTTGACATTTAGTTGAATCGTCTGTTTCTATTCTGGCAAGCAGGCGACGCAGGCAGGATGATCTATAAGTTGTATGGGGATGCTGTCCGTTTAGGCCTAGCTAACCCTCCCGTGGTCGGCGTATTCTTCCTTAAGACTCCTTAGCACTGCACCTTTCTACCGAAATGGAGGGCCGGATAACTAAAGAATCTCCCAAGAGAGTTAGGAACAAGAATAATAAAACAAACTGAGCCCGACGAGAAATCAGGGAAGTTGCCAGAACATTAGGGCCAAATGCAATTAGCTAGAATGCCGAAAGCATTCAGGATTAATAAACTTTGGTGCTTTGTTTACTTGTGTGTGTGTGTGTGTGTGTGTGTGTGTGTGTGTGTGTGTGTGTGTGTGTGTGTGTGTGTGTGTGTGTGTGTGTGTGTGTGTGTGTGTGTGTGTGTGTGTGTGTGTGTGTGTGTGTGTGTGTGTGTGTGTGTGTGTGTGTGTGTGTGTGTGTGTGTGTGTGTGTGTGTGTGTGTGTGTGTGTGTGTGTGTGTGTGTGTGTGTGTGTGTGTGTGTGTGTGTGTGTGTGTGTGTGTGTGTGTGTGTGTGTGTGTGTGTGTGTGAGAGAGAGAGAGAGAGAGAGAGTGGAGAGATCCTAGACGGCTTTTTTTAGCTGCATGCAGTGTAATTACGCGCGTGGGATAATAGACTCGAAGGGAATATAAAAACACGAGAACGCCGATAACTATCCCGAAGAAAGTTAGGGAAAGCAGATTTCCCCCAAGGCAAGAGATCAAGAGGAGAAGCAGTAGAAGTTCAGATCGAGAAGCAAGTGGAACGTTACGGCTAAGCAATGAAGTCATTTTCTTTTATTTCTAAAGCGACATCTGAGGTCGTGCTTTCGCTAAAAGGGAGGGTAGGGGCTGGGGGAGAAGCCGTTATCGCATTTTTGCTTGCACTGCGAAGACTAGTACGCTCATTACGACATGCAAATATATGAAGCACCAGGACAGTAAATCAGGAATAACTTCGCAACCTCGTCATGCATTGCCTTCCGGCAGATACCTCCATTCCCCCTATATTCTGTTTCGTCGTTGCTGTTCTTTAGCATTCCCACTCTGCGTTCCTCGTATCAAAAACGATCCCCTCGTTTTGGTGTACACCGCTGCTGGTATATATTAAAACACTTCCTCGCTGAAATGCAAAAGGCTTAGTGTAATTCGCATTAATTCCGAAATAGATTATTATTTTCCCCAAAATGCGCGCGTTGCCGCGGACGTTTGCCGACCCTTTCGAAACGGAACAGTTTCACAGAAAGAAAGCGAGTTCTTTGTCTTTTTCCGCAAGTAAGTGCCAAACAAAAGTTCTTCCTTCCCCTTTCTCTCAATTCCTCTCAATTGCACTCGTCCGGAAAATTCTCCATTTCGAACACCGGTGGCCCTTATAATAAATCCGGTAATTCGATATCTTTTCAGTTACTTCGAACCTTACATAGACTCTAGTAGCTTGGTGTGGGCCAGTCGGTAACAGTTCTTCGAAAACATAGCGCAAAAAGGACACGGACGACACAGAACTGGACGGGACAGGCGCTATCCCTGTCCCGCCTTTCCAGTCTAGTTCTATGTCGTCCATGTCCTTTTTACGCTATGTTTTCGCATACTATTGCTGAGGGACCCTAAATCAAAGCAAAATTATACGACGTGGAAGAACTTTTTTTTTGTATTCTTCCCTGGCACCCGAAAGGCCTGCACAAGACTAGACATTACCGCCCAGCGGCGTCTTTCGGGCGTTCATTCTTCAGGATGTGTACTTATGAGAGAGAGATAAAAACATTTTATTTATCGTTTCACCAATGTCCACCACCCACTGTGGGCATGTCCAGGAACTTCACTGGTGCGCGCTCGAGTCCTTCAAGAGGCAGGCCTGTCTGTAAACAATGACTCTAGTTTGAACGTGTGCGTAACGAAAAACATTTACGCCCGAAGCTTATGTGACTTTTTACACGCAACCGGGTTTCATGCGTTTTTGTAACGTATTCTACCGTTCGTCACTAACGCCACATTTTATGCCACTTTCCGTTTAAGGGGTAGCTCTCCCAAGACGGCAGTCCAAGAGACTGCTTGTAGCGGTTTGTTTTCATCGTTTTGTTGAACTGTGTATCCAGTGCAGCATGGTGACTGAGTCTGTTCTCAGATAGTCGCCATATCTTCCATGACGGGTGCACGTTCCGCAGGCATGATTACCCTCTTTTGAGCAACACTTGTTGTTGGGCTAGTTGGTAGGACATGCTTCTGAACGAACCAGCGCTCCGGTCCGTCGTGTTCCGCCTTTTTCTTGTCCGTTGTGTTTTTTGCGCTGGTTCGTTCAGAAGCATGATTACCCTCACTACTGGAAGAATTTTTATCGCTTCCAATCCTGGCAGAGGCTACTACAGGGGAGAAGAGGAGGGTACACTAGAGCTTGCGAGCGAGTAGTTGGTGAGTTTTCGGTGTATCTCTGCTATCTTCAGTTTCAGGTATGTTACGGCTTCGTATGCAGAGGGCATAGCATTATAGAGACGTCAATTTGCGACCGAAATATTTTGGCGAGCCAAGCTTATTGGTGTCCCGGGGACCTTTTGTTCACGTCGTCCACTCGCGAAGGAGAAAGTCGGGTAATACGTACTCCTAAGTGAACTTCTGTACGCACAGCTGCTGAATAAATAGCCTAACCGGCAAAATGCCTTAACCGTCAAGGATTCGTGCATCAATCAGGTGAAACTTGAAACTCCTCTTTTTCTTATTCATTGATGGCCCCAATAGTTCCAGCCTTCTCTTAATCAACGTCTTCGGTGTGTCTTTTGTGAGGTCATATACGAGGAAATAGAGATTTGCAAAAAGAAAATAGATTCAAAACAAATGCTCAGCTTCGAATACCGTATCGAATATAGAAAAATGAAGCTTGTCTTGATTTCTTAAGAACAACATTTTTTTTTTTTCACACGCTGGAGCATTTAAGGTTGTTGAAGAAGGAACAAGTAAGGTTCCACGCTAAGACATGACTCGAATCAGTAAGACCACAGATTGAAACATAACCCTCGTAATAAGGGAGTAATTACTCATTGACGTTAATCCGAGCGCAGCCATACGGCTACAAAAGAAAGCTATACAGCTTTCTCAGGAACTTCGCACTTAAAGAAAAATTCGTCCTGGTCCGGGGTTCGTGCCCGGGACCACCGCTTCACCGGAGCAGTCGCTCTAACAACTGAGCTAACCGGGGCGGCAAGCTTATGGCAGGGCGAGAGTGAATTGATCAATAACTCGAAGTGGGAACAGTGCTGGTCAAATGTTTAGGGGAATCCCCCAAGGTTGAGTAGATTTGTAATAAGGGAGTAATTACTCATTGACGTCCACCCGAGCGCTGCCAAGTGACCCTAATTACTAATATACTCCACCTTGGGGGATTCGCCTGAACATTTGACCAGTACATGACCCTTGTATACTAAAACACCACGACTACCTTTCACCCAGGGCCCTTATTAGGGGGAAATAAAATATTGCATTGGAGCTTTTAGTGATGCTTGAAACAATAAGCGATCTTATAGTGAGAGAAATGAGCACAAAAGTCACACGCTATCATGTCAAAATACCGTGTCGGACAGTATCACATCACAATAAGATTTAATGCCTGCAGAATATCCCATGAAGCTGCCATGTTCCTGTGTCTCTGAGACGCTCGCCTGTCGTTGCCCTCGTACAAGACAACAAAAATGGTTGTGAATGCATCACCAAATGTTCGGTTCGTCTCAAGTGTCCGTGTCTTTTTTGCTAATAATGGAAATACGTAATGTCAGTTTCCGAATAGAATACGAATTTAAAGTGGCCTGACTGGGCAAGAACACTCAAACCGCATTCGAGATATAAGTATTCGCACCCCCTTAATTTTCTACCCTGCGCCGAACCGTAGCGCCGCCTCGCTACAGTTGTAGATGCCTTAAGCGAACACGTTGTTAGTCGTCCACTTCATAAAGCGTATACCGGCGTCTTGCAAAATGTTGAAGCGGACTTTTAGGGCGAAAGCCTTTAATTGCTCATACTGTCGTCCGTTAACAGATAGTGTCCCACCTTTGGCAGCGTTTAACTCGTGTTTTTTCGGGAAGTAAAGAAGATAGGAAAGAAGATAGGAGAAAACGATTGGTTGATTCAGATAGAAGTGGAAAACATGAACCTAGAAGCCAAGTTTTATGACTGTAGAGTAATTAGTTATTTAATTATAGTCAAAAATGTCAAAATTGCGTTGAAATAAAGCAGACGTCGATGTAGCCACGGGAACGGTGTGACGTCACATCTACCAAAACTTGTCACGGCATAGTAAAAATGGACACATAATGGTCGGAAAAACACAGAATTGGTGTCAAAGTAGATGAAAAAATGTGTAATTAAGCGTAATTAACACTTAAGATCCCCAAAATATGTATAATTTGGGTATCGATATAGCCACGGGAACGGTGTGACGTCACATTCACCGGAAGTCGTCATGGCATAGTATCCTCGGCTTTCGCCTGTCGACACTTTAGATGCCAAAGTGTCCTCGCAATTTTTACAACTACCTTTGTTTCATCACTACAGTTCGCACCGATTACCAGGTCGTCGATACACAAGTGACCCAGCTTGCATCGTGGTCTACACTAACTTCCTTCAAGTGATAAGGCTACTTCAACGTGTCACTCAAAGCTAAGCGCTTTGTCAGAACAGTCATTGTCTCGAAGTGCACCTCTCGCAACTCATTTTTGTTGAGGTGTTCCCCCGTGACTACCATCAGCGCACAAAGCAAGGGGTATTATCAACCTGTCTGCTGACACCCGCATCTTCAGTGCCGACACTCCGCATCCTCGATGCTGACACTCTTATTTGGAGATAAAAGAACCCACGGCCATGCACAAGTGATCTAGTCTACTCTTGTGCGGTAAACCTCCTCCACGCGCTCCGGAGAATCCAACTTTGGAGGCCCTAACTCCGGTAGTCCCTGGTAATTGGCGTCACTTCACCACTACCACCTGCTGTGGTTGTGCTGAGCCCCGAGACAGAACCAGAATTCCGCATCTGTCAGCAGTCGGTCTCTCATTGAAGGAAGCAGCATCGCCCCGCCGCGGTGGATCAGTGGTGAGGACGCTAGGTTGCTCCCGCGTCGAAAGACGCGGGTTCGATTCCGGCCGCGGCGGCCGAATTTCGATGGAGGCGAAGTTCTACTGCGCGGTTTGAGTGCACGTTGAAGAACCCCAGGCGGTCGAAATTTCCGGAGCCCTTCACTACGGCATCCCTCATAGCCTGAGTCGCTTCGGGAGGTTAAACCCCAATAAACGAAGCAGCAGTGTATGCTACTTGAACCTTGAACAGCTTCGTCAGTCTCTTCTGAACTGCCTTTCAACAAGCCTTTTCCCATCCCTATAAGTCATCCTTTTAAGGAACTGAGGCAATGACCATTGTTTAAATAAAGTAACCTTGTGGTACATAAGCATTTCAGAATACTTACTTTTCACATGGCAGGAATGGTGTCGCAGTCTTCGTGCAACAATGAGTCCTGGAAGCCTAACCATAACATTACTTCCTTCTTTTTTTTTTCTCGCCTTACCTCGTACGCAGCGAAACGAACTGCTGTTTGCTGTTTGTTGGGGTTTAACGTCACAAAGCGACTCAAGCTATGAGGGACGCCGTAGTGGAGGGCTCCGGAAATTTCGACCACCTGGGGTTCTTTAACGCGCACTGACATCGCACAGTACACGGGCCTCTAGAATTTCACCTCATCAAAATTCGACCGCCGTAGCCAAGATCGAACCCGCCTCTTTCGGGTCAGCAGCCGAGCGCTATAACCAATGAGCCACAACGGAAACTAACTCCGCGAAGGATACCTGCAGGTCATTTCCTGTCCACTGTTTAAAATTATTCAATGCACGATTTTAAATGCCGTGAAAGATACTTCGGTCCGGGCAGCTGGATCTTGCGGCAAAGCAGACATTGTTCACTCCTTGACGGAGGGCATTTAAATGACGCCCAAAAAAATAAAATTAACTAATAAATCTTTTTTCTTCATTATTGCGAAGTTATCTTAGCTTTATACATGCCAGAATCGATTATTTGGTTTAAACGCTTGTTACGCTTAATTTTTCGCGTTGAACATGATCAAATGGCGTTGCTCGATTTTATAATACAGAAGGTATTTATGCAGGTCATATTTTTGTGACGTAGAAGGCGTTACCGTTGTCTCCGGGACGACACCATACGCATCGACACCATTTGTTGAACGTACAACGTGGTAAAGCCAAAAATTCTTTGTAAAGCATCTGTTGCACGTTCGATATCTCGAACGACGTTGCCAATTCGGAAACTCGAAAAAGTTTACTAACTTCCTATGTTCAAAAACTATAGCTCTCATCTGGTTTTACACTTACACTGCCGTTGTTCTTTTAGTCCGGAACTTGAGACACCGAAGTTTCGTCAAGCGTGACCAAGCATCTTTTCTTGGCACCCATCTTCCTTAAGTGCTCGACAAAATGAAGTCGACTCATCCCATTGCTCGTTAACCCGCAATCCAAACAACTCAACTGTTTACCCACCAGCTCAACAATCCATGCTTCATTCATTCATTTCTACAAACAAAAAATAGAATCCCCCCCCCCCCCCCCGTACTATGCGAAGAACTGAGTTTGCGCATTATGTCTCTTCATTTATGCCATGTTCACGACTCTGAATCTGTTGTCCTCTCCATTCAAAGCCTACCAGTATTTGTCCTTAAACACAACCCTCATGACACCCCGCCGCGGTGGCTCAGTGGTTACGGCGCTCGGCTGCTGACCCGAAAGACGCGGGTTCGATCCCGGCCGCGGCGGCTGAATTTCTTGAAGGCGAAATTCTAGAGGCCCGTGTGCTGTGCGATGTCAGTGCACGATAAAGAACCCCAGGTGGTCGAAATTTCCGGAGCCCCTCACTTCGACGTCTTTCATAGCCTCAGTCGCTTTGTGACGTTAAACCCCAATAAACCAAACCAAACCAAACAACCCTCATGACAAGTGCATAACTACGTGTCATGCAGAAAGGCAAAAAAAATGTCATTTAGATCTCACAGATGTCATAAATGTCGCCTAAAATACATACTAGGGCAAAGGAAAGCGTAATCTTTACCACCTATTCCTCTTTCGCAAGTGCTTGCGCAACATAGTGGCCTCGGCAGACTTTCGTCAGCTGTGTTTTGTGGTAAAGCGATTACCTAATATGTTATTCAGCTTGTGTAGCGTCATGCGAGACAACCTGCCTGGCTCGTTACTCGCAATTGCGTAATACTCAAGGGCCAACCCCAACAGTTTTCGATACGTGTCCTCTGCGGTTGGCTATAGCGCCGCTTTGTGGTGGCCCTTGCGTAAAGCAGTGAAACTTAGTGTTTACTGACGGCATGTTGCCTTGCAAGTTTCATTTGGGGCGCTGGTCCTACGGTAGTATGCAACATTCTTGAGTTCATTTTGAAGCGTGCTGCTCGTTTGATTATTTCAGAATATTACTGTCGTAACCATATAGTGCCTCATCTGTGAAATTATCCCTTGGTTTGCCTAACCTTTAATTTATGTTGGAGAACTTCGCTTATTTACGAGGTTCAGCAGCCTAAGAGCACTACTGAAAAGTTTTCAAGTTTCCCGCCATCAAGTTAGTCGTCAAGGACAGATCTCAGTTTCAAGGTAGGGGTCCCAACATTCCGCACTTTGATCCCTCTATTGCAAGAATAAACAATGACCTGAACTCTCTCCCTTTTCGGATGTCACTGCTCTCAAAAATGTTGTCAACGATTTTCTGTGCATTAAATACTACTCATCTCTGTAAAATCCGTGGCCTTTTTGATTATAACAATGTTCCAATTTATGAACAATTGCGCAAAAACCTGGCGTCATGAAAACTCTGCAGTGACGAAAAAAACAAAAAAAAATGGCTTACTGTGCAGGCAGCTACGATTGCAGCAGGGTTCCCCGTAACAGAGCAACATTAAACTACCTTTAACATGCAACTTTTATGGCCAGAGATTGCTGCAATTTACGGTGCTAAAATTTGGAATGACATCCCGCTTGAGGTCAAAATGTCTAGTAACTTTGAACACACTATAAAAAGATTTTTCCGTAAAAATATGTAGTACTTGCAAGCTTTATTTCTTATTTTGCTTGTTTTATCTTTTTCGTGTTATGAGTGACATGCTTTTGTGCTGTTTCAATTTTTAGTTTATTACTGTGCTGTCATGCGTGCGTGACTATGGGCCCAAACTACAGCTCTGGCTATGGGCCCATAAAATTTTGATGTATGATTTATGTGTTTAATTGAATAAAGCAAAAATCAAATCAATCAATCAATCAATCAAAATGTGGATATCGTCTGAGAGCGCATCGGAGGCTACGGAGAAAGCGTTATATTGGTGCGTGGTCTCACCGGATCTCAAATTATTTTCGGAAGTTGAAAATAGAATAACGTCAAATAACACTGCGATTAACCTATAAATGAGGAAAACAGCGGTTCACTTCTTGCGTACCGCACTACCGGCCACCTTTGTCAAAAAAAAGTCTTTCTCATTTATTCAATCAATCGTTTTTTGTGACATGCGTTGAGGAAGGCACCCGTCGTCTGCGCCTCAAGCAAGCGGCAGGTCGTTTTGTGACGCAAACTACCTCACTGCGAAATTTTAAGCATCTACAAACGATATAATTCGTTTGCTCAGCGTATGCAGATCCCAAAAAGTTTCAATCTCGGGACGTGCGCCCGTTTTTTCGCGGCCCGTATCGCCTTTAGCCTCTAGAAAGCAGAGCTAAACGTTTTGAAGACGACTTGTCGTGTCCGAATGATTCCTCTAAGGAGCCTTTCATAAGGCCACCCATCATCTCCGATGCGACCCAATCGGTACATCAACCGAATATGTCAGCCTCGTCAACGGACACCGGTTCCTCCTGCGGGCTGCACAGGCTTCAGCTACTATAAAACGGATCTCGAAATAATTATGCCTTAAAGGAGAGGGGCTTACCCATTCTGAGTACCCATTACCCATTCTGGGCTTTACCCATTCCGCCACAAAAAGTGAAACTAATTCTTTATAATTCCATGTTTGCTTCTGTTTTTAACTACTGTTTCACGGTATGGGGAACTACCACACTCTCAAACTTAAACAGGTTACATGTAATCCAAAAACGAGCCATAAGAAGCATTGCAAGCATCCCCCGCGACGTTACGACAAAACCCTTTTTTAATGCCTTCCACATAACTCCAATACACGAGCTATATAATGTCAACTTAATAAAACGATATAGGACAAGTAATACCTACCGTAATTTTCTTGAAACTTTGTCTCAACTAACACCTAGAGAACACACTCATGCCATAAGAAACCGCGATAAATGGTTCATTCCCCAAATACGAACTAACTATGGACGTCAAATGCTCAGCTACCACCTACCATTATTGCTAAATGCTTTGTGTTAGTATTAAAAACCAGTATTTTTGCATCTTATTTCTTTTGCCGTTTTTGTCTGTTTTTATCTCTTCTTTATTTATTTATTTTTGCCGAGTCAGTTGTGTCTCGCTTATTTTTCCTCAAACGCAATTGTTTTGTTAGTTGCTGCCAATATATGTAATTAAACAAACCTTTAAACCTTGTACGGGGGCGCAGGCGCGCAATCAAGCTCCAGTGAGAGCTTTTTGTCTGCGCCCCTAACATCTGCATGATGTAAATAAAGATTTGATTGATTTGATTGATTGAGTAGAATTTTTATCGGCGTTCTCTGAAGCTGAAGCTGATAATAGCCGCGGTAAAAACGGGCCCGCGACGACAGTTTCTTCACGGGTACACATTGCGTACGTCGTCCCTGCATGGCGCGCGAGCACAGTGGTCACAGCAGCACCCCTGCGCGACTTCACCGCATGTCAATAGTGTGTTGTGGTGGAGAAAATATTCGTCAGACCAAAGGCGGCCAGCGTTTTGGTTATGGCCGCCTTTCATCAAAGTAAACATATCTTTTCGAGCTTTTCCTTTCCATTGTCGCCCCTTATCTTGGCCTTGTTAATTCGGCGAGACCTCGATAAAATCAAGCATAACAAAATCACTGCTAAAACTATTGCACCACATGACGAGGTCGCTAAAACGGAAACTAAACTGCACACGGCACTTGAGATGCACAGTGGACCGTGCGCAGCGAGATTAGAGAGTCAGGCAACCTCAATGACTTTTGACAACTGTATCGAAGCGAAGAGGGCCGTGCGCACCACGCTCCATGACGTCATTCAGCGGCTCGCACAGGGAATTTCGATGAAAGTCGGTGTGCCAGCGTCAAAATTTTATCGCGTCCTGGCCGACGAATTGCCCGGAGAAAAGCTTAGTGCGGACCCTACTTGATACGAAAAAAGTTCCCCGTTTACTGCGGTGCTGGAGAGAGCCAGTTATGCGCAATAATTTCGGTTTGCAGCATCAGATGGCTGCGTAACTGTCGCGCCTCGTTACATATGAACAAACTCGGCGCGAAATGCCCAGCGAGGTTTTTTTCGGATTCATTATATCCCGTCGAAGGAAACTTTAGCTGTTCCTTTGTTATATCCATTATTTCGTTATAAGCCTTTTCGCTGTGGCGAGGTTTCACTGCAATATGGTCAAAGGAGCAACTCCAACGCGCAAAATATTTGTGTCAGTACCCCTTTAAGCAGGGCCGAAAGGTGGCTTCGTCAACGACCGGAGGTGAGGGGAAGTGGCCTTGTTCGATCTGCCTGCGAGTAAACCAACACATTTTCTCGTACGCGGCGCAGTATTACCTCTGCCAGGCGGGATGTTGTACGCGTCTCAGATAAGGCCTTTAGCGAGCAGAAGGCCGAGAGCGAAGGCAAACAGTGTAGGCCGACACTTCAGTAGACTGGCAGACATTTTATTCACCTAAGAAGCAATCTTTGCGAATATGCAAGATATGAAACTAATGTTTGATATCTTGTCTATGTTAATTCACAGAACACACACTCGTATTGAAAACATAATCTGTCGTTGAAAAAACCCACTGACGTGAATTTCTTTTTAATGCGCTAAAATACGTTCTACAAAGAACAGGAGATCTGTACAAATGCTTCTAGTTCGCACGGCTGCCACCACGTGCCACGTGGCGCTGAGCTCTCAAAACTAAGACAACCCAGTTGAACAAAAATAAAGAAAGAAAAGCTGAGCATGGCGGCAATTACCACCACCCCGTTTCAAAGGGGGCGCTCCTATCCATCCATCCATCCATTCACCGTAGAAATTTCAAATTTTCTATGCATACCACTGAACCACCTCCCTTAGAATCCTTAACGCAACCAAATTATCACCAAATTATTCCGAACTGATATGGGTCCCAGCCCATTCGGGGAATCCGGGGAACGAGGCAGCCCGCACTAAAGCCCGAGGTTTCGTCGACCGGGCAGTGGATGAGTCTGGCTCCCTGAATTTCACGAAGGACTCCATGATCACATATCATGATCTCACCAATCATTTTAAACTAGAGAGGAGAATTTTCCCCCCTCCAGACAAAAGCCTGACTAAAGAACAAGAGGTTACGTGGCGTCGTCTACAGACAAGAACGATACGCACCCCATCACTCCTCGCGCACATTTATCCAGATCTTTGCAACCCAAACTGTAAACACTGTGGCCAGCGAGCCACCCACGATCACATCCTTTGGGACTGAAAAATAGAGCCACCTCCGGGTGATCTAGTTACCCCTTGTTCTCTCGAGCGGTGGGAGACCGTGCTGGCTAGCTCTGACCCCAGAACGCAAGTTTTGGCGGCGGAGTGGGCTGAGAAAGTCGTCGAGGGCTGCGTACTCTCGACCACTTAACGCGACCTCTTACCAAGCTCTTTCCGGCGAATAAAATGTTTTACAATCAATCAATCCTCTACGCCTGTCGGAAACAGTGTGAGTGCAGGAAGCATTGTAAGCCTAGGTTTTGCAACAAGTAGGAAATAAGGGTCGGCCGTGATAACCACCATACTCAATAGTTTTCTCAAATTAAAACTTTAAAATTTCCCGTTGAGTTACGCAGTGTTCGCTACTTGCAGTCAACAGATGGCGCTAGCTGCTGAATGTGCAGGAGAACATGGCCTTAGGTGTGTACGCCGCCCACGACTTTAAACGTGCCTCGTGTAGGACGATAGCTTATCCACGCTATCCGGGGCCCTTTCAAAGGATAGGAATAAGTATAGTAGAAGAAGCAGAAGGCAGACTACAGAATGCATGAGCTTCTTCGGGCGGTCGGTAGCAAGGGTATGTGCGTAGCATGCGTAGCAATGGCGCCCAGCGTTTCACACTTGCATCTGCACTGTTCTTTCTGTCTTTGTCTTAAGTTACTCTCTCACTCTACAAGTCCCTGTTTACCTTTTCTATGCAGAATCGCAAAGCTAGACGCCTTCTCCAGTCATTTTTTCTGAGGAGTAAAAAAAATGCTTTACGCAAAGGAAGCCAAGTACCTTTTTTTTTTTCATGCTAGGCAATTTCTTGAAAAATCACGTCATTCTCGGAGATCCAGTGTATTAGTATAGGTTTTGCCGCTATTATGAACTGGATGTCGGCAGAATTGCCGATGGCATAACCAGATTCTGTGGATTTAATACAGACTCATTTTTTTTCCCGAGCGGTCACCGTGAGGAAAGCACAAGATTCTAATGCCGTACCAATCACGGGCGAAGAAATGGGCTTGAGCAGGGCATCTAATGCAAAGGCAAGATAACCGGCGCTCGTTAGGGTTAACGGACTGGATTCCAACAGAAGGTAAGCGAAGTAGGGACGGCAGAAAGTTAGGTGGGTGGATGAGATTAAGAAATTTTGTGGAGATAGGGTGGCCACAGCTGCCACAGAACAGTGTTAACTAGAGAGATATTGGAAAGGCCTTTGTCCTGCAGTGAGCGTAGTCAGGCTGATGATGATGATGACTATGATGACGATGCTGGTAATGGGGACTAATCATGGGGAGTAGGTGTTGAGACAGAGAATAATAGTAATACTAAATCAACTTACATAAGAGGAGACTTCTAATTCGGTGCTGAGTCCACAAAATTTGTGTCTCGTTTTTTTTTTTCGGCTATCTTTATAGTTCTAGCGTTCTCATCTGCAGAACGGTTTCGAAGCCCAAGAAATCTGGATAAACGCTTTTAGTTCGCATGGCTGCCACTATGTCTCGCATGGCGTTGAATATCCAAGATTGACGTGAGGTTTTTTTCATGATAGGAGCGACTCATTGATTTCCTCGAACAAGTCTGTATGAGCGCTGAAAGCATTTTACAAGCCATAGCTTGCAGCACTTAGGAAGAGTAGGCCATCAAAATTAATATGTTCGAGCAGCATCACACCGCACTCCGTAATTTCCTCCCAATCAGAAGTGGAAATAACCCTTCTGAGTTGCGCAGTATTCACTACTGGTAGCGGACAGGTGGCGCTACTCGTACATGTCTAGGAAAGTTTGGCAGGCTTCCTCCCATGGTCTCTGTTCTGCTGTTCTTTGTATTGATTATTCAGTGAACAGGCCTCGCATCTGGTGAGACCACCGATGGATATGTTATATGTGCATTGTTGAGCACTGTAATCTCTTCGCCATGCGCTCCCGTTAAATTTGGCACCAGGGTTCAAATTTTAGTCTCGAGATTGTTTTACACTGGTCGATGCACTGTGCCATAAGTGACCATACAGAGAAGAAATTGTTCATTACAGAGGACAAATTAGAGAACATAAACTTTTTTTGCCGCATTAAATGTCGTAGTGGTTAGTTCTAAAAGTGGTCACAGCGCACGACCTGAGCACGGACCGGTCGGTTTCCGTGTTCATTACTAAGACAGAAAGAGAATCATATTATTTAAACGACTTCAGACATTAAATTCGGCGCAATTCATTAGTAAACAGTGTAAACAGTGTAACGGTTGCTATTATGTCAGAAATTTAGTAAATCACGCAAGCGATAAAAACTTCGAAAGGAAATAAATAAAAAGGCACAAAGGAAATTAAAAAGAGTTGGCAGCAATTATATAGCAGTTTTATGTCTCACGTGAACTGAAATCTATTTTTATACCATGCCTACATTCGGCTGTTGAAACCAGAACAGGAGATCAGAATTTTTTCTCTTTTATGAGTTCTCGTCCCTTTAGTTCGTTTTCTTGCTCAAGCCTCATTACCGTTACATATCGTTAATTGCTTGTCTTACATTTTGCGGTCAACGCATGTAATTTTTTTTGCAATCGTTAGCATGTATTCCGATTTAATATAGTTGCAAATCTAGGGAACGATCTATCCTCGGCTCTTCTACGTTTCTTTCTTTCTTTCCTTCTTTCTTTCTTTCTTTCTTCCTTCCTTTCTTTCTTTCTTTCTTTCTTTCTTCATTTCTTTCTCTCTTTCTTTCCTTCTTTCTGCCTTTCTTTCTTTGCATGTTGGTTTTTTTTTTACTTTAAGCTCTTGGTTCAAATATTATGTCAGACCAAACGCCGCCTCAGGCTCCCGTGAAGAGAAATTCAATCAGAAATTGTTGACTGGGCAGGGGAATAGCACGTTATCCATCCACGTATACTAACGTCTTAGGTATAAATAAAAAAAGAACGGCACCGAAAATCCATGATTTCGGCAAGATATCCTATCCGTATGAAGCAGCGAGCGTAATGTTTGTGTAATTTAATATTGTTGTTTTCCTGATCTGTGAGTCGATCTAATTCTTCACGACTTGGTTTGCTCCCATGTCAGCGATTTGTGCTCGTGTCGGAGATTTAGCGCACCCAACTCTCCGTCCAACTATGGGCAGTGTATCATCTCTGTTTCGCGCCCAAAGGCAGTTAGAGAAATAATAATAAAAGAAAGCGTACAAACCCTCGCCAGGGTCGTTTCTGCCGCTGACACACCGCCCACTTCCGCATCGGGCCCAGCTGACACCAAGCCACCGTCCAATACTTCGATTTCCGGTTTCTCTCAGTGGAAAACGGCCCATCGTACCAATGATGGCGGGATTGAAAAAAACAACAGAAAGAAGCGAGAGACTTTCGTCGTCTCTTTCAGAGAGAGGGAAAGAGAGAAGCTGACTCATATAGCCTTTGTTTCTTTAGTTCTTTATATTTTTATGTCAGGGACATTTCTTTGAAAACGAACGAGTTACCAGCAGACGTGGCGAAAGAAAAAACAGACGACAGAATTAAGCACAGCAGTCGGGAACTGAAACCGGATAACAAGCTGCGCAACGGAAGTGGAGTTCTTTAATCACACTGGTAGCGAACATTTTGCTCGAATTTCGGAACCTGCGCAAGACATTACAGTCGCCCCCAGCCTATGAGCTTTGCAGCTACTTCCGGAAGTCCTCGCTCCGAAACACTCACGCCTCCTGTGTCGCTTCCGGTCTAATGTCCTGGTTTTCCGCTTCATTTCCGGTCAAATACGTCATGCCGCAAATGCCATCCAGGACATCAAAACGTCCTTCCAAAGACCTCTCGGCCTTTATTTGCAACCACTAGTGACGCGACACGACGCAAGTTTTCAAATATTCTAGACCAACGAGCGTGCCACACTTTTAACTATAAGATTTATATGAAGTTTCGCTGGCTGGTAAAGGTTTGTGAGTTATAAACCGGAAGTTAGTGCGGGTACGCTTCCCATGAAAGGCGGGTATGCGTTGGAATCGCGCCTCTGATTTCGATAAATGGGTGCTGGGAAATCATTATACAGACCCTGTCTGCGAGTTTCCGCGTGAAACTGGAATGCACCGTTTTCCTGAACTTCTTGTCTACATTCCCACTCCGTTCGTTAAACATGTGCACGATGGCACACTGTGGAATAAAAACAACATAAATGAATGTATCGTTTTTTATGCGCCCAAAGGACAAGTGTAAGTCACTGGCTTCTTTCTTTTTTCTGTTCCGTTTTTGTTCCTCATGTTTTTTTTTTTCGTTTTTCACGCATTTCACTGCTTCCTTACTGCTTCGGTGTTTTCGCGACGTTTTGTGTCTTTTAAAAACATGTTTTTCTATGCCTTCTTTCTCGCATAAACATCACTCATCGTTTGTCCTCTCTCTTTCTAAGCGCACGAAGCACTTCTAAGTTTTAATAAACTTATTTTTGTCTCCCCAACACCAGTTTTCAGGATTAATAAAAAAAAAAGTGAACAGCTGGCCTCAACCGCGGAGAAAGCAGCCCTAAAAATATTAAGAAGGGAGACAGCCGTAATAAACGAGCAAAGGGGCGCAGTTCTTCTGACCGTAGTTTACAGCACTGTTTGCGTTCAAAAGTTTTCCCAAGTGCAGTTCCCGAACGTCAATACACCGAACAGTTCCAAGTGAGTGCATGACGCGGAAATGTTGGCGCAAAGGGAGGCATCGGCGATCGATAGTGAATTTTTTGTCCAGTTTAATTTAGAAGCGTTATAGCGGAGGCTTCATAAAACGTCGGCAGCTGCAACGGAGCGTTTCCGGGAGAACACGCGGGCTGTGCTGAGCGCGCTTTTGCGCTGAAAAAAAATCCTTGCTGCTGAAGCGAAGAGTTCTTTCGAAAAACATTTTTCTGCTCCTATTTCTATACCATATTCTCTTTTCGCTGCCTGAGATGGTGTTGTAGTGGTGAGAGATAATAACGCCTGCTGGCAACGGCGAGAATTATCGCAGACATCCTTCATCAACGAAAAAGTACAGCGTTGTGCTGAAACACAGGAAAAAAGATTTCGCGCTAAAATTGGCTGGATCCAGCTTCTAGTTCCTTCTCTTTCTCTGTCTTGTTTCTGAGGAGAAAGTTGATTAAAAAGAAAAATAAAACAAGAATGCAGCGCAGTTTTCTTATTGTCTGTGGACGCGAGTGAGAATGAAAGATCTGTCATGTTCGTATCAGCAGTTTTTTTTTACTCATTTTTCAGGAGATGATAGAGAGAGAAACTTGTTATTGGGGAACCACAAAACATGGGGAGGGTGTGAAGAAGCAGGGGATGAGCAACGACTAGTGTTCTGTATGCTGTACAAGGTCAGCATATGAGAGCCAGCAACATGATTCAGTATTCTTTTTTCACCTTCTAATAAGAAAGGAAAAAAGTTTTGGGGAATGGAAAGACGCAGTAACTGTCGCACTTTTCAAACACCTCAAAAGCGCCGTAGGGAAGAGGTGGATGAAGGAGTGAAAGAAGGAAGAAAGAAAGAAATGCCGCAGTGTCCAGTAAGCGCGGATTCAGTGCAACCGCTAATGAGAGGGAAAGACAGGGGAACTGGCTGTATCTTTGTCGTATATGAGAAAAATATTCGAAACGCTTAGCCTTCATAGGGCTTCCGTGAATTTCGCTTTTAAGTGAAACTATGGGATGAGCATTAATCAACTCACTGCTTTTTGTTCCGAGTTAAAGTCGATTTTTGAGCTAAAAAGGCGAATTTATTGCCGAAAAAAAATTCAATGCTAGAAATTTTTGGGACTACATTCAAACTCGTGACGTTTACACCAAAATGGACTCCGTCATCACTGCTTGAAAGTCTATGGTGGTGGAGCGGAGCCTCCACCTCCCTGGTTGTATTTTCTTTCGTGCAGTGTCCTTTTAAGGCGGGAGCCTTTAATGCCTCACAGTTGTAAGCAGGAGTTGTCGACAGAAATGTCGCCCTTTTCTATTGGTCGAAATGGTCGTGACGTCACAGTGCGCGAATTTCAAACGGGGCCAGCTGTACTTTGCCTAGTAACCATGCAACCAATTAAAGGGATCGTATAGTGATGCTCCAAGTAAGTGGGACTTGAAACTTGGGAAAAACCCACCTAAGAGCAAATGATTTCACAAGGACACTCCATAGGAGGCGGAGCGTATCCCAGTACTATGGCGCCATATGCTCTGGGTCTCCCCGCTTCTCCGTAACATGGACAGCGACATGCATGAAAACAGACGACAAACACGGGCTCGGGCTCTTGAGAGACAACACGGCTCCCGACCCGGTGTATATTATTTAGACGTAGCAGGGCCATCGCCCACGGGATTTTACTCGGCCGCTGTCGTTCACCAGGAAATGCACGTTGATGGACTCTCCTTTCGAGCCCCGAATTCAATGCGGGCCGAGGAAGTAGCGATAGCGCTTGCTGCCGCCCACGCCAATTCGAGAATAATCATCACGGACTCCCGAAAAGCATGTGAACATTACTTGGCAGGGGAGATCTCCCCCTTAGCTGCTTGTATTCTACGACGGACTGCCACTGATCCAACACCCAAACGAATCGTTAGGGCTCCTGGCCACCAGGGCTTACGAGGTAATGAGGCCGCTGACGCGGCTGCCCGAGCGCTTACTCACCGGGCTCCTCATCCCAGCTCTTCTGACTCCGAGGCTAACCAGCCGCTGCTGCGATTCAGGGAAATATTAACACATTATAGCGACAACCACCGCCTTTTCCCGGCCCCTGCAAAAGGGCTTAGTAAGACGGAGGAGCGAACTTTAAGCCGCCTGCAGACAGGTACTCTACTCTGTCCTGCAATAATAAAACATTACGATCCTAACACGGATGGGCGATGCCCGCACTGTGGGGAGACCTGTGATATCTTCCACATGGTGTGGGCATGTACTCAAAATCCCCACCTCCCCCCTTCCCCTACCCCTTCCAGAGAGGCATGGGAGACTGCCCTCCTTAACTGCTCCTCGCTTGAGTCCCAAAGGGCTCTGGTGAAACGGGCGAGAGACGGGGCCTCGTCATGCGGTGTCCCGGACTAGGGACGCCGACCATGTAGCGGGGCCACTCTGTGGCTCCCAAACTCTTTTTCACAAAATAAAAGTTTTCACCACCACCACCCTCGTCCCTTTTTGTGTCCTTGTGAAATTATTTGCTCCTAGGTGGGTTTTTCCCAAGTTTCAAGATGCAAAACCAACTAGCCCATCAACATGCCTTACTGGTCCAAGTAAGTGGGACTGAGTTTACTTAACTAATAAAGTAACCAATTCACCTAATTAACCTTTCTAGTCAGACCAGAAAGACAAAACCGAGTAGGAAATTGGTCGAGTTGGGGAATCGAACCAGGGCCTCCGGAGTGCGAGACGAGCACGCTAACCACTCCGCCATGCCAGCACGATGGTTCTAAATGAACAAAGGCGCGTCTAATGAATACGGCGTCTTCGTTCACTCCCATCTTCTTCCCTTCCCTTACGGCGATGTTCAGGTGTCCACCGAGATATACGAGAAAGATACACTTCCTTTCCTCAAAAACCAATTCACCGACGGCCAAGGCGTAGAACTGAACGGGTGATGGCGTTCTGTGGACTCTCTGGTAGCGTTGCAAGACGCTGTGCGTTCCCCTCTTAGAGGCGAAGCTTAACGTCTTAACAACGCATCAGTGACACAGGCAGCAACACCACGCTTAAGGCTTTCGCCTCACCGCACTTTAGGTCCACAAAGTGCCCCCCCCCCCCCCCCCCCCCCCCTGAATTTTTTCGTCCTTTTCCTTGCAGGTCTTGTTGAAGTTGAGATGCGTCCGGAAGGCCGCAATACCCTTTGTGATGTTGATGTACCGCTTTACCAGTGTCCGTCGCTCGCAGCGCACTACACAACGACATAACCCAAGGCAGCCCAGGTGTCCGCCCTATATTGGAAATAGATGGTCTCACTTCTTTGTGAGACCGGAATTTGCCAATACATTTCCAACGTTGCGCCAATTACATGTGCTGCTTGGAACACTGCACGAGCGAACACCGCTGAACATCGGCGAGGTATGCCGCCCCCTTGATTTTTGTCTCCGCGGTACCTATTTCATTTTTCAAGGCAAAATGAAACTCTATGGGGGCGTCCATTTCAGTCCCATGGCTAACTATGGAGGACATTGAGAGACATGCGTTACGCACCTTCAGTTCCCATCCAAAATTGTTCTTACGTTGCGTAAGCGATCGCGTTTGTGGGGTAAAAACTTTTCAAATAGAAAACCTTCAATCTCATCTAAGTTCTATCGAACAAGTCATACTGTTTACCCTCGAGCGCGAAGAGCAGGGCAGCCTTCCCTTGTTTGATGTCCTACTACTCACTAGACACGAAAAAGGCTTCTTACGGTTGTCTGTGTACAGAAAGCCAACGCACTCGGGATAGGATAGGATAGGATAGGATAGGATAGGATAGGATAGGATAGGATAGGATAGGATAGGATAGGATAGGATAGGATAGGATAGGATAGGATAGGATAGGAAAACTTTTATTGTCCAACAGAAAGAGGGTAGCCAGAGGGCTACCCGCCTAGACGACGGCCGAAAGGTCTTGACTCTCGGCGGCGGCTTCGGCCAGTCGGACGAGTTGTAACTGAGTCGCCGGGTCGGAGCTCAGTAGCAAGGTCTCCCATTGATATTTTGTGTTTATACCTCGTCCCTCCCGGGCAGCATGAGGACATTCCCATAGTATGTGGTCCAAGGTGGCCCTAAGTTCGCAGTTTGCGCATTACGGTACCTCCGACCACACTGCTCCCCACAAGACATATGTCGTAAGAACTTTATTAAAGAGAGCGTACACCGTCTATATGTCACTCTCCAGAAGAAAAAAGAAGCGAAAAGGAAGAACCTAGCTGTCTCTGACCTCCCCTCCCCCTCCCCAAAAACAAAGAGCGCATACCCAATCCTCTTCATTCGGCGTCTCATCAAATACCGAAACAGTCTAAAAAAAAAGATCAATTCCACCTCTGGCCCTAGCACATGCCATCGGCAGAAACGCGTTTGTATTCCTTATGTAATCATAAAGGAAGGGGTGCAAACTGCACACAAACTGACTTTCATCATCGGACGCCTCCTCCCCCGCCCAAAAGACGGTCACTCTAAAGAAGAGGCCCAAGGCATGGTATACTAGATCCCCAGCTCGATGTGCTCGGCGTCGTACAGTGAGGAAACCAAGAACTTCCCTGGAAGAATGAAGCAGCACGAAGCAGATGTTGGTCGAACACTGCGAGGTATGTGACCACAATATTGACTTCGAGAGAACCGTTGAGCTGGACACCGAGCCGAGCTCGCGCAGAAGCTTCTGAATTATAGCATAAACAGCAGACGCGGAGAAATGTCAACCGCTCCTTAAGAACCCTTCCCCCATCTTACATCCGCGGTCTATTGTAAGTGACCCGACGGATGATTGAACGAGTGCTTAAAGGCAACCTGCAACTCGCCCGCAGTCACACCTGATGAGGGAAAATAGTAGGTTCTGAAACGTCGTTTATTTATATTTTCTGTATTTTTGGTTGCTGTTCTTTTCTAACCTAAATAAATTCCTTTTTCCAATCATTCAGACCCCTGTCGAATGATTTTCTTTTGAAACATCATACTGGCCACAATTGGACATACAGTACCAATTTGTACTCGTAACGAAACTGGATTGTGTCGTCCTCAGTGTTTGATGAACGGTGGGAGGTAATTAGCTCCAGGGTCAATCTCAATCGGTGGCCTTTGTGCGCCTTATCGTCGAATTTTTTTCCTGTTTTGTAGGTGACCCATTCATCCGGTGTCCTCGCCATTGTCGTTAAGGGTGATAATAGGGTACCTACTAGGGCCATATAATCGTCTTGTCGGTTGAGTATCTTTTACAGAGTATTTCGGACCCACTCTGACTCCTAGGTTTTCTTTTTCTCTTTGTTGCTTGCAGTTCGCACGCAAAAAGAATAACATCATACGACGCTTGACTGATGACAACATTCGTCCAGATATAGCGTTCTACTGCTGAGCTTAAGGTCTGGGTTCAAACCCGAGGCCCACCTGGTGACTCACAAACGTTACATTGTCGCGTAAAAATCATTCAGCATTTTTCTCATTGACAACTTTTTTTTCTTGCTGGCATTCGCTGTAGCGCACTCACTGCCGTGATTGTGCCCCCCCCCCCCCCCCCCCCCCCCCCCCCCCCCAATCTTTTAAAGATTGTTGCATTCTTCGGTGATGCACAATCGCCACTGGGTACAACGTACTCCTCAGACGTCTCCACCACGGTTCCACCCCTGCTAGCCGAGGTGTCTGAAGACAAAAATACGACATACGCGTGTTTTCGTTTCATTTCTGCCTGGTTGTGCGTAAGAAAGAGCTGGCGAAACGATGTAGTACGTAGCGTCGACGCGCTGTGAATAAGTGGCTATCGGATGCCTGGCCCTGGAAAGGTGATAAGCCGGTCAGAATGCGGTGAAAAGATTATCAGAAACCGAACTAGCTCATTATTGCCTCATTAATTAACAAAAAAATAACGTCCGAGGTTCTGGCGCCAGGGAAGACGAGCGACAAAAATAAAACAAACTTGCAGCTGCCGCTACTTCGCGCTTCGTCGCCGGCTAGACACTCTGCCCTCGCAGCTGCGCGCAGCGAGCAGGCAGTCTGGCTGCTTGCCCATTTCCCGTGAGCTGAACGCCGCCGACATACGGTCTACCGAATCGAACAAGAAAGGAAACGCGAAGCAAGCGAACAAAAAGAACGCGTCCGCCGCCGGCGCTCGGTCGCTGTCGGAGCAAAATAAAAAGGTAAACAAAAGATACGAGGCGCGCCGCTGCTTCGAGAGAGAGAGAGACAAAACGCGGGGAAAGAATCGCGGAGGGCGTGGGAAGGTGAGAGGACTGGCGCTGCCCGGGCATTCCATTCCGTTCCATTCCACGTCAGCCGAGGGGAGAGTGGGGTGGAACGATCTTTTTTTTTTCTCTCTCTACGGCGCGCGCAAAGGCAGGCAAAGGCGCGGCGGCTGCTGCAAGCTCTCGCTGCGTCGTGACGTGGCCGGCGAGTCCACTGCGAGCGGCTCCGACATTGATTAGGAATGGCGGCTGGCTTGCGAACGCTGGGGGAATCGCGGACTGGCGGCAACATGGCGGCGATGGACGCTTCGTCTGCGAGAGTGCGCGTCGTCTGCTATTTGGCGGGAACGTACGTTCATGAGAGCAGATGAAGAATTCGCCTCCGCTTTGGAATGGAACGAGCAGTCGACAGCGAGCACAGAACCTTGGCGCGTGCTTCGTGAGACGGACTCGAAACGCCGCGCCTTTCGAATCAGAAATCTCGTGCCATCGACGATTTAGAACGTGAGAACGCGAACTGTCGTCGACAGTTAGTGCTTGACCACCTGGTTTGTCTTCAAACAGCACGATTAACCCGGGGCTCGGAAAAAAATCTGCGAGCTACAGGTCATCGTTCTGTTTGCGTCCAGTACGTCGTGACAACGAGCCACAGCATTGTGTGCCCGGAAGAAAGTGAAAGACCGTCATCTGCTAGTCGATCCTCTTTGAGTTTATCGTCTGGAAGGGACTGCAGGTGCTTCGAGATGGCCGACTTCTGCAGCGAAGACCCGCCTCCTCTCGTCGTCGACGTCCAAGATCGAGGGACAACTATGAACGTTTCTTCAGGCCTTCCGGTCGTCCACACCCCAATGGGAGACAGAGGGACAGGCCGGTGGGGGACAAGAGGTGCTCCCTTGGCGTCCTGGCGGAGGTTCTACATCACGACCGTCGAAGGGACCAAGCTCATAGGCACTTGCCTCTTGTGCAATGAGTACATACGAGCCACGGCCGGAGTTTCTTCCAACCTGCTTAGGCATCTCAAGAGGAAGCATCCAAGGGAGCTAGAGATCGCCTTGAAGCTCCAAGACGGCAAATTGCGCCGCAAGGCGCTGGGAAGTGGCCCTCCAATACAAGCCGTCATGGCATCCTCTAGTGTTGCAGACCTGCTCCCCAGGACTTCTGGCGCTGCGGCTTCTTTAACAATCCAGGGGCCCTACGAACGACCCGCCCTACAAATACCTCCTAGCAGTGCTTCCTCGGGGCCTGTCTTTGTCACCGCTACCCACGACAGCTCGCCGACGACGACGAACACCTACATTCTCTCCGACCTGCCCCAGGAGAACGAGCATTCGATGCAGCATCACCACAACATGCGCCTTCCGAGTTGGGGCATGGATTCTGCCTCTGTGACTGTCGTGCCTGGCTTTGTACAGAGCCAGCCGAACGAGACGGCCGTCCAGGCCTCTAGCAGCAAATACGCGGTTGTGTTAAGCAACGACTGCGCGTCCAGTTCGTCGGTGGGAAGTCCAGCGACGTCTTCGAGGGCGAGCCCGAACATGATTGGTGACTGTCGGGACTTCCGCGCCCGACGTAGGGAGATCGGGGACGCCGTGCTGGGGCTCGTCTGGCGTGACTTGGAACCCTTCGAGGTGGTGAACAGGCCTGGCTTCCAGCATCTTATGAAGGTGCGTTGTAAACTGCGTCGTTGTTTTTTGAGGAGAAACTATAGGCGCAGTGAAGTGTTAACTGCCTCACTTTGAGTAGCTGGAGCGAATAAGCATTACATGCATCGCTGGTACAAAGAAATTACTGGCGCGTAATGAAAAACCTAAAGCATTGTATCTAACCCCATTATCTACTTCCTGATTGCACAGTGACGCCTGAGAGGCTTTTGCACCGAGTTACGTTCAGCATGCCCGCCGTTCAGAGCAGTTGTGTCCACAGCGCTAACACTTAACTTCTCTAGAGCAATGCAACAGTAGTTGAGTGCTTTAAGTCCGAGGGGGGGGGGGGGGGGGGGGGGGGGGGGGGGGGGGGGGGGATGGTGGTGTATAGGGCTAAACTCTAGCTGTCAATTCTATCTTGAGGAAGGGTCGGGAGAGGTTCCCGCTCTCGGCTCGTAAGGAGCAAAAGTGCACCTCGGAGATGTAAGAGCGTTTTGTCCTAACAGGTTTCAGAATTCATATGGCTGGCACCTGACATCACGGGCGTCATAATGGATAACCACGCATAGCTTCGGCAGTGCAGGCCAGTGAAGAAACGCGCACTTGTTGCAATGCTCCTGGTTCGCCAGCATGACGGGTGCTGTGACATTGGTGCGAGCTGTGTACACAATTACAGCATTCCACTTGCAGCAGGGTGATCGCACTGTGCAGCAGTCCGTTTCCTTGAGAGAGACTCTGTACTGAACCCCCTCCCTATTTTTACTAGAAAAATAGGGGAGGGGGTTCAGTACAGAGTCTCTCTCAAGGAAACGGACTGTTGTATAGTGCCTCCCCTATTTTTACTAGAAAAATTCTAGAGGCCCGTGTACTGTGTGATGTCGGTGCACGTTAAAGAACCCCAGGCGGTCGAAATTTCCGGAGCCCTCCACTACGGCGTCTCTCATAGCCTTAGTCGCTTTGGGACGTTAAACCTCATAAACCAAACCAAACCCTAGTTTTACTAGAAAGAGACTTTAAGCTCTGTACAGTGTCTCCAGATTTTAATATGTGCTTATGCACTCATTTACTCGCCACGAATTCAAGTTATTGCCTTTAACCGCTTCAATATACATTACCAGGTAAACCATTTACTTACGGCGAATAAGCATCCAGTTATTATTTTCCTACCCTCCTTTCTGGTGTATTGTGCAGTAGCCGTGTATTCAGTACTAGATTCCAGAAATGCGCTGAACCAACCACACAGTTCATCCAGGCGTGTTCGTGGCGTTCTAATTTCGAACTGAAGGCTGTTAAGGTGCCGAAAACAGAGCAGAGAGGGATAAAAGAAAAAAGAAAAGGCAGGGATGTTGAACAAGCGAATCCCGTTTGACTACCGTGTGCATAGGCACCGGGATAACAGACTTCAAAGAGAAGAGATAAAAGTCTTCAGTGCCTGGCACTAATATTTTGTTATGTGTTTCTTGTCTGTTGTGTTAGGCTCAGTTTCTGTCTGCGCTGTTGCGATTAACTGCAAAATTTCAGCGCCCTTAGCACAGCTAGTTCCCTTTTCCTAGTGATCTTCTTCTCTTATAGACGTTCTACTGCATTCATGTAGCGCTGAAATCTCGCATAAGTAGTAATTGACGTGAAAGTTTCTTTGAAATGCGCCTAGCATAAAATCTATCTCACTCAATATAGTTTTTCACTCTCGACCACGTTCGGGCAAACGTCCAGCATTCTTTTTGGTTCGCTGTAATCGGATAGTGGCATGGCATCAAGTACGCGATAGCCTTAATCACCCGCGTCGCTCTGCACGATAGATAGCGCTGTAATGTGCAGCTCGCTTCCTGGCACTCAGATACTGGACGCGTTTATCTTGTCTATGGAATACATGTCGCCCAACCTTGAGCATTAATTGACGCCCTTAGCGAAACGTTGCGCAGATACTCTACTATCAGTCATGCGGCAAAACTGCCTCAAACGAAGTGCAGGTAGTCCGCGCACAAATACTGCGCACTTCAAAGAGACGAAAAGGTGCTACGAGGGGCGTTCAATAAAGATTTCCCCTGACTCACTTCCATTTATTGCAGGACGCTGAAACTGCGCATGTGTAATGTCTTAAGTCACTATAGGTCAGGTGCCAATGTGCAACTCTGAACTAATAACAGAGTTTATTTTAGAGGTGCTGAAGTGGTGTGAGGTGTGATAATGGATGCATGGGAATACAGAACAGTCATCAAGTTCCTGTGCTTGAAAGGCCGCATTCCAAGGGAGGCGTTCAATTAGATAAAAGAGGTTTCTGGGGATGATTCTCCATCATATGATGTAGTGAAGAACTGGTATCGTCCATTCAAATCTGGTTGGACTTCGGTGGAAACGGCTCCGATTGCAGGGCGACCCCTCTCCGCTATCGATGAACACAGCATCCAGCAAGTGGAGGCCGCAATTTTGGAAAACCGCCGCCTAACCGTTCGAGACCTAGCCCAAAATGTGAAGATTAGTGTGGGGTTCGTGGAAAAAATCATTCAGTACTATCTTCATATGCGTAAGGTATTCGCTCACTGGGTTCCCCGGCCGCTCACACCTTTCCAAAAGCAGGAACGAGTCGAATGCTCTCAGGCTCTTTTGACCACGTGCCGTGGAAGCCAGGAGGACTTTTTCAACCTACTGATTGCACAGCATTAAAGCTGGGTCCATCACTCTGATCCGGAGACTTAAGTCCAGTCGATGCAATGGAAGCACTTGGACACACAGCCTGCAAACAAGGCACGAGCCCAGCCCTCGCTGGCAAGGTCATGCTCACAGTCTTTTGAGACCAGCCCGGAGTAGTCTTGATGGACTTCCTAGAAAAGGGTGCCACGATTACTGGGGAATAGTATGCTTCACTGCTGCGGAAATCGCGGAAGGCCATCAAAAGCAACAGACTGGCATGCTCACCAAAGGTGTCCGCCTTCTGCAAGACAATGCCCCACTTCACAACTCACATGCTGCCCAGTAGAAGCATGCTGCAGTGGCTTTGAAATTCTACCACATCGCTCTTATTCTCCCGACCTCGTACCATCGGACTTCCACTCCTTTCCAACAATGAAATAATATTTGAAGGACAAGCATTTTCCAGATGATGAGACTCAGATTTCTGAAGTCACAACATGTACTTTTGCAGCAACCTGTCGACTTCTACATGCGAGGTGTTTGCAGTTGCATAAAAAGATGGGAGAAGTGTGTGTCCCTGGGTGGCACCTATGTAGAGAAGGACTAATAAATCTGCAAAGTTTCATTGCTCTCCATCCACAGGAAGTGGGTCAGGGGAAATCTTTAATGAACGCCCCTCGTATACTGCTCTTAATCACATAAAAATTATACGAATTGTTATTCAAAACTGCCATACTCTTCACCGTCCCGGGCCAAAATGATGAATGAAAAAATCAAACAATATGAGGAAAGGCAGTAATCGTCTCACTCTCAATAGACTCTTCAACCGCACGCTGATCGAAACAAAATTGGAGGGGACGCCTTCAATGTGTTGGTTGGTTTAGGTTGGTTTATGGGGTTTAACGTGCCGAAGCAACTCAGGCTATGAGGGCTCCGGAAATTTCGACCACCTGGGGTTCTTTAACGTGCACTGCCATCGCGCAGTACACGGGCCTCTAGAATTTCCCCTCCATCGAAATTCAACCGCCGCGGCCGGGATCGAACCCGCGTCTTTCGGGTCAGCAGCCAAGCACCGTAACCACTGAGCCACCGCGGCGTCTTAAACCTCGAATGTGTTAATGCCCATATATGCAGAATTGGCCATTCTTTACTCAATATTCATAGATCCCCCGGGAGTCCATATACCCTCCTGGCGCAGTGGTGCAGCGGTTAAGCGATGCGCCACTGCCCTGCGATGGCAGCTGTTCCCAGCAGTGGGCCTTGTGCGGCCCACGTTTCTCTTCCCGAGCAACCTGTCGCGACCAGTCGTTAATTTAACTGCAACCTGCCACGGTGGTCTGCCTGCTCACAATCCTGCGGGCTGGTCGTGATGACGCCACGAGGTTACCTAACCTAGTTTGCTTCTCTGGAGGTTTTTTCGCGGATTTTTCGCTCACAGCCAACGACGCCGACGACGGCGGATTTTCTGCGACATGAACTCCCTATCTCTATCGTGGCAAAATCGTTTTTTCTTTAGGAAAGTGAAGATATCACTGTCTCAAATACCGGTGGACTCGTCAACCGCCCCTTGGGGGAAGGGATGAAGCAGTGAGATAAAATTGTTGGTGACCAGCATATCAGGATGGTGATGATGATGATGAAAGACTTTATTGTTACAGAGAAGTATGACTGGACCGACTCCTAAGGGGCCGACCCTCACAAACTCTAGGTGGGGTCCCTACAGTACGAGACCCCAGTGGCATCGGCCGCTTCCCGGGCGCGCTCAACCAGGGCCTTTCGGGCCTGCAGGTCAGAGCAGCAGAGCAGGGTCGCCTCCCAGTCCCCCGGGTTTGGTTGGGGTGAGGGGGGATAGCAGGGTTGGAGGGGCAGGCCCACACCATGTGGTAGATGTCCGAAGACCTCCGCACAGTGCGGACAGCTGCCCGAGAAAGAAGGGTCGAAGTGTTTGAGAGCGGCCGGGCAGAGCAAAGTATTAGTATACAGGCGAAGGAGAAGCCGCTTCTCCGCCTTTGAGAGGCCTCTACACGGGCGGGGATAAAGGTCGTGGCCTAATTGGTGGAATAAAACAATGTCTTTGAAGGTGTAAGCTGGAGTGAATTCGAGTTCCTGATTGTCGGGGTCGGAGGGGAATGCCCGGTGGGAGAGCGTGCGGGCGGCGGCGTTAGCATATCATATGAGAGAAAGGGAGCAGTCATTATGACTGCAGTAGTCTTGTCCAGCATGCGCTGACCTTTTTTTTCTCGTTTATCAACCGACGCAGGTGACAGCTCCCGACTACGAGCTTCCTTCGGTGGAGGAGATGACAAGCGTGCTTCTCCCCCGGAGGGTCTCGGAGCTCCAGGAGTGCCTGTCCGCATCCATCGGCCGGGCGTCCGACTCCATCTCGGCCGTGGTGAACGTGTGGCTGGGCGACTCGGACGAGATGTACGCCAGCGCGGACGTGTCCTACGTGACGCGACGTTTCAGGACCGAGACCAGGACTATCGCCTTCAGGCGGGTGGCCGCCGACGAGGACGCCGTCGAGGCCATCCGCGGAGGTTTCGAAGCCGCCCTGCGCCGATGGAACATCGAGAACAAGGTGCGCAGTGCGCGGAGCGAACAGACCGAAAGTTTCCCACCCTTCAGCCTTCTTTCATAAAAAAAAAAATGAAGTGGTAGTTATGTTTCCACACAACCCCCTCCTAGCCGAGATGACCTTCCGCTACGCCCACAGAGCACAGATAACGCACTCTTATAGGCCTGCTAGGACGAGTAGCGAATGACAGTATCCTGTCCATGTCCCATCTTGAATGCATACCAACAAGCCCAGCTTTCCTTCCTGGTGAACTCTTTGCAATTAATATATGATGGATCAACGGTTGCTGTTTTTTTTTCCTTTATTTGTTCCTCAGACTGTGCCTAAGAGCAGGCCAAGGCTGAAGGCTAAGAGCTTGATGTGGCCTTGGCCCCTTGTACGAGTTCCTGCATCAGTGCGACCAGGCATAACAGAAATAACACTGCAATCAGGGATAACACTTCTGTCAGTAGTAGGGATGCAGTGTTATTCCCCAAGGGCTGTACCATGTGCCCTTTTTTAGTCCTTTCTGATTTAGAGTGTACCATTGGCTTCTTCAGCGCGTCGTCCGGATCCTGGTAGACAGTCCCGCCCGAACGGCCAAGACCTTCTCGTTTCCTGGCTGGACGGGCAGTTCCTTGGAGGACGAACGGCACGGCGGTGCGACGCTTCCGCGGGACTCGGCGGAGTTCGACCTCACCCACGAGCTGCTCGAGGACCTGGACGCGATGGAAAAGAACTGGTCCATAAACTCCAACTACCGACTCCACAGCGCAGTGAGGAGCGCGTTTGACGTGGTGAGAGCGCGTGCCTTGGGCGCCTGCACTGGTCGTACTTCTTTGCATGCTCGTTGCTTTGACCAATGCGCTGCAGGGTGGCCTAATCCGTTGCGTTGGCAGTTGGTCGAAAGATGGCGCTTGGCGCGACTCTCGTGGTTGATTTCTTCATACTTTTTTTTTAGAGCGGTAGCTCTACTTCCTGACCAAAGCTGCAAAAGCCGGGTCATCGGTGAAGCCTTGGCCTTGAATAAATGAATAAAAGAGGTTACGACATGACTGGGTTCCGAACCCGCGGCAGCGCGAACAGGTCAGTTTCGCTGGCCACTGCACGAGAGCTCTATGCTATCGCCGTAGCCGATCGGGCCACGTGTTTAAACTGCAGCACACTCTCGTGCTGTACATTGCACATCGTAGTCTCCATCAATTTCTATCTGTGCCGCGAACAGATCAGATCAGCTTAACCTGAGTCTAATATCGTCGCCAGACATGCCGATGACTCAGCAAAGCAAAACCATGGGGCTAAACACATGCTTTCGGACATCCGGTTCGTTTAACAATACAGATAAACGGGCGAGTTGGTGGTACATATTGAAAGGCAAACAGCGCAGAGACGAAGACCGCAGCAGAAGAAACACAGGACGAGCGCTTTTTTTTTTTTTTTTTTTTGGGGGGGGGGGGGGAGGGTGAACAGTTTATTGTATAATTTCGGTTAGCACTAATGAATTGTTTCAGCTAAGGCTTTCTCATCGAGCTTCATTTGAGCTCAGCCCAGTGCTGCTGGAGGAAGGCATTGACTGGCCTCTAGGCTTCCTCGAAATAGGGCAGCTCGGACTTCACGCGCTCATATTAGCTGGCCAGCTTGGGGAACTTGGCAGTGTTCACGAAGGCATTCTCTAAAGCGATGGCAAGGTTGGAGATGAGGCACAGGTCGGCGAGGGTGAGCTTGTCACCGATGGCGAATTTGCTATCACCGACGAGGTGCTCGGAGCCCTTGAGGACAGCGCTAGTCCTGTGTTTCTTCTTTAATAGTCCGTTTAACTACGTTAAAACCCTACCATTTTTCCCTTGTTCATATATTTTGTGAACTTGGCGATATGGTTACTATGTCATCTCCCCCTGTATATTATTGTACACTCAGCAGCATCAACTGATGTTAAACATAGCATCAGTAGTGTTACCAATGAAATTGTTATTACTCTATTCTACACGTAATTCCCGATATCAGGAACCCACAATCTCTTCTTGCTTTCTGAAGTGTGTGGCTAACTGTACCTTGTTGTAGTTAAACCGAAACTGCAGCTAATTTGCGCCTGATTTTGGTCAAATATAAAACCAAGAATTGCGTCTACACTAACACTGAGAACTACGCGACAGAATAACGCAATAATAACAATCTGCAATAAGGCCTCAACTAATAAGTTCTCTGCTTCTTCTTTCAAGGTCGCAATAGAAAGGTACTAAGAGTGATTTTGCAGAGAAGGCCATCAATAGATTGTGCACAAAAAGACACGACTGGAAGTATTTGGTATTATTGTATATTCACACAGGGTTGACGCACAAGCCAATGACCACAGAAGGAAACATGGTAAACTCTGGTCCGAGTCGTCCGTACTCTTATAATCGACGATGCCGTTGCGGTCGTTGACTCTGGGACCTTCGTCTATGACCTGATCGTTAATAATTGACTGGCTGTCCGTAATGATAGAACTCCACTCAGAAGCGCTTATGCACATGCACAACGCGGCTTCCAGTTTGCAGCGCTAAAGCACACGTGTCTCCTGCGCGAGCGTAAAAAAAAACACTTTGGATTCCCAGTATGCCGAACCCTGCGATCCATCTTTGATGTCGAATGCGGCGACCTGAACGCCGGAGCAAACAACGCTGATGAATAACGCGAGCATAGCAGAGAACTGAGCTATCTGTTAATAATTGAACACGCTGCAGAGGCGCAGAGGACGCTGGCGCAGGTTACAAAAATAAAAAAAGAATAATGCAAGAACTCTTACGAGTGCCCGGCTCGTAGCCAGTGAGCTGAAACGTTTATAACCTGGCAAATAGAGCCGTACATACACTCGGGATATGAATACATGCATGGGCAGACTAGCAACTAAGAGATCGGACAGCTGTGGGCGAAAGGCGCGTGGTCGTTCCTAGCCTGAGCAAAACAAACACGCTTTCAATACTACCGACCGCGCACCCGGGAAAAGATGGTGCTCCGTAAGCTCCTTATAGGAACACCTCCGGGGAAACTACGTATAAGTGCCGACTGTTTGTTGCCGGCACACGTGTCTTTCTCACGCGGCCTCTTGCACAGTCTCCTGTGCGTGCTTACGAAGGCGGTCGGTGATGTGCCGCATTTAGCGGCCGCGGACGAACCCGCGATCTTACTTTAACGGCCACCCTATACCCACAGGGAAGAAGAAAGGGAAAACGCTGTTTGTATCCGCGCCGTTTCAGAATCTTGAACTTGATTGTGATTTTTGAGAGGGACACCTTATTTTGGGATTTCCTTTTTCTTTTTGCAAAAAAATAAAAAAAATACGCGGAAGTTTTAATTGCGAAACCAAGACACTCAGCAAACTTGTGATTGTTCCGGAAATAATTTAACATCGTAGTTCAGCGCTGATGTTTGTTCCACCTTAACTTAGTGTCCATGTCTTCTAAGCTGTGTAGCGTGGTCAACTTACGCATGATGAAAATTCAGCACTTTGTAGAATCGCCTGCCAAGCGAACACCACTATCCTGTACTATTCGCATTGTGACCAATGCTGCCGGTGAGCTTATGGTGCGTTGATTGAGCCGTACACGTGGATTGTGTACAGGATGCGTCAAAGTTTTCCAGGCCAGAGAGTCTGGTTTTGAGCCATGCAGGGGGGCATTTACCCCCGAACCTCAGAATATCTTTAGGGGTTCAGAAGAGTGCCATTATCACCTTTAGGAACCTTTGTAGCTTTGTTGTCTTAAAGGTGTCGAAGCATCAAAATTTTCGGACTGTTATTAGCCTAACGATAGTTTCGACGTCACGAGTGCGAGATCACGTGTGGCATGCAACAACTGCGATATGACCGCTGCTTAGTCGCTTTAATTCATTCAAACTCCCAAGCTAAATTGCTCCAGAAGCCGGAATGGCTGCAAGTGAACTAAGCGCTGCTTCTTTGGAGTTTTTGTATGGCCCACGTGATCTGCTGCTCACTTGTGACATCGCAACCCTCTTCTGACTGCTGAAACCGAAACTGCATGGAAGAATATACTTATTTATAGGTTAGGCATTGAACGCAGACGAATTTAACGTGGCGATCCATGTCCACTGGTATCTTACGCATAATTCGAAAGCAAAAATACAAGTCGAAAACTTTGGTTTGTCCGCCTCTTTAAGGTCTATTATATTTTTCTGAAAAGCAGACGCTGTGGCCTGGGAAGTCTTGATGCACGCTATACTTGTCGCGCGTCGCTGTTCGCGCTGCTTGACGCACCACACTCATAACAGAGAGTTCTGGCACAGCCGTGTGGTCAGTGCACTGAAGCCTTTGGCGATCCGCTCACGGGGGGGAGCCAACTGCGTAGCAGCAGGCCCACGTCACTCTCGGCCCTTCGACGCAACGGATTGGTAACGGCAAGGCTTTAGTGTATTCACAGTAGGGGCATACTCCTTGCGCTAATTCTATCTCCGACATGTTTGCCCGTGACATCCCATGACTGTAGCATCCCAAGATAGGCTTTTTGAAAAATTTGTCCTGGTATTTGTACCTTAGCGCTTGATTGCGGGTTACGCGTTCACCTTAATCATACTCGCCACTGTACCGTGATCAACACTACTTAGGTGTGCGGCACAATAGCATGCCGTCATATCGATACAAACGCGTTGACCAAACAGTGTCTTAACAGGTGTGGGTTACCAAAGTAACTATACTGATGTGGTTGTGCGGAGCAAAGTCGCTTCTTGCCGACCAGTTCCAACGCTGATCAGGGCATGCGTTTTGACCAGGACAGGACCAGTCTAAGCCAGGACCAGTAAGAGACCAGTCTAAATAGATATATTTATCTGAAGAGTGCTAAGTCGTTCTGGTCGTTTGCTTGGTGGATGTGAATAGAAGAGGTAAACGGAGTTGGGAACATTACAGGTCTTTTCCAACTCTGTTCTGAACCCTGCGCTCAAGGCGCTGCTACTGTCTCATTTTGGGGTGTTATTGGTAGCATGCAGACGTTTGTCGTCCCAAAGCTGCACATGGGTTATGAGAAACGCTGTAGGGCATGGCTGCTTATTAATTTTGACCAACTGGAGATCTTTAAGCGCTTTTACGTCGCCAACACACGGGGCTTTTTGCATTTAGTTTCCATCTAAATGCAGGCAGGGGTTCGATACCCTGATTTTGACAGTTAAGCAACCGAATCCCATGGCCGCTAAGCCACTGCGGCAGGTTTTCTGACGTTTTAATGCGAAAGCAGTGCATGGCTCATCGACACGAAAACCCGTCGGCGCCCAAAAGATGGCGGCGTTACGAAACTCATGATTGGCCTAAACGGTGTGACGTCATCAAAGGCGGCAATACCATCGTCATCATCAGCCTGACTACACCCACTGCAGGGCAAAGGCCTCTCCCATGTCTCTCCAATTAACCCTGTCCTTCACCAGTTGCGGCCACTGTATCCCCGCAAACTTCTTAATCTCATCCGCCCACCTAACTTTCTGCCGCCCCCTGCTACGCTTGCCGTCTCTTGGAATCCCCTCCGTTACCCTTACCAGAAATACCAGTACCAGTAATACCAGTACAAGTACATACAGCCGCAGCAACTAGAAAGCTTGGTTGGTTGGTTGTTTTATGGTGTTCAACGTCCCAAAGCGACTCAGGCTACGAGGGACGCCGTAGTGAAGGGCTCCGGAAATTTCGACCACCTGGGGTTTTGTAACGTGCACTGAAATCGCACAGTACACGGGCCTCTACAATTTCACCTGCATCGAAATTCGACCTCCGCGGCCGGGATCGAACCCGCGTCTTTCGTGTCAGCAGCCGAGCGCCATAACCACTGAGCCACGGCGGCGGCAGCAACTAGAAAAAAGTAGAATAGAATTGGAATAAAGTTTTAATTATAGTATGATGGAATTGGAATAGAATTGGAATAGAATTGGAATGGAATGTTATTGGTACTTAAGTTCCTCAAGCGCCTCCGGCAATTTTGTTTGGTTTGGTTTGGTTTGGTTTTTTGGGGTTTAACGTCCCAATGCGACTCAGGCTATGAGGGCCGCCGTCGAGAATGGCTCCGGAAATTTCGACCACCTCGGGTTCTTTAACGTGCACTGACATCGCACAGTACACGGGCCTCTACAATTCCTCCTCCAATTTTTTGTTTGTATGTTTGATGAGTATTTCTTCTGGTTTTTACTGTGTGCTGTCCAGGATCAGGACGTGCTGAGCCTGGTGGCCAGGTGCAGTCGAGTGGTGGCGGGCATCAAGAGGAGCGCCCAGGACGCGGCGACCATCGCGGGCGCCACGGGCGTCTCCTTCCCGTTCCCGTCCAGCTACTCCGAGGAGTGGACCTCGCAGCTGGAGTGCCTGCGCGAGCTGTGCGCGGTGTTCACCCAGCACTCGGACCTGCAGGAGCGCATCTACGCCTGCAAGGAGGTCGGACTCACGGCGGCCGACGTCACCCTGCTGCAGGACCTGCTGGAAGTGCTGGCGCCCCTGGAAGAGGCCACCAACGCGCTGCGCCAGCCGCAAGAGACCGTGGGGCTCGTGTTGCCAGCGCTGAGAAACCTGCAGGTAGCTGATAGCGTCCACCCCCCACTCTTTCCTCTTGCTTGGGAAGAATCTACCGATTTATTTCCGCCGCTGAGTCCGGCTTTTCAAAGATGTATAGCCAGGCCTAACAGGAGGCGTTAGCTCGCACGCGACTCCGATTTTCCATTATAACTCGTGGGCGTCACGAAAACCGTTGCATTTGCAGGGAACTGCTAGATGCACATCTTTAGATCAGATTGGTCCTCCTTTAAGAAAAACGTTATGATCTGGCGGCTAACAATACCAGATATATATATATTTGTTTGCGCGCATAAGCTTTTCGTCAAACATTTCCAAGATTTACAGACTGGAAAATTTCAAAGCTATCTTTTTACATATTTGAATGACCGCAACAAAAGCGTTCCGTAAATTGCCTCGTTTTCTTTAACTTTCGAAAAAATTTTGTCGTTTGCTTCAGCTCTGCTTTTCTTCCGGCACAACGAGACAGTATCGAAGACAATGGCCAGTCCTGTCCACAGTAAACGGTCTTAATAGGCGTCGCTGCTTAGGAACTAGCTAGAAACCATGACGTGGAAAAACGGAAGAATTGATAAGTAATCGGTGAGTGGAGGTATTATAGGTGAGGGTTACAGTGAACGCAGCTTGCAACGTCGCACTACCACCAAAGACCAACGCTCACAGTGAACAAACCTCGTCTTCTCTCCATATCTTGCATTCGACAGGTCAGCCTCACACGCGCCGTGGCCCGAGACAGCTTCCAGCTGAAAACGATGGCCGAGAACTTCCTGCGCAGCATAGACACGCACTTCGCCCAGTCCTGGCACGACCCGGTGCTCCTGGCCGGTGCTCTCCTGGACCCTCGCTTCAAGATCGCCTGGTGCGACGAACAGACGGCGTGCAGGATGAAGGAGGCCATCGAGAAGCAGCGGGCCGCGCTCAACCTCGACCCTCCCTCGACGCCCGCGGTACAGCGCGACCCCGAGGCCAACAAGGGCCAGAAGTTGTTCAAAAACATCCGCAACGTGGACAGTTCCACGACCCAGCAGCCGGGACCCACGACCCCTCTGGGTCAGGAACTGTCCCTGTACCTGACCGAGGACACGACGGAAGACAACGTCACTCCGCTGGGCTACTGGAGGGCCAACCAGCTCCGCTTCCCGCTGCTGGCCAAGCTGGCAATGTCGGTGTTCGCAGTGGGTGGTACGCCGACCACGGTAGAGGACGTGGCGTCCGTGACCGCTGCCATACAAGCAGCACGCAGGCATCGGTTCAGCGACGAACAGCTGGAACAAGTACTGCTGCTTCGAAGAAACCTGACGTAACCAGCCGTGGGTGCTGGTTGTCAAATCCTAACGCGGTTTGCGCCGTCCAAGACTGCTGTGATATTGCGGTGAAACGGCCTCGTGGACAGTGAGAGCCAGAACTTAAAGCTTATTCACGTGGTGTTAAATTGCCGCTTAGTGCGATACGTTTAAAAATGATAAAAATGTGCCTGTGCTTCGAGTTTCGTGGTTTGTGCTGTCGGGGACAAAAGTAACTGATCCTCCCTCCCTCTTCCCCCAAGTTCCGAACCTTGCCGCTTTGCATGAGGGCGCCACCTGACGTTACACTCCTGTTTGTCGGTGGCGCCCTCATGCAGTGCGGCACGGTTCGGAACTAGGGGGGGGGGGATAGTTACGTTTGTCCCTGGTGGTACGTCGGCATCTCTTTATGTGAAACTGACGCTCTTAAATGCGTAGATGTGGCATGTTCGAGAAACGGAGCCAGGGGTTCCATTTTACTTTAATCCAATAACCTGTATAGTCTCGCATCACCCTGGCCATTGGGAGCCTTACGAGCTGCCATCGCGTCCCATGGTACGGGGCGGGGCGGGTCTACGTACGCAATGCATTGCTATAAATGAAAAGAAAATATGCAGGTCATCCCAGTTTGTTTACTAAACTTCGCGCTACCAGAGGGTGGCGTGGAGAAGCTGTGAGTTTCCGACGATATCAGCGCTTACTACGCGGTGGTTCAAGTGGGCGAACTTTCGAACGATTCTAGTCTAATGGTGCTACTCCTGGTATATGTTACCGCGAGGTGACAGAGTGGAGTAAAGCGGACGCATTTTCTTGTACCCTAGCACGGAGCGAGCCACGTACTTCAAATGGGGCGGGACCGCCGACCTCATTGAATTTTCCACGCACATCCCATGGGCGTCGTCTCTTGACAGCGAACGTGTCCACATTTCTAACGCACTGCTGTCTTCTCATTCTTCGCTGCCAGACCTGCCACTGTTACCTGGATTTTATTAATGGAACTTGACTGGCCTACAATATGCTTCTCGCGTTACTACCAAACGGTGGAATACAGAAACTTTCCTTCCTCTAAACGCTTCAATGAAGCTTAGTCGTTGTTGCGTTTGGTGTACGGAGATATGATCCGTAGTGCCCACCACTCGCTCTATTGGACAAGAACTCAAAGTCGGTGGTGAACATAACGGCACAGGCACGTAAAACGAATGTCTCATGTATTTTCACGAAGAAAGGTGAAACTTGAAGAGAAACAGCTGTTAAACGTACGAGTTAGGTTACAATGTCTCCGACGCCTTTCAAACGGACAACTCTAAGTGGAAGCCAAGTGTGGTTCAGGAACTCGGACTATGCTTCCCTCTCCTCAACCCTCTTATTCAAATTGCTAACGTATGCAGGGTGTTTTTCCTAAGACTTTACACTATTTCTAAAAATAGGCTTTTTGACTTAGAAGAACGCTTTTTTCCGGCATAGCACAGACAGTGGTTTAGTACATCAGAATACAGCTAAGAACTAGCTGCCTGGTTAACTAATATTGAATAGTTAACCAGTAACTATTAACGTTAGGCTCCTTAATCCACGGCGCAGAGGCCAACCGCGTTTTCGAAATTCTAGAAAACGATATAGATATCTTACCGGTACTCACCTATGGGGCAGAAACGTGGAGGCTAACAAAGAGGGTTCAGCTTAAATTAAGGACAACGCAGTGAGCTAAGGAAAGAAAAATGATAGGTGGGACGTTAATCGGAAGCGGACGGAGTGGGTGAGAGAACAAACGCGGGTTAACGACGTCCTAGTCGAAATCAGGAGGAAGAAGTGGGCTTGGGCAGGGCATGTAATGCGGAGAGCAGATTAACCGCTGGTCCTTAAGGGGGTAACGGAGTGGATTCCAAGAGAAGGCAAGCGTTGCAGGGGGTGGCAGGAAGTTAAGTGGGCGGATTAGATTAAGAAGTTTTTGGGGATAAGGTGGTAAAGACTGGCACAGGATAGCGTTAATTTGAGAGACATGGGAGAGAGGCCTTTGCCCTGCAGTGGGAGTAGTCAGGCTGGTGATGATGATATAGATTATACTTACGGCGGGCTACACGCATCTTAATAATTAGGGAGCCTAACAGTTATAGTTACAAAGTTATCTATTCAATATTACTTAACCAGCCTGCTAGTTAGCTCGCCTTAGTTGCATTCTGATATTCTACACCCCTGACAATGGTATGCCAGAAAAACGTTATTCGAACTTAAAAAGCCTATTTTTAAAAAGTGTGTACAGCCTTAGGTGAAACACCCTGTATGTGCAGTTTTCATTGTGGCGATCGGCCTAAAGCAAGAGGCCAAAGCAATGACCACACGAGTAAGACAACAAAATAAACAAGCGTACAAAAGTGAGCAAAAAGAAAACTGTATATGCGAGCTCTTGACTGTTTTGGCATGGAACAGTGATGTTCATGAATGAGGTTTTGCCCAAGCACTTGCCACATAAAAGTGTCGGTTCGAACATTTTTGTAGCCTTCATTCGAGGACAACACAACGCCGAACTGAACAAGAGTTCGTAGTCATCCTCAAAATGAGACCGCTTACACGCGAGCCACGATTATTGAAGCCCGCAGAATGACCTGACAAGTTCCGAGCAGTGTCCCTAGTTCCTAGGAGCACTGTAACACATATAGGAAGCTTTCATCAATCGCAGGAACCATAGAGGAGGAGCAGGGAGGAAAACTTTTCGGGTCCAGAACTAGAGCAGAGTTAAAAGGAGCGCTTGCACCGCTAAGACTCGTTGGTCATCTGCCGAGATCGGGTGAACCAAGCACTCATGAGAAATGGAACAGTAAGGAAAAGCAGGGGAGGTAAGGGCAGAGTTACATGCGTATAAAATTTGTTTTAAGGCGAAAGCCTTTAACGGCTCATACTGTCGTCCGTTAACAAAGCGTGTCACAAGCATTTAACTCGGGAACTAAAGAAGATAGAAGAAAACCAATGGTTGCTTCAGATGGAGGAGGAAAACATTAACCTAGAAGCCACATTTGATGACTGTAGATTAATTAGTTAATTAATTATAGGCAAAAATGTCGAAATAGCGCGGACGTCGATATAGCCACGGGAACGGTGTCACGTACCATCCACCGGAAGTCGTCACGGCATAGTGAAAATTGTCTCAAAATGGTCGGGAAAACGTCAGATTTGCGTCAAATTAGATGTAAAAATGTGTAATGAAGCGTAATTAACACTTAAAATCTCCGAAATATGTATAACTTGGGTATCGATATAGCCACGGGAACGGTGTGACGTCACATCCACCGGAAGTCGTCACGGCATAGTGTCCTCGGCTTTCGCCTCTCAACACTTTAGTTGCCAAAGTGCCCTCGCAATTTTTTTTTATCTGCCCTGACCTCAGTACAGGTGGGACAGTGAGCTAGTTGCCAAAGTGCCCTCGCAATTTTTTTTTATCTGCCCTGACCTCAGTACAGGTGGGACAGTGAGCTCTATCACGATATCCGAAGTTAGAGCATTAGTGCAGTGTAGAGATTGTCAGTTTGAATATTACGAAGGACATGTGCTTGTTTCATGTGTGGTTTAATTCGGTTTATGGCGATTAGTGTCCCAAAGTGACTCAGACTATGAGAGACGCCGTAGTGGAGGGCTCCGGAAATTTCGACCACCTGGGGTTCTTTAACGTGCACTGACATCGCACAGTACACGGGCCTCTAGAACTTTGCCTCTATCGAAATTCGACTGCCGAGGCCGGGATCGAACCCGCGTCTTTCGGGCCAGCAGCCGAGCCCCATAACCACTGAGCCACCGCGGCGGCGCTTGGTTCATGTTGTGACGGATGCGGTCGAGAGCAGATTGTGCAGTTCTTTCGCATTGTTGTAGTGATCGGCTATTTACTGTTTAAATGCTACGGCATCGTCCGGTAACGCATGACTAGGAGGGAGGCCTTTGAAGAGTCGTGAGTTTTGGCGCAATAGGGGCGTCGTTCGTTAGCAGCCATGTTTCTTATGCTGTAATCGGATCACTCTGTAGCGTCTTTGATGGAGTTAGTTTGTATAACTTTTAATGCGCTAATTTGGTACGCTATTTCAAATCGTACGTAAAAAGACACAACAAAGCGAAATTCATAAGTTGAAGCTCCAACTACCACTTCGTCGTTTTGCTTATGTCTCGGTTCACGCCTTGAACTAGCACAAGTAGTTAATATGTAGTTGAAGTCGCTGCATGAGACGACTGGGCCACGAGACGCAAGAAAAGGTAGCTAGCTTATGCTGCGCTATCGTTCAAGCAGTTTTAAACTCGAGTATTTATTCCGGCGAACGGACCTTTGAAGGCGTCGACATTCGCCCACATTTAATGCCCACGTGGCTTGCTTTGCCACGAAGAATCAAGTGGCCAGTAGACAATGGGTTTTCCGTGCTTCTGTTATTTAGTTCCTTATGTTTGAAGTTCACTTCGTGCGAGAGGGCATATAAACTCGGCGGCTGTACGCGCGGCACTTATGTTCGTACTAAATAAAAAAATAAATCGAAAAAGTTACATGGTCCCCGATCGCAGTACAGGTACAAAGAGCTTTGCGTGTGGGACAGTCAAATGAAAAACCTACACTGCATTCATTTATGTTCGGTCAAAAACAAACTTGACTGGATTGAAAGGTGAGGTGGACACAATGGCGGTGCAAAATTAATAAAATAGCAGCAATAAAACGGTTTTTATTGCCTCGTTGTGCGCAGCTTCGCGGTTAAGGTAACAGTGACTTGTGCAGATATTGCACTTACACTTCCTGTCAGACGGCTCCTGGTAACCTCTTCAGTGTAGCGTAAAACAATAACGCCCTTCACGTATTGCGTCAGCGCAAACATTTCCGGGGTCACCAAAACATTCAATCAGCACTCAGAGCATATGTCCTTTTGAAGGCCACCATCTGAGCACTAGTGCGGAGGGTGATAAGTCCGTCGGCAGCCTTTTCAGCGTCCTCCTTGCTGATGCCGAGGGGTGAGTTCTCGCAGTACTTGAGCAGCAAGGACACGGCGTCCAGAACTTCAAATGGGGCGACGGTATCATCCTTCTTCGAGGTCATCACATTGCCGTCGACCCTGTACGAAGACGGCTGGTTTTCGTCCCAACTCTGATCACCCTGCAACTTTCCGGACGTTACCACAAACTCGTCCATGTTCTCGAACTCGCCGACGCCATCGACTAGGTCCTCCGGGATGTCGTAGCGGGACGCCCACAGCTCGAGCGGATCGTCGTCGGAGTCGTGCTCGTCCTTTCCGGCGTTGTCGTTCAGGTGGTGAATGCTGTGCAGACCGCAGGCCCCGAAGGCTGACCGGACGGTCTGGTCCTTCACGTCCTTCCACGCCACGGCAAGCAGACGCAGGGCCTCGTGTACCTGGAGTACTGTGGGTATCTCTTGGAGCACTGTGTGTACCAGGAGCGCCTTCCTGTAGTTCCGCTTGACCGAATGGACGACCCCGTGGTCCAGGGGTATCAGGAAGCCCCTGGTGTAGGGAGGCGGATAGATGACGTCGATGTTCTTGAGGTTGGTCTTCTTGCCAATCTCGTGGCAGGCCGTCTGGTCCACTAGAAGAAGCACCTTGCGCTTGCGGACCTCCAACTCGCGGTCCCAACGACGCAGCTCTTCGAGGAACACATTACGGGTCATCCAGGATCTGTCGTTCACGGCGTACATCAAGCCAGGGAGGAGAGAGCTGTGTGAAAGCGGCGAAGCGCCTACCACCACGAGGGGCCTCTTCTCGTCCCCAGTCATGTTGCAGCAGAGGTAGATTGTGAACCTGAAACCGAAGTCAAGAAGCTTTTATGTTTTCCAAGCAATACAGTACACAACCAAGGCAACACTGACATCGTATACAGCTGAATGCCTAGAAAAATCTTTCACCAACATATCTTTCCCAAAATATTAGCGCCATAAATTGTTCCCCACAATCGCCCACACTAGCGAGAACATTGGAGCGACATGACGACCCGCCGAGACTACGCCGAAGCTTACCAATGCATATTTGTATAGCAGAGTTATGTAATGGCGCTGCTTCGAGAATAAAATCGCAGCGAACATGGGCTATCCCGGTAGGTGGCACAGTGGACAGTAAGAAGCAACATTACAGGGAGGCACACAAACGCTTCCCGTGTCTCTGCCTGACTGTGTCCTCGTTTCTTGTGCCTCCAATAAAGAAGGGCAAACCAAGTTGTCCAAAGTGCAGCAGTACCTTCGAGCATTACCTAAGGCTTCAAGCTAAACTCTACGGGGTAGGGCGGCAGCGCAAGAATACCGCAAGCGCTACAGCTCGCAACTTCGGCCTGCATCGCAAGGGAGGTGAGGTGAGGTCACGAATGAAACTCAAAGCTCCGAGCGCTTCTAATTCAACACCATGACCGTAAAATACGTTGGCGTGAAATGCACAATAACCGCCCAGCCTTTACTAATGAACTTCGTCCTGGACTTGTAAAGATTCAAGCAAAAAAAAAGGAACAGGGCAAGGAACTCACAACCACCCGCCGCGGTGGCTCAATGGTTACGGCGCTCGGCTGCTGACCCGAAAGACGCGGGTTCGATCCCGATGGAGGCGAACTTCTAGAGGCCCGTGTACTGTGCGATGTGAGTGCACGCTAAAGCACCCCTGGTGGTCAAAATTTCCGGAGCCCTTCACTACGGGCTCCTTCATAGCCTGAGTTGCTTTGGGACGTTAAAACCCAATAAACCAAACCAAACCAAATCGAACTCACAACGCCTGAAGATAGAAGGCGACCTATGTCCATCTTGACATAGGTTGAGATGTCTCATTCGACTACCTTTGTGGGAACGACTGGCGAACAAAACGTACTTTGAGCCCAGTGGGAAACTCAGGAAATTGTTTTACAGCGAAAGCTACCATAGGTTTGGTTCAGCCATATAGCCCTGCAATCTACCCTAGAATCTTCAGTGGCAGCCGTCAGACCTGTAGCGAGAGAGTTAGTCTAAATGAACTTAATTAATTTAGCTAAGTGGTGGCAGACGGTGGCTGCCATGGCATGAACCCAGAGGGTAGTTACGGCGGCAGGAAGAGGTTTTGACGAGGGCGGACGAGTGCGCGGCCTGAGCGTGGTTCCACCGCCGAATGCAGGGCTATATGACTAAACGAAAGCTACAACAGGTTTCGCTGATTGATGCGCTAAGCCGGTAAGACTAGCGATGCAAATTGTTAGCCACGATTTTTACTCACTCTCAGTTCGTTTTATCTTTCTGCTGGTGACATCAGCTAGTAATCTTTTTTTCTTGGACACAAACTGTCAGAGATACCTCTCAATGCAGTCAGTCACTCTAGTGTGTGACACTCAACTTCTAGCAAACAGTACCCAGTTACACCAAACCGACATTCAAGTCACAGACTGTGCCCCTGCTCACTGCACCCGGTGCACACCGCTCGAACTCCGTCGAGCGCATGCGCAGTATCGCCATGCTTTTACGGCGCACTGTACCACAAGTGGCTCGATATATTACTCAGATATAACAGTTTAAAGCTAGCGCTTCGAGAACAGATAAGAGCACGAACAGCAGCACAGTCGTTAATCCTACCTAACAGCACAGATTGCCAAAAAAATAGCATCTCAAACTTCGACTATTTAGAATGTCCATGGCCATGAAAAGGCGACAGTGAGGTCCTTGCCAAGGACAGAAGTCCAGCCAGTTGTTCTGTTTTCACAACTTACATTGCGATAAGGCCAGGATGAGCTTATAAAGACCGAGACAAGCGCTCACTGAAGTTTTAGGACAAGCAAAATATTTCACAACCATGTCAAAGCTGTTGCTCCCCTAACAGAACCAAGCAGCGACAAGAACTGTCACATATTTTTTACAGAACTCCTGACACTAAACATACTGGCCTACTACATATCAGAATAAAGATCTCGCTTCGGATACATCAGTTCGCATCCCTGCGATGTTTGCACACGCTTGTTTAAAGCAGGTTCCCCTGCATCTTGAAAGGGGCCACGAAAGTCCTTCTCTCGTGCACATGGCTGCAGAAGAGAACGGGACAGGCCGTTAAAGCACAGCAGCACTTGCTGAGAGCTGTCCCGTATTCCTGGCAATGAGGAACCTCTAGAGGGCAGTGAAAGCCTCAGAAATTAAAAGTTTAGCAGCGACCAAGTGTCCTGTTTTAGGGAAGTGATAAACTCAACTTGACTGATGACTCTAACCTGACTACGACACACAAAGGGTCACCCACCTGTCCTGAGCCAGCTGACCCTGCTCACAGCTGGAGCCGCTCAGCTGAGCCGCTTCCTTGGGCAGCGCCCTGAAGAAGAGACCCGTCTCGATGGCGCTGAAGATGTCCCAGGAAGAGTAGCCCGCGCGAAGCTGGGGCCACGACGCGTTGAGCCACGTGTCCACGTCGGGGATGTCGCCGCCCATCTCCTTGAGTTCGCGGGCGTACATCAGAGAGTGGCGCTTCTTGAAGCGGTCGATCCACGAGTTGGGCACCGAGCAGTTCTCGTAGCCCAGCTCTGCGGCTATCTTCTCCGCCTTGGCCTGCAGAAGCGGTCCGCTGATGGGCGTCCCCGACGCCGTGGCCTGGTGGTACCACCGCAGCAGCGCCCGGTCCAGGTCCTCGCGGGTGGCCTTGCGCAGGCGCTTGGCCATCAGCCGGCTCTCCTCGAACGCGGCCACGAACTGCTCCTTGTTCTTGGTGATGCTCGCCAGCGTGGAAGCCGAGATGCCGTACGCGCGGCAAATGTCCACCTGCGACATCGCGGACAGCGAAAATCAGGACCCGCTGCTATACTGCTGATCGGAGACTGTGTGGCGCCCTGCTGAAAACTGAGAGCTCTCACATTCTAATCCCTGGACGCCGCCTCGGTGACTCAGAGGTTATGGCGCTCGGCTGCTGACCCGAAGGACGCGGGTTCGATCCCGGCCATGGGAGTCGAATTTCGATGGAGGCGGAATTCTAGAGGCCCGTGTACTGTGCGATGTCCGTTAACGGGTGTAGTTAACGAACCCCAGGTGGTCGAAATTTCCGGAGCCCTTCACTACGGCGCCCTCATAGCTTGAGTCGCATTGGGACGTTAAACCCCATAAGACGACCAAACGATATAACCCTCGGTTTTATTTGGAAATGTATGCGCTACTCGGCAACGCAAGGGGACAAAATTAGTGACCACAGAGGACAAAAGCGCATGGTCACGTGCATGAAAGGTTGGTATTTCCAAAACTGTCTAGGTGTGGTTTATGGTTTATGGGGTTTTAACGCTCCAAAGTCACTCAGGCTATGGGCACGCCGTAGTGAAGGGCCCCGGAAGTTTCGAATATATGGGGTTCTTGCACTGACATCGCATAGTACACAGGCCAATAGAATTTAGCCTCTATCGAAATTCCACCGCCGCGGCCGGGATCGAAACCGCGTCTTTCGGCTCAGCAGCCGAGCGCCGTAACCACTGGGCTACCACGGCGGTGTATATACACCCTCTTCGATAAGAAATAAACAGTTCTAAGTTTGCGCTCGTGTCATGTGCCATTTTATCCCCTTGTGTTGATAAGCAAAGTAGCACACGTGTTTCGAAATATGGTCAACCAACTGGCCCCTGTGCTAGCATTGTTACGAACCATTGGGTTTATTGGACTGCTTTTTTCCTTTCTCTGGGCGCCTAAATTCATGCTTGTCCTGCCACCCCCCCCCCCCCCCCACCCATTCCCCCCCTTCTTACTTTCACCTACTTTATTCTCGGACTGACCACACTGTAATCACTTGTAGCAGCCGATTTCACACTGCAAACAGTCACTAAGACTTGAATGTAGGCAGTTTTCAAAAGATTGCGCGTCTAGTGCTCCTGCAATGCGCGCAAGACCGAAAGTACGGATGCCAGGACACGTGAGGTTCAGAAGCAATCATCCTCACTTCATCAGCAAATTTTCAAAGCAGGTGGGTGCCCAGAGGTGATAAAGATTTCAGGGGAGACCTAGTGCAGACAGCTGACAACGAAGGTGGCCGCATTGAATTGGCAGAGACGTCAGAATATCAGGACCCCCTCCCACATCCCCTTTCGAACAACCACTTCCAGCGACCCAAACCCATTCGGCTGGGATGACCATAGATGGTGCATTCTCGAGAGCGCCATTTATGACTTCGGGTATACTTGGCGCACTGTTCTGTAACGATTTTTCCGGCGATTCATTCTTCTGCTTTCACTGCCGCGGTGGCTCAGTGGTTTGGTGCTCGGCTGCTAAGCCGAAAGACGCGAGTTCGATCCCGGCCACGGCAGTGTCATTTCGATGGAGGCGAAATGCTAGAGGCCCGTGTACTTTGCGATGTCAGTGCACGTTAAGGAACACCAGGTGGTCTAAATTACCGAAGTCCTCCACTACGGCGTCCCTCATAACCTGAGTCGCTTTGGGACGTCAACACCCATAAACCAAACATTCTTGTTTCCCATAGCCACTGGTCAACATCACTTTCGGGGCTCCAGCCGGCAAATGGCACTGTTTGTTCGGCTGTTAGTCATGACGTCGCATGTCGCGTCTACCAGAGCTCATTCATTACCAATTGCGAAGCTTCCCATAGGGTCCATGTATCAAGAAACGGAGGCCGGAGTGGGCCACAGTTCGGGTTTTATGGATTGTCGCGACGCTCACGGTCAATAACGTAAACTGTGTTCAAGTCGCAAACTTCGAGAACGTTGATAAACGTACAACTGTCTGGCAACAAAATCAGAGACACAGAGGCATTAACAAAAATCCATGGCTGTAACAGTCAGAAATATAAATTGAAAGAGGTAAAAGAAGCAAATAAAACAACTTTTCTTGGCCACTTCCAGATGGCGCCGCCATCCCCAAGCACCGTTAAAGCGCACCCTTGGACTAGCCTCTTTTTGAAGGGGCGTTTGCAAACTGGGATGATCTAGGAGCTCTGGCACATACCAGTCCTACAAGTGCACAGGAATAAATCGGGAATGCAATGGTTACAAAATACAGCCGCTGATTAACATTCTCAATCACCATGATTTCGGTTTTTGGGGCCAACTTTTGGTGTCCTTTACCCATTAGAAAGTTCTCTGTACAGTTGTCGATATGACATGTCTGTCTACTAACATCGCAGTACAGGTTAAATTAACCGCGTGGGCTCTGCACAACACATATCACGGACAAGACAAAGTCGACAAAAATAGATGTGCGGATCGTTGCTAGTTCGGAGACTAATACATACCTTAAAGAAAATTCATGATCATACTTAGACTCTGCGCCCATACACGCGAACATGCGCCAGAATACACTCGCCAAAACTGTTCATGGCCACAAAGCACATAAACAGATATAGACACCACAGTAAGTTGATTCCGCTCACCTTCTTTCGTCCCGACTCCACTTCAGCCACCAGGGCCAGTTTTTCAGTGACGGAATAAGATTTCCGCTTCCGGGGTGCCCGCGAGTCTACAGCCTTGTCCCCGTCGGCGCCCTGTCCACCGCCTCTGGAACTCGAGGCCGTCCCGGCAAAGCTGGTTCTCAATGCCGTCTTCTTTTTCCTCTGGCTGTCTTGCGACTGTGGCTCCGATTCCAACGAAGCGCCTTTAGAAGACGTCGGTGATTCGCACGACGACGACCCCACGCTCTGAGCGCCCGCAGAGTCTTCCACAGGAGCCGGACTCCAACACGGGTCGCGATCTTTAACTCCGTCTTTATCCATGGCCGGTCCGGGACCTCGCACTTGAACAAAGAGAAAGCGATAGTTTTTGACAAAAGCTCTTTCATTACACCAGTTGCTCAACTCCCCATGAACCCAGGTGCAAACATCTGATGCTTTGATTAGGTCAAAACTTTGAGGTCAGTAGACTGTTGCGCCACCTGTGGCTTTCAAGTCGAACTGTTCGGCGGCAAAACCAAATATACCTGGGCGCTGCATAGCAGGGCGTCAAGCTCACAGGCGGCGCCACACTCTTTTAACATCCAGGTCGTGAAGCGGAATGCATCGTTTGGTATCAATAGCTCAGTTTTCCCGTCTGGATACATTGTGAATAGGCTTTCCACGCCGAGTAAGCAAAGCGTATTCGACCGGATTGAAAGGCTAGCAAGCGAACCAATCATTATGGCCGCCTCGAGGAGAGCTAAGACACCGGTTAAGGAAGAGCTGACCCTGCGTACAGAAACGTTCCGATCACCTCCTGAGTCTGGTCATAAAACACTGATACTTCATGCTAGGCTAGGCTAAGTGAAGCAACGGATGTTATCAATGCTTCCAAGCGAACGGTCACTTCTATATGAACGTTCAACAACTGCTTGGTCTTTGCCATCCGACGAGGCGTTGTGTGTTTGAATACTAACGAAAGATATATTTAGCGCCTTTAAAGGAATATTAAGTGATCACGATACCAGACTGTCTGCAAACAACACCCAGATAACAAAGGCTAGATACGCGAGCAAGGCTTCTCTTTACAAACACCCGCAAAGGAACCGATCAAACGGCCACTCCTGCCCGTTCGAACGAACCAGAAAGCCTGTCTACCGATACGATTTTAACGCGACAGTGTCGGAGGAAAAAGTTGCAACAGGGCAGAAAGCTGAGCTATGGAAAACGGAAAACGGTGACACTTCAAACGATATCGTTCTGCATTGTCGTAACTGCAGCAAGAACAAGAAGAAATGTTCTCCCATTTTTATCGAAACGGGTGTTCTTTTTTGTCACCGAGATCGTGTAACGCGAGAGATAGTTGAAGCCTATCATATCGCGGAAACGGGGCATACATGTGTTAGTGACCCTTCGGTTGGCTTGTCTAGCAGAGAGATAGGTTTTTTGAAAAAGCGATTGAAAAAGTGAGGTAATCTTTTCCTGCACATCGGTCGGCATGTGGCGTGCGACTGCTCTGGGTATGTTTTGGTTTTTGTTGTGTATATCGAAGTTTCTGAATAAAAATTCTTGTAGTTGCGAGTAAGCGCTGTGTCCCCTCTGTGTCGTTGTTTGTTAGCGCCTGGATTTTTCGGAGGAAAAGCCAAGCGCGTTGCCACCTTAATTCAGGATTGGTCGAGAAGGCTCTGACTTCACAAGTTGAGCTTGGATTGAGAGCGATGAAAACTCAAGTTAAATTGCGACTATGAGGTCGTAGCATGGCTAAAATGTCATTATGACATAAAAGGATATAAAGTAATTGCGCTGAAAAGAAAACCGGGGTACATTCTAGGGAACCGAACCCATGACCCTTGTCTTTCGAGTCAAACACGCTGCCCCTTATTGAGGCACGTTTGTCAGACTTGGCTAAAGGCAGATGTTGCGCGCCTTGTGGTGTATCACGTTGTCTAGTATATGCAATGATTTATGCTAATGAGTGCCTGTAATTAGAAAGAGGTACTGATTAAGAAAGTAGCAAACAACCATTAACGCTGAAGGCGGAACATAAAGGGCAACTGCACCACTTTTTGAGAATTTCGGGATATTCAAGGATTCAAATCTATATAGGCTGTTGGCAGTGCATGCTAAGTGTTTTTGCACTAGTACTCAAAACAGTGACGGAATCGATGCCGGAATTTTGCGTTTCCCCTCAAAAGTTCAGTGTGATGTCACGGAAGGTATGATTTAAAATTAGCGCGCCGGTCAGCCACACCCTGCCGTGCCTCGTTGGATGCTGCCAAACAGCGCTCGGCGGGCTTTGCCTTCGATGGCGTCGCTTTTTTTTTTCCTTCAAAGCAGGCGTTTATGCATTGGAAATGTACCGATACCTTTGATGACGTCATCATGCGCCCTCAATTTGGCGTTGCGCGCTGCGGAGAAGCTTGAAGGCTGTCGCGATTTTGATCGGCGATTACGTCACTATTTCAAATGCCAGCCCAAAAGGACTTCGCACGCTTTACCTGCTAGTTTCATATATTCGACCCTTTTAAGCTCGCCAATTTCTAAGACCGATGTTGTTGCCCTTTAAGTGTGCCCTTAATTTTTGATCGCTTCACGCGAGTTTGTTACCATGATATTTATTTAAAAAAGGCTCTCGCGACTGTGGGCGAGTTCTCGCAGCAAACTGATCGCAATCACGATAAGTCGTGTGGTCAGTCTGATTACATATCTAGCCAGTTTGTTGTCTAGTTATAGCTGCGCACGTGATCAGCAGTCATCATGAGGGCCATTGCAATTGGAAAAAAGATGAAGCAGGAACCTTAAATGTTCGTCGCAACAACTCCCTAAAACTTCTACGTGCTGATCAATTTCATGCACGCCAGGTTTCGGCCTACAAGGGAACTCTCTGTCCCCGGTGTCTTTCTTCCCTGCTTGTCTATGTTAGTGCTTTCAGGTTTCCAATCATTAAAAACCAACTAGTCCGAGAGCAAATTTCTTACTCCGTGTGCCACACAAAATACCTTGCGGTACTGCGTTTTCTTGCACAGTCAGGGACAAAAGTCTTCGGACCACGTGTTCCTCTAACGAAGCCGATGGCTCTGCTATTAGTCGGCGGCTGGAGACCACACTTGTGGAGGTAAAAGTTAAATTTTTGTTCTTTCATCTCCACAAGTGCGGTCTCCAGCCGCTGTCTGATAGTAGAGCTATAAGCTTCGTTTGAGGAACAAGTGGTCCGGAGACTTTTGTCCCCGACTGTACATCCCCACAAAGTAATGAAAACAGCTTACAATTATGTCCAGGCACCAAAAACAAGTAAGCAACACCAACAAGTAAATAAGCAGAAAATGAATAGAGCAACAGCCGGGAAGATGAAGTTATGTCGTGCTATGGATGCACCAGTGCTACGTTTACTTAAGATAAGCAGGAAGTAGTTCAAAATTGAGGAACTAGCTTTACGTGTCCCCCATGGTATGGTCATAAGAACTGTAGTTAGGCAAAGCAAAATTGCTGCGACGTAGGCGCAACCAATAATTCTTAATGGCCTTGTTCACTCACTTTCCAAACCAAGCCCTGACAGTGACAGCAAATGCAAGTTATTTTCATTAAACTGGCCAGCATTGATCGAGTTAACGTAGTCGCTGCACCTGAAGTCCACAATTAGGGCATTTCGATTAATTATCAAATTTCTCCCACCCGCAACGAAAAAGAAAATAAATTTGCACGCCCAGTACATAAAAACTGAACTAGCAGGAAAAACAGCATTTACAACACTCGCCTAAGAGAAGCTTAAGCCTCCACGCCACACAGGAACTGTGGTGCAATTCCACCCTTTAAGAAAGCTATTATGCATATTTAATAAGATGGACCAAAAAAACTGTTTTGTAGCAAACTAAAATCTCGTAATCAATGTCCTGCCTACATACTGAACGTGATTTGCAGACTTTTCTTTACGATTCACCACTAACTGACGACACCATAATTCTAAGTAAGGTAACACTGCTTCTTTATAGGTATCCTATTTAATCGTGCTGAAATCGTAAAATACCTCGCAGCCACTTGTAGGAAAGGTGTAAAATTTTTCAGCAGCCCCTGCATATCAGTTACTGAATCGAAGTAGATGCCTCACCGAGCGGCCAACATCGTTCATGCAGCCCGAATATAAATAAAAATGCCTCCATTTCTACTTTGCATTCCACTTCTCTTTAGAATTTAAACTGGAATTCGATTTCCGACTGCCTAGTGAAGAAGGGTGCAGTATTCGCCCTGACGTGACTCCTATCATCTACTAAAACTGCTAAAGCGTGCCTAGGCCCACTGCCCAGCCGTTTACGATGTCGCCTTGAGCTCCTTGCCCATACCATCTCCTCGACTATCCGTAGCTTTTGTGTATCGGAATAGGAACATTTCACTCTGACACAAAACCTAATACTACACAGAGGCAGAAAAGACTGACATGAAGCAGACAGGGCAAACGCTGTTTCATACTCGCCATGTCCGTTTCTGCACTGCATTAGGCTGTGAATCCCTCCAAACTTGTCTTACTGCGCTGAGAGATGACTCGAAAGTCATGGCGTCGATAGTGGCGATGAAATTACGTGCATGTGGTGGCTCCAAAGCTGCGGAGTCCATCCAACGACTCAGGTCACAGGTGGCGCCTCTGTATATTCTGCTCGGCTAGCTTCTAGACGCAAGCGATGCCTTGATTTCAAATCTGCGTTTCGTTGCTGGTATGATAGAGGAAATCCACACGCTGGCCGCATCATGCAGCTGTGTTCAATTAGGTGCCTATGGAAGTCATCAGGCACTCCGCAGGTACGGGGCCACGCGGAGCCGTGTTCCCTCTAAGTTTGATTGACGCTGTACATTCCAGCCGAACACGTGTGGTTGGTTTTACAAATACAGTAGCTATAAAACTGGCGACACCATTGCAAACAATCATCAATTCGTGGTAAATTTTGCCAGGCCACCTTCCGAGAGAGTTTAAGAACACTAACAATTGAGGCGAAAACATCTGTATCACAAGTATAACGCATGGACGCATGCAAGGACATCTGAACTGTGGCTTAGTTTGTGGGCTTCAACTTCTCGGAGCTGCACATCGGGAATGAGTGAAGCCTTAGTTGAGGGGAGCCCTCAACTTAATTCTGAAGACCTGGAGTTCTTTACCGTGCACTGAAGTATCACAGCATACGGGCGTCTTTGCACTTCGTCTTCATCGAAATACACGATTCGATCCTGCAGCCTTTGGTTCAGCAGCCCAACGCTAAAGCCACTGACGCAGGTTCAGCATGTACTGATGATAAAATATTTAGGAAAGAGGGAAACCAAAATTTACCGTAAAAACTGCCCAGCGCGAAAAGATAAGGCAAATGGGGGACGCGAATGCTTTCGAAATGTTATCTCCCGGAGAGTAAAACTAACGCCAAGTGTACCCAGCAGCATAGTTTTCATTTATTTAGCTTCCCCTCCATCGAAATCACACGTTTACTTTCGAAAGCTCCTGACTGCGGCGGTCAGGAGGTTTCGAAAACGGCGCGCTTTCTCAAACGCGCTCTACCGGCATGACCGGCATTCCATGCGGCGGTCAGCGGACCGATAACAGCGTGCACCCACATCGCCCACATCTCCCAGCAAAAACACGACGCGAGCGAAAACTGCGGCACTTCCTAATACGACGCCGTGAAACAAACTGCACACGCGTACACCCGAGCTGCACTCAAATGCACTTACATGCGCTTCGTAATAGAATTCAAGGCAGTTCATGAAACACTTACAAAGCGGGTATGAAGCAACCAAGACTGCCGAGCCGAGCTAGCTGCCGTAGAAAGCGTTGGACGGAGTCAGGTGTAAGGAGCAAGACAATAATACTCCGTAATGGCGCAGAATTACACGATTCGCCAACATGCGTCCGGCAAGTTAGTGCTTTTGAAAAAGAGAAACGAGCGCACGGCGATGCCGCGGCACAAATAAGAGCCAGGCACAACGACAGCAGCAGCACACCACCACCGCTCACGGCGAGCGAGCAGGCAGAGCGCGTTCCGTTGACCTTCAGTTTCTTCGTTGTAAGCGAGGGCGCCAGGGTGCGCCGCTACGTTGCAGCCGGGAGAAATCAAAACCGGCCGCTGGGAAAGACGACACGAGAGAAAACAACCCTCGGCCGCTTCAGGAGGCCACGAAATCGGGTCCGGAATCGTTCAGAGGGAAACAAAATGCCAAATAAGACTAAATCCACATAAATCGGGATCAGGCAGGGCCGGAAAACAAAAAAACTGCCGTACTATTGTTCTCGATTTGTGCCCCTTCTTCCTTCAGTAGGCGCTTTTCGTAGCGGCCGTACGGCGGCGCGCCGGTAGCCATTTTGTCAACGGCGATGCGGATAAAGAAGGGGAGCGCCCAGCTGCGCGCCTCGCGCGTCTATAATCTCTTTCACTCTCTACGGCTCGCCCGCTCTCAGTCTCTTTCTTTCTTTCTTTCTCCCTTCCTCTTTCTTTCTTTTCGCGTTATCGTGCGTTCTTTTGTGTATTTTTGTCTCACGCACGTGACGCTCGGCGCATGCGCAAAAGAGCATTTGTTGCTGTCTTTTTGTTTTATTTCAAGGGAGCGCGCGGCGGCGCGACCGAGCGGCTCGCGTTAGGGTGCCTCGATGCGCGCGGGCGCGCATCGAGGCACCCTAGCTCGCGTCGTCTGCTACCGTTTCTTCCCACGATGCCGCGGACTGTTTGGTGTGTGAAGTGCGCCCTTTGCTGCGAATTTTCTGCCGCCGTGTTTAGCTATGTTTCTGGCACAGACATCACCGATGTTGTTTAGATGAGAGCAGGTTTAGATTAGTTCATATCACTATACGTACCTGCGTCTGCTGAAACTATTTTGCTGGCCAAAGCTGTTTACTACACAACATCGTCTGTTCCGGTTTGGAGCTTATGACTCTGGGAGCCTGCTTTGAAGATATTTAAGTTCGTTCTGAAGCCACTCCACGGGGTCCAAATTCAGTCTGTCTGCGTCGTGTTGAGAAAGGATTATAAGTAGTGAGGAACTGTGAAGTGTGCAAAGGAAATTGGCTCGCATTGATTGAGGGTAGTTGTGTGAGAAAGTCCTTGAAGGAAGTCGTTTTTTATGCACCCAGCCATGGCTCTTTAAAGCGATGCTAGGTGCAGTCAGCAGAATAAAGATGAGAACTTCGGACGGGTTAATTTCCCTTCAGAGTCTGGCTGCATAAACGCACCTTACGTCAAACTCGAGCGGATGTGTTCATGTGTATCCAAGGGGCCGAATTACCACCCTTCGTTTCTTCACAGCGAATCTGCCTTTTATCGGTTAAGTTTTCAGATTAGGAGGGGACGTTCGTAATAAGTCGTAACCTTTAAACCTGTTTTGAGCTCCTTCTCTCCGTCGCCGAAGCAGCAGAAAGCGAGGAGCAAGCATGAATCCTGAAACATTTTGTTATAACTCCGCGCTGAACTTATTAGTTACAAACACGCGTCTGTTATAGGCCCGTCTTAGGGACGAACGTGGCGTGCTTCGAAGTCATACTGTTCGCTGTGGCGACGACGATAGCGTGACGAAAGTTGCACGTTTATCTTAATCGCTCATCATCGCCGCGGAAGTTTTGCGCGTTGCACTGTCATGGCTCCTGGGATGTCATGTGCAGGCCATCTGTAGTTTATAAAACCTTTAAAGGGTCAGTCTACTGAATTTTATCGACCATATTTTCTTTGCGGCAACCGATAGCTCTTTACTCAAATTACCGTTCAGCCAGCTGTGGTGCCAAGGAGTGCGGTAGAACATTTTAAAATAGAATTTATTAATGTGGGAACACATCTGTATGAGATGGTAGTCTCATCTAGCAACCATCTGGATTTCCACCGCGCGGCGACAAACATGGCGGCGCCCGTCGAAGCCGGACCTCTCGCTTCGGACTGAATTCTCGTTGTTGCTGCCTTTTTCAGTGCGTTCACTGGCCATAAATGAGGCGCCTGTCTTTCGCTTCGTCTCATCTCGCCTATAAGAAAACATATAAGAGATAAATTTGCTTTATTTTAATAATTAGAGTGACGATTCTGCCGCTCCTAGGCTTAAGTGGAGAGTCGGTTTGTTGACAGCAATGGTTCCCGTCCTGACGACCAAATGGCGCCACTATAGGCTGAGTTTATTTTTGCGTCTCTGCTAGCATACGCTGAAGTAAAAGTGGGAATGTGCCTGCGTTTTGCGTACGTGTAACTATAAATATTCATGTCATTTGCAGAAAAAGCGAGCGGTACGCCTTCTACAGTTTACTAGAACAAAACGTACGTTTCTCTGACATTGGGGCATACAAATGGTACGTAGTATATTCACTTATGCTTCTACAAAAAAAGACTACCACTTTCTTGAACAAAATGAACGTTTGGGGTCGCCACCATGCTTTTTTTACGCGACTTTTAACGCCGAAATAAAATATAAATTCCTGCCTAAACCGGGCGCAGACCCCTCGCTATTGATGTTATAGGGTGCCAACTACCAGAATATGCCATTATTTATACACTCATCTCGGTGAGTAGACTGACCCTTTAACTCCCGGCGTAAGATGCGGATAACAAATATGGCACAAGACTTCCTTTATGTTCTTTACAGTGTGTCAGATCCTCGCGATATCGAAGAAAACACATTTTGCGCATATTTATGACAAATTATGGAAAGCAAACTACATCGTTCTTCGCCATCTCCACTTGGAATAATTTGCTCCCTTCACTGAAATCCCCAATGTCATTGTACAAGTTCAAAAAAAAATGTTAAAACACCACTTGTTTGAATGCTTAGATGTTTAATAACGTTGTTGTGTTTGCACTCACTATGTAACATTCATTTGCTGTACACTTCTTTCCTTTTTGTCTGTTTATTTGCCTTCCTTTTTTTTACCTCGGATTGTTGTGCATGCGCCGGTTTATGTACTCTGTTCATGTAGCCATAGGAGGCCCTATTTGCAGTTTCGATTTTTGGGCCTTCTGATGTATATATACCCCATAACCATGTACTATTGTGTAACTATGAAATAAACATGATTTGATTTGAAAAAAAAAACGAAAAGCCATAACGGCGATTAATGCCCATTGTGAGATCACTTATTACAGCGGCTAACCAGTCAGGAAAAATAGCCAAAAACACGAGGCGTGTCCGAAAAGTAACCATAAACCGCGCTCAGTACTTGGGGCGCTCGTCTACTGAGCCGGAGTTCCCGGTTCGAACCCAACCGCGGCGGCCGCTTTTGCGGAGGCGAAATGCAAGAGGCGCCCGTGTGCTGTGCGATGTCAGCGCACATTTGAGATCCCCAGGTGGTCTAAATTATTCCGGAGCCCTCCACTGCGGCACCTCTTTCTTCCTTTCTTCTCTCACTCCCTCCTTTATCCCTTCTCTTCGGCGCGGTTCGGGTGTCCAGCGAGTTTTGAGACAGTTACTGCGCCATTCCTTTCTTCAAAAGCGAATTTTCTAATTTTCACCACCAAATTAGTTTCGAAGCTAGTCGAGAGGTGGGAGCCCTGTCATGTATTTTGAACCCCTGAAGCTCTCTCCAAGCAGTCAAGAGGTCAACCCATAGGTCATTCACAGTCTAACGTGTGCTGTTTCTGATGACGTTAAGAATCACCGAAATGTGATGAAGTAGTGCCATGAATTCTCGCAAGGCACAGCCGATGTTCAGAAGGAAAATACGAGCGCGAGCCGGTATCTTGTCACTGATGACCTATGCAAAATCGAAGGGGTCATTCGTGGGAATACGCGGGTGACGTTGGGGCGCATTTTATGAAATGTGATTTCATTCCTTCAGGCTCAATAATTAACTGTACTCAACCTTGAAGAGTAGTTTATTGGACTCATTATTCATACAAAGGGACCACACCTTGAAGAGAAGTTTATTGGACTGATTATTCATACAAAGGGACCATAGTCCCTCACAAAGACAAAAACACCAAGGCAGCGACCAGTGTCGCTCGGTACAAAAAAGCTATGAAACAAGAACACGACGGCGACTGCTGCCGCCGTTCACACAAAATTATTCACAGCACAACCGTGTAGCCTGTCATTAGTGCGTTTGAAGCAAGCGGCAGTGACTGCTTGCAAGTGGCGTACGCCTCTCTCATGACAGCGGCCGTGTCCATACCGCACACGCCAGCCCCTCACTTCTGGTAAGATTCAAGTGGAAGATTTTAGGCCATGCCCCTCATAGCCCGGATCTGGCGTCCAGCTATTTTCATTAAATTGTTAACCCGGTTAACACCTTCATCTTTATTTCACCTTTATTTTCAGCATTTCACAACGTTGACGGACTCCCTGACAGTAAGCTGTAATGACAACTTAACTTCACAAGCTCAGGGAGCAGGCGGCAGGCAACAGTGCAGCGATACCAAAAATTTCTAACAAGCACCTGTTGCTAATCAGGAAATTGAGCAGTGTTTGTTGTATTTTTACAAATATAAGAAATGGCGCCAAGGCGATTTTTCGAGTATCTGTTCTCGCTTCGGCGAGCGCGGCTTCGGCCGCTTATCTGTTTCTTCAGCAGCGTCCGCTCCGCCGGACGCAGTTGTTGCTGCGACGCGCGTCTTTTCTTTCCTTTTTCTCTTTCCTCTGATCTTTTAACTTTCCTCTATCTGCACGTGGCAGCGGTGGTGGCTCAGCTGGAGCCGGTAGGCAGGCCCGTGCACTTTCCTTTTCATCCTTCTCTCAGTCACAACAACAACAACAACAACGATTTTGTGTGAATGCCTTATGCAAGAACCACCGTTACCATAAATACAATAATGCAGCAAAATGCATGATTGGACACATTAATGACTAAAAACTCACATTTTTAGGTTCACTACACGCAGTACTATTGCTCGATCAAACAGCAGCAACACTGGCCACTCTAGGAACATTAAGTGCAAAACTTTAACTCTTATTGTAACATGACAAAGATTGAAGAGATTTAGCTTCTTCGATACGATTGACACTGTGTGATTTAAAGACTGCAACCGCTCACAGACTGGGATGCTTTTCCCTAAGCTCTACAGAGCGCAACACCCTCCCCTGCTTCTGACCTCCAATCTTCGCGTCAGCAGCTACGCGGAGACGCCAAGAATCACACCAAACGCCTTGCCCTCGCTCCAGATACCCAGCTGTGGACACACACTTGCCTCTTACACCTCTGGGATTACAGACGCGGCCTCCTCAGCCGCTGCCATAGCCAAAGGCTCAATTGCGAGCCTCTAAACTAGAACGCCTCTACGCCTCTAAACTAGAACAGGCGAACTGCCATGAAGTGTGTACGAGGCTACATTGAACGCTGCGCACCGTCCGTACTTGGTCCTCCCTCCCTCACCTTCTGGAACCCTCCAAAGGCAAGAGACACTCCAGTCAAACCCTCCGCAAGATCATACATGATCATATAGGTAGCAACAATAGCATCCTAAAGAAACTCATCGACACGTACATAGAAACAGCTGTCACCACCAGCTATCCCAGCTAAACCAGCCCCCCTAACCCCGGCCTAGACAGATCCATCACAATGACGAAGTGATCAACTCTATACACGCCCTTAGCAGAAACACAGCACGGGGCAAGGACGGAACACAGAACGCCTACTCCGAAACCTCGACTTGGATTCTGTCCGCGCACTTAAATCAGACTGAGAAGACACACCCGCTATGAGACAATTGGAAATGCGCCTAAATCGTCCTCATTCCCAAGCCAGGCAAGCCACGAAGACTTACCAATCTTCGCCCGCTCTCTCTCACATCGTGCCTCGGTAAGCTCTTCGAGCAGGTTTTACTCAAACGACTGCAATCTTTTTTTGAAAAACACTGAGGCTTTCTCGCGCACCATGTTCTACCATGTCTGTCATGCTCAACCATGTCCCATTTGTCTCGCACACGATGTCCAGCCAGGCCTTCCTTGCCTTCGTCATCGAGAGAGCATTCGACAACGTCGGCGACTCCCTTATGTTCCAGAAACTAGCCATTACGAATTGCATAGAGAAGACAAACCAATACACACTAACTTCCTCCGCGATCGAACACTCATGCAACTACCCTTTGCCCGTCCCGAAAAATGTGGGCCACAAGGGTTTGTACTCGGACCAATCCTCATCAACCTGTTCTGTTATGTATCATCACCCTCCCTGCAATAATGCCTACAGGCGCGGCAGGTATTTCTAATAAATAAATAAATAAATAAACTGTCAGAACAACTCGAGAACAATCCCCACATATGTCACACGCTATACGCGGGTAACCTTATCAACTGGGCCACCTTGAGCTGAAACGACGTCAAGCTAGATGCCTTTCAAGCCGTGGTGGACATCTCTGACCGCTATTTGGAAGCAGGAAGCCTCTCCTGCTCAGCCTACAGGTCTGAACTCCTCGTACTTCGCCGCCGGCCCGTCAGAAGACCCATATCTAACACCAACATCACCCTTCACCTCACCGGCTCTTTCATTCTGGCGGTACTGTAACTCCACATACTGAGCCTCCATCTGCAGGGAGACAGCAAGCCCAATTTCACCGCCTTACACCTCCAAACTATCACCGCCTTGATTGTACGCATCGCGGCACGTATCACAAGCGGCAAACGGACTCAAAGAGGCAGACTTAATGCGGCTCGTTCAAACTCTGATCACCAGTCGCATCTCCGACTCTGTCCATTACCTCACCCTCCGCCAGTGGAACAAAGAAAAGCTCAACATTCACATCTGCAAGACCTTCAAGATTTCCCTAGGCCTACCGCTCTATGCCGCCAAGGACAGAAATATGGCCGTCAAGGTCCGAACACCTATCAATACTACATCCAGGCGCATTTAATCAGCCAGTACGAACGTCTACCTCTTACCCCATCCGAGACTGCATCCAAGTAGCACCAGTCCCAAGAAACATGCACTCTGAACCTGATCTGCACCAATCCCTGCGAATTTATGCCATCAACGATGAAGTCAGATAAACGGACGCTGCCATGTGCTCGGAGCACCAGGAGCAGCCCTTAAAAGTCGTCAACCACGAATTGAAGTGGTGGCTGCCTCGTCACTGGCCGCTAAAAACCTGACAGACACTGATGAAGCCGCCACCGCTCTGGCAATACCACTGGCAAAGAATGTGTAATCGTGTCTCTGACTCCTAAGCCGACTTATGCCGCTACGGTAACGACATGCTTACTCCGTGTGCTCCGAGGATACTCACTAGCATTAGGACTCCGCTACCACAAGCCAAGCTTCCTTGGACTCCTGGCCATGAGTCTGCACCTGGAAATCAGCAAGCACATGCCATAGTCGGAGCCTGTGTACGCCGAGTGCCACATAGAGCAGATCAAGCCAATGTCCCTAGACCACAGACCGTCCCTAATCAACACCCCGTAACCCGCGCCGATTGCCGAGGACACCCCAGCAGCACAGGCAATCTGCCCAATACTGGAAACGTATAGGCAATGGCCGGTCTTAGAAAGGACTCGAGTGAAACCATCCATTTGCAATAGTGGGCCCACAACCTGTGCTGCTTGAGCAGAGGTTCAGCCCCCCTCTCCCCTACCCACAAGAGCCTGACACGGGAAGAGGCCACGAGCTGGGGCCAACTTCAGTCTCACACATGCATTCACCTGTATTACGACACCGTTTTTACACCACTCACCAACTGGGCAAATCTGTACACTGCTCACAATTCTCCTTCCTACTCCACGTCGCGTCGGCCTGCCAACATCACTCAAACCTTCTACCTCTCCCCACTTCATCACTGGAGACCTGGGAAGCTCCGTTCACAAAGCACATTTTGATCATCTCTCGTCGCGGTAACAGCGGCATGTTCTTTATGCTTCTTTCGCGGCCGTTCATTGGTGCCTCATTGCCAGACGTACAGTCTAGCGCGATTCGAAGGTTATCGCGCGAGCGTGACCAGCCTAGCCCTCCAGGCACCTAGCGGCCGACTTTGGAACAGGAAAAATCATGATTTCGCACTCTCCTCTTCCTCGTTCGCTGTTCCGTGCAACAAACTTCACCCCCGCGACGAGATCACCACCCTTTCTCTCTATTCTAAGCTTTCCATTGGTTGCGATAAAGTGTGGACTTGGTTACCTCTCGTATCTTGCGGGCGATAACAAAATTGGTGGGAATGAAAATAAAAAAAACTGATAGCCCAGAGGAGGGAGTGACAGCTGCTGAAGGAACAGCAAAAAGAGTGAGGGAAGCTGGCCTGATACCTCCCTCGCCTCGGCAGAGAATTCTGGGCCATGGCGCTGTTCATGTTCTCGGCCGACGCTCGCGCGATAACCTTCAAATCGCGCTCGACTGTACGCGACGGAGCTCGGTGCAAGCTCCGATTTCGACTCAGGCTATGAGGAACGCGAGGTTAGTGGTTAGTTAAGCTGACAATGGGCAAATGAGCGAGTGCACACTATAGGGAAGCATGCGCTTCGGGCAGAACAACTATATTCTTGAAGTTTTCGATAAATTGTAGCAGCCGTGAGAGCGACAGCCTCGATGCCGTAGAATGTCGGCATTTAGGGCAGGTGGGCTTGCTGTGGCCCCCAGGTGGGGGGACTTCCTGAGCCCACGAAGCGAGTGCCAGTCGGACGCTCTTGTCTTGCATGCTGAGGAGTTGACGCCGAAGGAACTGGCTGAAACTCGCCTCAACAGTTCAATCATTTAAAGATAGCCCTGCGTCCTCCGAAACCTAAACTCGCTTCCACAAAGAAAATAAAACAGTCTATGAGGTGTCCACCGGAACACCTTTTTTTCCCATTATTTTTCTTAGTCACCACCAAATTATTAGCCTTGTTCCCAGTCTAGCCTCATTCGGAGTCTAGACCCTCCGCTGGATTTGTTACCTTACTCGCCTACTTTAAAATAGTTCAGAAAAGCAGTCGAACTGCGCCGCATCCGCCATCACAAGCAACACCACCTAGACGAACTATAGGTGGTGTTGTCACAAGCTGGCACCAACACCAAAGCGGGCGGAGTGGGTGAGGGAAAAAACGCGGGTTAATCACATCCTAGTCGAAATCAAGAGGAAGAAATGGGCTTGGGCAGGGCATATAATTCGAAAGCAAGATAACCACTGGTCCTCAAGGGTAACTGAGTGCATTCCAAGGGAAGGCAAGCGTAACAGGGGGCGTCAGAAAGTTAGGTGGCAGGATGAAATTAAGAAGTTTGCAGGTATTTTATGACTGCAGCTGGCAAAGGATGGGGTTAATTGGAGAGCCATGGGAGAGGCCTTTGCCCTGCAGTGGGCGTAGTCAGGCTCATGATGATGATGATACATCGACATGGCTTGTTGTTCTGCACAACAACGCCGCATCTGCCTCGTGAGCGATTATCTGTGACTGTTCGCGTAGCTTCAGAGAACGCGCCGCGGTGGTTCAATGGTTAGGGTGCTCTGCTACCGAGCCGGAGCACCTGGGTTCGAACCCCACCACAGCGATCTGATTTCAATGGAGGCGAAACGCAAAAGGCGCCTGTCTGCTGTGCGATGTCAGTCCACATTAAAGGTCCCCAGGTGGTCGAAATTATTTCGGGGGCCCTCCACTGCACAACCTGTTTCTCTCTTTCTACTTTCATTCACCCTTTCCTCACTACCCTCACGGCACGGTCCAGGTGTCCACCGAGATATGTAAGAAAGATACTGCGCAATTTACTTTCCTCAAAAAGGACTAAAGCAAAAAAAAAATCTTAGTTTAAGCGGCCTTTCTCTTGCTATCATATGATGTCACCATACTTAGGTATCCGCCGCGGTGACTCAGTGGTTACAGCGCTCGGCTGCTGACCCGAAGGACGCGGGTTCGATCCCGGTCTCGGCGGCCGAATTTCGATGGAGGCGAAATTCTAGAGACTCGTGTACTGTGCGATGTCAGTGCACGCTAAAGAACCCCAGGTGGTCGAAATTTCCTTAGCCCTTCACTTCGGCGTCCCTCATAGCCTGAGTGGCTTTGGGGCGTTAAACCCCGCAAACCAAACCGAACCATACTTAGGTACAGCCACAGGTCGGTTTGCATATCGTTCGAAGTGTCTTATCGCAATTACCTCGACTGCCTTTATAAATTTACGATTTCTCCCTTGCTGTTCCCAGCGGTGTTAAAATCTGCTTTTGTGTTTTTTTAGGTTCTTCCGTTCTTTTTTTGCCACTTGAGAGTACAACTGATTACCCTTTCTATTGCTTCCTATCCTTTGATTTTTGCAAGCAAAGGCACTGTAACTGTCTCACATTTTGGTGGACACCTCAACCGCGCCGTGATTGAAGGAAGGGAACAGGGAACGAAAGAAGAAAGGTGCTGTAGTAGAGGGCTCCGGAATAATTTCGATCATCACCAGGGGATATTTCGCGCACACTAACTTCGAAATTATTCAACAGCCCTCCACTATGGGACCCCTTCCCTACAGGCCTTTCTTCCTTCACTACCACCTTCCTCCTTTCCCTTTTCGTTTTTCACTGATAATTGTCCAGCTGATTAGCCGAGAGCAGTGCCGTCACGCTTCATAACGGCAGACGATTATAACATGCGGAAACAAAGCCACCGTTTAAATTCAAAACGCCCACTGGGAATTGGGTAGCTGTGCTTTAATTACAAATCAGATCACATATCCAGAAGCCGCCGCGGTGGCTCAGTGGCTATGGTGCTCGGCTGCTGGCCCAAAAGACGCGGGTTCGATCCCGGCCGCGGCGGCTGAATTTCTTTGGAGGAGAAATTCGAGGCCCGTGTACTGTGCGATGTCAGTGCACGTTAAAGAACCCCTGGTGGTCGAAATTTCCGGAGCCCTCCACTACGGCGTCTCTCATAGCCTTAGTCGCTTTGGGACGTTAAACCCCATAAACCAACCAACATATCCAGAAGCTTCGTAGAAAGAAAATTTATTGAGAACAATGAAACAATGGGACACGTCGTGAAACTTTGAAGACAGGTTCATGATGTGGCTCAGACAATGCACAAATACAATGTTTAAAAGCATTGCATACCATGGGCGACGTAAGCATGGACTAATTCACAGATTATACAAAGTTATTGACATTTTAAAGGTCTGGCAAAGCAAACAGACACCGCCAATAACGAGCCCAATTCGGACAAAAAATGTAAACACTGAACATACAAAATTTTGGACAGTAGATGGCACCATACGCCGAACAGAAGCAAGGGGCACGGCCCTGGATCTGCACATGCAATGAGGCAGACAAAGTCTACAACTTCTACATAGTCTATTCAGGGACCACTACCCTCCCCTGGTTCACCGCAAGGAACCTTCCCGTACATCGGGGGAGAAATAACGCCTTCTCCACCAAGAGACAATTTGTCCTGAAGGAAATACCAAGATATTACTCGAAAGCTTCACATTAACCGGTAAATCGCGCGGAGCCTTTGGCCGCTCCCTTCGGTGAGGCAACGCCTCCTCCATGTTACTTACAGCCTTTGCCAAAAGTTTGGTTTGCTTCGAATAGTAGAGTCCTCACGTCTCCCATAAAGATCAAAAAGTTCTTGGAAGGTGAGGACAGTGGTGATTCTAAAACTGCGATACTAAATTTTGTTCGAGGCCGAGTTCATGTCCCTGCTTTTGGCATACTGGACTCGCCCGATGCACCCCCGCCCCGCCATGTGGAGCTGATATGGGTGCCTGCGCACTCCGGGAATCCCGGAAACGAGGCTGCCAACCTTTTACGAGATTCTTTAAACCGGGTTCAGGTGGCCTCGGATCGGGGATTCAAGAAGGAGCGCATGCACACATTCAGTGAGCTGACCCAGGCATACAGAGCCTCACGCCAGCTCTACCCCCCACCCCACCCCTCCCTAGATAACAAACAAGCAACACTCTGGCGCAGACTGCAGACACACACTCTCCCCTCACCCCTTAACCTAGCCCACTATCATCCATCCTTTCCCACTCCCGCATGTGCCCTATGCCCAGAACCCTTCGCTTCTTCCCTCCACATCTTTTCCATCTGCCCGGCAGACCCTCCCCCGCGAGACCTAGAGAATCTCAAGACCTGGGAGGACTGGGAGCCCCTGCTGCGCTCGGAGGACCCGGCCGTGCTGCCAGTGTTATAGACCTCAGGAACATAAACACTTGAGTGCAGTGGGGTCGTGCGGGGACCCTGGGGCGTGCCCCGAATTCCTGTTGAAATAAAGTTTTCTCTCTCTCTCTCACCATACAGAGATTTAGAGCTTGAGGGCTGGCATAATAGCTTCAATATACGACCGAGAAGAAAGCCGCTTATCCTGGTTACTTTTGGCAAAGCCTGTACATCATTGTGGTAAAAATTCAGGGGCACTTTGTTGACCTAAAGTGCGGTGAGGCGAAAGCCTTAGGCGCGGTGTTGCTGCTTGTGTCACTGATATGTTGGTAAGATGTAAAGCTTCGCCTCCGAGAGTGAAACGCGACAGCGTCTTTCAACGCTGCCAGGGAGTCCATAGAACGCCATCGCCCTTTCGGTTCTACGCCTTGCTCGTCGGCAAATTGGTTTTTGAGGAAAGGAAATGTATCTGTCTCGCATATCTCGGCGGACACCCAAACCTCGCCGTAACGGGCAGGGAGGAAGATGGGAGTGAACGAATACAGCGTATTCACTAGACGCGCCTTTGTTCATTTGAAACATAAAGACAAAAAAAAAAGCTGTCATGGTGGAGTGGTTAGCATGCTCGACTCGCACTCCGGAGACCGGGGTTCGATTCCCGAACTCGACCAATTTCCTTAGCGGTTTTACTTAGTTATCTGGCCTGACTAGGAAGGTTAATTAGGATAATTGGATAATTAAGCAATGTAGTAAACTCATTCCCACTTACTTGGAGCATCACTATACTCCGTTTCATACATCAGGTGCAACGCTGTCAAAGCTAGCGCTCTTTTTTGCGCAGCCTGCATCCGTGACAGAAAATAGTGCGTTGCTTGTGGTGAGCGAAAAATAACAAATGCATTGCCGACAAGCTTCGTGGGTAATACATTTGTCATCAGCGTGACAAAAAACGATGATATTGCGAGCGAATCGGTCGAGATCTGTGATTTTGTATTTTGCGTGTGTCCTCTTTTTCCATTTCACGTTTTCGCTGTCCCCGCTGGCCGCCGTGTTTACTCTTTCTGTCCGCCTCCCTATTACTTTCGAGAAAATGGCGTCCAGCTCAGCGGCGTGACGACAATTTGGACCAATCTGAAACGCGGACAAATACGCCTTGCTCGTCGGTAAATTGGTTTTTGAGGAAAGGAAATATATCTGTCATATCTCGGTGGACACCTAAACCTCGCCGTAATGGGAAGGGAGGAAGATGGAGCGACGCGTTAGACCGCACGGCCACAAAACAGCGCGGAGGGATACACCTCTCTTTATTTTTTTCTGCGGACTACTTCCGTAGCCTTCACCGCGTTGCACATGATGTATGAAACGGAGTATATACGATCCCTGTAATTGGTTGCATGCTTACTAGCCAAAGTACAATTGGCCCCGTTTGAAATCCGCGCACTTTGACGTCACGACCGTTTCGACCAAGTGAAAAGCGTGAAATTCCTGTCGACAACTTAACGATGACGCATTAAAGGCTTCCGCCTTAATAATGAGGCGCACAAAGGGTGACCGCCATGAAGAACGATGATGGTGCACCTGACAGCAAGCATCCGCGATACCAGCTGCCACACAGCACGCGCAACAACGCACGCAACTAAGGCATGATGTTGGGCCTCGATTACACCACATTTCGGGCACCGCAACGTTGGCAGAACGCCCCAACCCGCAAGGCGCTCCCTAGTGGGAAGGACATTCCACATTTGTTCAAAATCGCTAACCTCAGGCGCTGAGAGGCCAGACGCGAAGTGTTTCCACCTTCTGGCTGATGATTTCGTAAGCTGATCTTGATCTAGCTCCAGCACTGCCTGTCACTGCTTCTCCAGTCCTCGCGACCGCCGTTTCCCGGATCTCCTCATCCGTATACTGCCCCTGTCAGAACCTCATAAAGTCTCAAATGATAGAGAAAATCGGCGATCACTCTGCTTGTGGCCTGGTATAACGATGTGGTAGGAATAAAGCACTGGTGGTGGTGGTGAAAACATTTATTAAGAATGAACAGGAGGTATGTTTGAATCAGCCCGTAAGGGACCGATCCTTACAAACACTAGGTGGAGGTCCCCAGTATGGGACCCCAGTGGCGGTTGCCGCCGCCTGGGCGCGCCCGACTAAGGCTTGTTGGGCCTGTAAGTCGTGACAGCCGAGCAGGGTCGCCTCCCAGTCCTCCCGGGTTGTGTTGGGGATGGAGGGAATAGCGGGGTTGGAGGGGCAGGCCCACACCATGTGATAGGTGTCAGAAGACACTGCACTACCGTGTGGGCAGCTGCCACTGGTATAAAGCACTCGCAGTGCCGAGATAATGCAACAAGACATTCCTACCCCGGGATGTCTGATTCGCTAACAATTCGAGGAATGTTTTGACAGTAAAAACCCTTGCGGTAACTTGCTACGACGGTACATCTAAGCACCTCATCTCCGTTACAAGATGCAGCAAAGGGCATGCAACCGATGCGGGCTTTCCATCCCACAAAAAAAACGACCAGCAAGCATGGACAACCTCTTCTAGATGCGACGAGGTATGGGGACAATGTGCACGACATAGAAAGCTTACGCCGCTGCACACATCTTTAGCAAGAGTGCCTTTGCATGTAATGCGAATCAAGTGATTCCACTGAGTCGACGACAGCCTGAGCGCGCACAAGCGCCTCATCTCACGCCCTCAGTGAGACCCCTGACGGTTCAAAAACACTGCAAAGACCCGTATTCCGTATTCGAGGCAAAGCTTGAGCAAATGATCGAACCACAGTCCAAGAGAGAGAGAGAGAGAAAACTTTATTTACAAAGGAATTCGGGGCACGCCCCAGGGTCCCCGCACGACCCCACTGCACTCAAGTGTTTATGTTCCTGAGGTCCATAACACTGGCAGCACGGCCGGTGGCGATGGTCTGCACGGCCGGGTCCTCCGAATGCAGCAGGGTCTCCCAGTCCTCCCAGGTCTTGAGGTTCTCTAGGTCCCGCGGGGGAGGGTCCGCCGGGCAGAGGGAAAGGATGTGGAGGGAAGAAGCGAAGGGTTCTGGGCATAGGGCGCAAGCAGGAGTGGGGAAGGAGGGATGATAGTGGGTTAGGGTAAGGGGCGAGGGGAGAGTATGTGTTTGTAATCTGCGCCAGAGTGTTGCGTGTCTGTTATCTAGGGAGGGGTGGGGCGGGGGGTAGAGCTGGCGAGAGGCTCTGTATGCCTGGGTCAGCTCACTGAATGAGTGCATGCGATCCTTCGTGAATCCCCGATCCGAGGCCACCTGAGCCCGGTTTAAAGAACCTCGGGCTAAAAGGTTGGCTTTGGATGCTTTGATTCGCAAGGCAGTCCAAGACTCAACTGCTTTTCGGGTTTAGCTGAGCGCCAGCGATCTCAGCGTACTCATCGAAGATTGTCAAAAAAAAATACATGGAAGCTTTCCACGTCACGTAGAAACTATGAAATATCCTTTGAGCACGCAGAAATGCACACGCTATCTTGTCCCGTGACTGGGACGCCTCGAATTCTGCTGTTGCTTTCATCCGCCCGCAAGAGAAGGGCAAATGACAAAACGAACATTGCAGGCGACAACGGACAACCCTGTCGTATATTTCGTGTCGCTGGGAACTATCCGCATATCCTGCCGTTCCCATATCCGCATATCCTGGCTGAACAGACCTGCGTAAAGAAACCATTTACTCTATTTTCAAAGGTTCCCTGTAATCCTAAGCACACCAGAACAGTGAAAAGGCAGTTGTACTTTGTCGAAAGCCGACGATTGATCCGCAGGAACAGGCGCCGCTGATTGCCTTAGATGTCCCAAAGGCGCCTCCCGTTAACGTGAGCGATGTAAAAATGTATCGACCAGGAACAGAGGTGCTCTGCAATGGGGCTTACGAGCGTCCCAAAACACAAACTTGGACGCTGCATCAGTACTGTTGCGATTAACTCGTAGTTTGAGTTTAAAAGTCCTATCGGCGGCCAGGACCTCGGTTCAGACAACTGCATACTCGTCTTTAAATAAAAGGACAACGTAGCCGAGAGAAACAGATCCTCACTTGTGACCCTCGACGAAGAATAGATTAGCAAAAGCAGTCAGAGTATCGCCTATATAACATCGAAAAAAGGTTAATAGAATCCTGTAAAAAAAAAAAAAAAATCTCTGCCTCTCCCGTAAACGAGAGTAGAGTAAGCATGAAATGTTTACAGGCCTAATGTCATCTCGGTGGACACCCGAACCGCACCGTACAGGAAGGGAGGAACGCCACCACCCGTTCAACGCGATGCCTTACCATTTGAACGCAAGGTTTTTTGAGGAAAGGAAATGGCGCAGTAATTCTCTGCCATCTCGGTGGACACCCGAACCGCACCGTAAAGGAAGGGAGGAACGCCACCACCCGTTCGGCGCGATGCCTTGCCCTGTGAACGCAGCGCTTCTCCCCCGGATCACGTATGACAACGAAGTGTAACATGGCATTTATGTGCTTTTTGTACGCGTTATTAGAAATCGGAAATTATAATTCCGTGCATTATCAAACCCACAGCTCCACTGATATCTTGATAAACATTGAGAAGGCACTGGCAGCAGTTATTTTTTGTCTCGTTTGGAGACCAACCGGCGCTTGCATGCCGGTCGCGTAGGAGGGCTTAGAGAGTCTCGTTAAATCTCGTTAAGTCTCGTACGGTGCCCGGATGTTCTCGTTTTAGAGCCCGGATGAGTGGATTTCAGTGCCCGGATGACTGGAATTCAGTGCCCGGATGAGTGGATTTCAGTGCCCGGATGATGGCTCTCGGTCTCGGTGTGACGTCACCACACTGCCGACAACGGGAGCTAAAAGCATTTCATGCTTAAAATCGCGCCCATAGGTGGTGCTTTTATTAATTCTACTCAACGCAGCACTAACCTCTTCTCTTGAATCCGAGTCATAAAGCGCGCTTCCGATGTAAGCAGAGATAAAGAACCACAAAGCGCATCAGCCCTGCTAGTAAGGTCTAAGACCTCCTCCTCATGTTCCGTTCTTAGGAGCGATTCAAAATGAGAGAAGAGTCGCTAAATGACCGGACCGTTATCACATCGTGATTCACCTGGCATCGCAACCTCCTTCATACGAGCCTATGTTGTCTGCTCTCTGCGGAAGTGACGTGATTGTCGGATCTCTTCTGAAGCCAGTAGCGACGGCATCACGTCTTGGCTGGCGCCTAAACCTTGCCTTAGCGTCTCTCATAACCTTAGTCGCTTTGGGACCTTAAACCCTATAAACCAATCAACCAAACCTTGCCTTAAAACATTGTGATACAGTTCCCGCTGAATTTTGAGGTATTCGCTCAAAAATTCCGTGAGCGGACCACCAGCCTGTAAGATTCTTATGTGCGTCGAAGTCTTATTTAGTAGTTTAGTAATGCACACACGGCGATCCTTGCTTGCATTCACCCAATATCTCCCTCCAGCGACCCTTCAACTCATCCCATACTGCTGGCGTCAGCTCAACTGCCGCAGTAGAGTGGACCAGCACCGTTCGAATTAATACCTGACTTTCTTGGTCCGATAGCAATGCCTTGTCCATTTGTCCTCTGCTCAGGTCTTGAGACCTGCCTTGTTCGGAGAATAACCTTACCGATACCGGTGCATGATAGCCAACAGGCACGAATTCTTGCGCTAAGTTGAGGAGAGGGCAAGTCTGTAGACGTGGCAATAACACATATGAGATATAGATACATTCGGTCGGATGGGTCTAGCCAAGGAGCTTCTTTGCCAAGTAGAAACAGACCCTATGGCATTTGAAGTGAGCCAGAAGTCTAATAATGCGTATTTGGAAACAAGGCGCTGTAATTATGATAATTGGATGCACCCAAGCTCGGGCTACAGATATCTCGGTATGTGTTCAAAACGCAATTAAAGCCATCTAGCAAAATGCAGTGCTGGCCATTCAAAAATAGCATCCAATCCATTTAAAGAAATCGTTTGCCAGTCTTCTAGTTGACAGTGCATACACATTGACGAAACGGAATTTCCTGGGTTTTAAGGAGAAGGATAAACATTTATTTCATCAGCCAGCGAAGCCGTTCTGGGTGTTCTGGAGTCCGCGCTAGGTGGCCGGGAGCCCTTGGTCCTCGCCGACCATGAGAGCCCACTCCCCTGGCCGGAGCTGAGCCTCCGGGCTGGAGCTGTGCAGCAGGGCCTTCCATCATTCGGTGGTTCGGAGCTGCATTAAGTCTGGAGGAGGCGGATGTAGGGTGGCTATTGCCTTGCACCTAGCACATTTTGGGAAATATTGACCAGGGTAGACGAGAGAAAATTAGAGGGGAAGGGAATGAGCAGGTTTGAAGGTAGCGCCAGGCGGTTGCCTGGGCCTTAATTAGGGATATGTGGGGTGGAGGGTGGAACTGTCGCTCGAGGCGGTGGTGTAGGGTGACGTCCTGGAATGAGAACAACGGATTCCTCGCAGAACTCCGGATATTCTCGTAGTTATTCCGACTACTGCTTCGGGCGATCCATCTTCTCCGTTAAGGCAGCGAGCAACCGAATGACGGCACTTTCAAGGGCCATGTGCAAAGCTCTCCGTGGCCCTGTAACGTCAGATTAAACATGACGCCAAAAGCCATAACACCGGTCCACCTTTTTCATACACTTAGCGCTCTAAAAGGCTACCTCCCATGAGTCTAGAAGTCTACAAGTTTCGATAACAGAGCATGACGCGAGCTTTGTTAAACCTTCAATTCCTGTTTTCAAGCGAAAGTTACAAAGCTGAGCTCTCTCTAAGCACGTCATCTGTAGATCCCACCAAACTAAACGTTCAACTGACCTTGTTTTTTTAGCTCCGAAAGCTTTCACGGGGGAGGCCGTACAGTTGGATTGCGATCGAATTCTAACTATCTATGACAGCGAAATACTTGAGACTTGAAGAGTAAGGATAGGGGGGAGCTAACGAACTCGCCTGTCACGGAAAGCAGCTTGCCAGTGTCTCTTAAGGGGAATGAACATAACACTTGTATCTTGCTAGTACTGACCTGGGAGCAGGAATATTTGGAGAATAACGAAAAGTCTTGAGGCCAAACTGCGGAGGACGCAGCGACGTAAGGAAATGACAATGACAGATGTAACACTGGACACAGGAAGAGAGCAAAATAAGTTAGGGGACCAATTTCAGATGATGAAATCCTAGCCGAGATGAAGAAGAGAAAAGAACATGTGTAGAGCATGTAATGCGAAGAGCAGACAGCCTGTGGTCTCTTAGCGGAACAGATTTTAAGGGAAAGTAAATGTACCAGGAGATGAAAGAAAATCAGGTGGGCAGACGACATTAGGAAGCTTGTGCATACAGGATGTTCAGAGCTGGTACAGGGCAGCAGGTCAGTGCGAGGGGCCCATCGCCTTGCTGTGACGTTATCGGGCATGTGATGCTGCAGGTGCTGCTGCTCTTGATCGTTCTTCTCCGTAGCGGAACGCTATTGGGACAGTTACCAGGAATTCGGGAAAGCGCTCTAGTTCACTACAACTACAACTTTTGGCCAAAAAATTAAAAAAAATAAAGCTGTTCGATAACTACGAATATCCTAACATTCAATATGATGTCTGTAAATTGCAACAAACGAGCAGAAAAGCATGTAAATGCAAAGTATTCCCAAAATAAGAGATGGCTAGCTTTCCTATTGGTCTAGTAATGAAATCTACAATAACTAATATTTCGCAATTAAGAGGCGCATTTTTAAAAGTAAAAATATGTTTTCAAATATAATATTGTTGCTTAGATACTTTCAGAGGTTTTTTAATGCATTTCGGAAAAGTGAAACCTTTTACTGGCGTCGTGTGTGGTTGTGTTTTCACTAGGGGTGTGCGAATATTTGAAATTTTCGAATATAATTCGAATATTATATTTTTAGTATTCGTATTCGATTCGAACTCCAAGTATTCGTGTTCCTTCGAATATTCGACCCGACGCGAATAATCGTACCCAGCCGAATATTCTATTGCGAGCACCGGCGTTCATTTCGGTCCGCAAGTCCTATCAACAGATTCATAACAATATGGCAGCGCCCAGAGCAATGCTTAACGTTGGTCCATGGCTGGAGAAGTCGCTTCAGCTAGAAGGGAACTAACTACTTTTGCCTGACCATGTGGAGCAGCCGGTTTTCCTTCACGACAACCTTTTATGTTCATCCCAGCAACGCGCTTTTGTGCTTATAGCAAGCTAGCCTTAATCAATGCTGTGTAATAGCCATCTTCTCTGATATTTCCACTCTTCTAAAAATAATGTTCGAGACTTTAATACTTTTTGTGCAGCCACAGACGTCTTTTGTGTTCATTTCATCACTGTTAGTTGAACTGTTATGTTCTTGGGTGCTCAAATAATGTGTTTTTGTAGCGGTTAAATGCGTCTGTCCTTGATTATTCGATATTCGATTCGATATTCGGAACCAAGTATTCGTATTCGATTCGTATTCGGAACCAAGTATTCGTATTCGATTCGTATTCGAAAAATTTGGTATTCGCACACCCCTAGTTTTCACTACTATGGCTTTTCCGCACTGCATTCACGCGAAAGTCGTTTGCGCACACACGAACAGCGTTTTCGGAATGAAACATCTCAGTAGTTCCACTCCGTGTTCCTGAAAAACTACGACTGTTCCGCAACAAGTAGCTCACCGCCCCATAATGCTTTGAGCGTCCATGGTGGCTGAAGTGCAGCGCCGCCAGCTTTCCCTCTAGGTAATAGTAAGAAACTCTATGTTCTGTAGCAGGATTTCCGGGGAAAGGAACTTAGCGACAGATAGCCAAAATGCCGGTCCGAGCTTCGGTCATCCAGCCAGCGATCTCGCGTCGCGCGCTAGCGGAGCGGCGGCCGCCGCTGCTCATCTTCCTCTTTACAATCACCCCCGGGCTGAAGGCGAAGCCATCCTGGCGAGTCAGGGAGACGACAACACACACGGGTCATAGTACGGCTTCAGGCGTGACACATGAACAGTCTCGCGGCTGCGTCGGCGTTGATCCGTGGAGGGTGTCACCGGGTCGACAATGTAGTTAACCGGGGAAGTGCGCTCTACGATGCGGTAAGGTCCGTGGTACTTGGGGAGAAGTTTGGACGAAAGGCCAGGTGAGGTAGACGGCACGTGAAGCCAGACGAGAGAGCCGGGTAGAAAACTGTCATCAGTGTGGCTTGTGTCGAAACGGAATTTTTGACGCCCCTGCTCGCCGGATGTTAACGACCGAGCGAGCTGACGGCACTCCTCGGCATGCTTGGACGCCTCCGAAAGAGTGGTGCACTCGGACACGTCGGGCCGGTAAGGAAGTACTGTGTCGAGTGGTGAGGAAGGTTCGCGCCCGTAGAGGAGAAAAAATGGCGAGAAGCCGGTGGTGGTCTGCGTGGCGGTGTTGTAGGCGTAGGTGATGAACGGCAGGATCCTGTCCCAGTCGGAGTGGTCGGAAGACACGTACATCGACAGCATATCGCCCAAGGTGCGGTTAAACCGTTCCGTCAAACCGTTAGTCTGAGGATGGTAGGCCGTGGCGGTATGGTGAGTGATCTTACACTGTTTGAGAAGAGATTCCACGACCTCGGACAGAAAAACGCGCCCACGGTCGCTCAGCAGTTCTCGGGGCGCTCCATGGCGAAGAATGAAGTGATGCAAGATGAAAGAGGCAACGTGTGGTGCCGTAGCAGCAGGAAGAGCCGCGGTTTCAGCGTAACGCGTGAGGTGGTCGACGGCTACAATAACCCAGCGGTTGCCAGCAGCAGTGTAAGGAAGGGGGCCGTAGAGGTCAATTCCAACTCTGTCAAAAGGACGCAAAGGGCAAGGGAGAGGCTGCATCTGGCCGACTGAGTGGTGAGGAGCCGGCTTGCGACGTTGACAGTCAGGGCACGAGCGGACGTATTTGCGGACGTAGGTGGACATACCGCGCCAATAATAGCGGAGACGGAGTCGCGTGTATGTTTTAAAGGCGCCGGCATGAGCAGACTGCGGGTCGTTGTGAAACAGGGCGCAGAATGTCGACCGCAGATGGGCAGGGACGACAAGCAACCACTTCCTGCCGGTAGGGACGTAGTTGCGGCGGTACAATAGACCATCACGAATGGCGAAGTGAGCAGCCTGGCGGCGGAGGGCACGAGGCACGGGTGCCGCCGAGGAATTTGAGAGAAAACTTACAAGCGAAGATATCCAGGGGTCCTTATTTTGCTCGCTGCCCATGGTATCTGGTGAAAACGACAGCGAAGCGCAACCGGTTGGCGAGTGGCAGACAACGTCTGGCGGCAGTGGAGAGCGGGACAATGCGTCGGCGTCGTTATGTTTTCGGCCGGAGCGATAGATGACACGGATATCATACTCCTGTAGGCGTAGGGCCCAGCGAGCGAGGCGGCCTGTAGGGTCTTTCAAGGAGGCCAGCCAGCACAGGGAATGATGGTCCGTGACGATATCGAAAGGGCGGCCATAAACGTAAGGGCGAAACTTTCCGATCGCCCAAACAATCGCCAAGCATTCCTTCTCGGTTACTGAGTAGTTGGATTCCGCTTTTGTCAGTGCACGGCTCGCGTAGGCAACGACATACTCGGGAAATCCGGGTTTACGTTGCGTAAGGACAGCGCCGAGGCCAACGCCACTGGCATCGGTGTGAATTTCAGTGGGAGCAGTGGGGTCGAAGTGGCGTAAAATGGGAGGCGCTGTCAGCAGCCGGCGTAAGGTGATGAAGGCGTCGTCGCAGTCAGGTGACCAATCGGACAGGTTGTTGGCGCCCCGAAGAAGTTTCGTAAGTGGTGCGATGATAGAGGCAAAATTTCGGACGAAACGTCGGAAATAAGAACACAGGCCGAGAAAGCTGCGAAGTTCCTTCTGAGTCGACGGCTTGGGGAACTCAGCGACGGCACGAAGTTTGGCTGGGTCAGGAAGCACGCCGTCCTTAGAGACGACGTGACCTAAAATTGTCAGTTGGCGGGCGCCAAAGCGACACTTTTTGAGATTAAGTTGGAGCCCCGCGGCAGTTAAACATGTCAACACGTGCTCCAAGCGGTGAAGGTGCGTCTCAAAATCGTGCGCGAAGACGACAATGTCATCTAAGTAGCACAGGCACGTGGTCCACTTCAGGCCGCGTAAAATGGAGTCCATCATTCGCTCGAAAGTCGCTGGGGCATTACAAAGGCCGAAAGGCATGACGGTAAATTCGTACAGGCCATCTGGTGTAACAAAAGCCGTCTTGGCACGGTCAGCCTCGGCCACAGGGACCTGCCAATACCCCGAACGCAGGTCTAAAGAAGAAAAGAACTCCGCGCCTTGGAGGCAGTCAAGGGCGTCATCGATTCGCGGCAGCGGGTAAACGTCTTTGCGGGTGATCTTGTTAAGCCGCCGATAATCTACGCAAAATCGTATTGTGCCATCTTTTTTCTTCACTAGAACCACAGGAGAGGCCCATGGACTACTGGATGGTTGAATGACGCCTCGCTGAAGCATGTCGTCCACCTGAGTGTTGATAATCTGGCGTTCGGCTGCCGAAACTCGGTACGGGCGTTGACGAAGCGGCAAGTGGGCTCCGGTGTCGATCTCATGGGTCACGGTAGACGTGCGGCCGAGTCGGTTTTGAGCCACGTCGAAAGAAGAGCGAAACTGGTTCAGTAGGTGAAGTAGTTGGGCGCGTTGCGGTGTGGCAAGACTGGCGTCGACGGAATCGGCAAAGGCATCGTCTGTGGCCACAGCGGGAGATGCGGGCAAAGTAAGAGAATTAGTAGCAAGAGAACATGATTCGGCGCATCGTTCGGGATCGAGCAAAGAGTCTACGGGCTGAATGTGGCCAAGGCATTCGCCACGGAGAAATATGCAGGGGCTCAAAAAAGGGTTCGAGATCGGGATGAGGCTGCAGCCGTCTTGAACAGTGAGCAGAGCGAATGGCAGAGGCAGACCGTGTCGAGAGATGAAGACGTCGGATGGTGTAAAGACGACAGCGCCGTCAGATGCGGTGAGGCAGGAGACAGGGACAGGAACAGATGAGCACGGAGGAATCTCGATGTCGTCAGCCACAGACAGTTTGCCCCACGAAGATGACGTATCAGGCGAGGTAGCACTGCACGGAAGAAGTTCGAGCTCGGCACGAGCGCAGTCGATGAGGGCCTCATGTTGGGAAAGAAAGTCCCAACCTAAAATAATGTCATGCGAGCACGATGAGAGAACGACGAATTCAACAGTATATAAGGAACCGTGAATGATGACCCTGGCTGTGCAGGCGGCTAAAGGCGAGATGCGCTGTGCATTAGCTGTATGAAGCGAAAATCCGGATAACGGCGTCGTCACTTTGCGAAGTTTTCGGCACAGTTTCTCATTCATCACAGAAACAGCAGCGCCAGTATCAACAAGCGCCAAGGCGGTGTGGCCCTCCACAGAAACGTCGAGCACATTCGCTGGGGACAAACGAGGCCTTGAACTTGTCGCCGAATACGCAGTTCTTGCCTCGGGAACTGCGGCAACTAGTTTTCCTGGCGCATAGGGGAATGAGGACGCAGTGGCGAAACAGAACGGCGCCGCGGGGATGGCGAACGGCGGCGAGAATACGGGCGGCGATCGGAGGCATCAAGCTGTTCGGCGGCCGACGGACGTGGCGGGGGCTGTGGTGCCGCGTAGACGTAGGTTCTGGGGTCATCCACGGGTGGTGGCACACGGCGTCGGCACAGGCGCTCAACGTGGCCAGGGACACCACATGCATAGCAAATAGGACGGTTGTCACGGGTGCGCCAAGGGTTGACACGAGCAGGAGGTGGTCGGGTTGGAAAGGCAGGCGGCGGCGTCGGAGGATAATACGGGACAAACGGCTCGGCTCTTGGTTTTCGGACGGCGTCGGCGTATGTGAGCGGCGCTGCAGCGGGAACCGGCGGACGAACAGGTGGTAGCGCTTCGGTCACTTGCTCGCGAATCACCGTTTGTAGGGTCGGATCCAGGTTGGAGGGAGGCCCCTGCACGCCGTGAAGAAGTGACAGCTGTCGAGCCACCTCCTCACGTACAAAGTCTTTTATCTGGTCAAGCAGCGAGCTGTGGGAGGTTGTCACGGCGAGGCTGGAAAGCGAGTCAGGCTGCACGGAAGGTGGTAGCACCAGAATGCGCTGCCTGCGGAGCTCATCGTAGCTCTGACACAGGTTGAACACTTCGGCAACGGTGGTAGGGTTCCGGGCGATAAGCATCTGAAATGCTTCCGTTTCGATGCCTTTCAGGACATGCTTAATCCGGTCCGCCTCGGTCATAGACGAGTCCACCCTTGAACAGAGGTTGATGACATCCTCGATATAACTCGTGAACGATTCTCCGTGTAGCTGGGCTCTCACTCGCAGGCGCTGTTCAGCGCGCAGCTTGCGTACTGCAGGGCGCCCAAAGATGTCAGAAAAGGCTCTTTTGAAGGCAGACCAGGTGGTAAAGTCTGATTCATGGTTCCTGTGCCATAGGCTGGCCACGTCCGAGAGGTAAAACACCACGTTGTTCAATTTCATGGCGTCGTCCCACCGGTTGTGGCCGCTTACCCGCTCGTAGGAGGCAAGCCAGTCCTCCACGTCGTGATCATCGGACCCGGTAAAAATGGCTGGGTCCCGCTGTCGGAGGGCGCCAGGGCAAACGACGGGCGTAGGCGAAAGGGAAGATGACTGGCTTGCGTCGGTGGACATGGCTGGAGCGATCGTTCTGCTGCGAAGCTCCAGGACGTTGGCCAAAGGCTGTACCCAGCACCTCCACCAAATTGTAGCAGGATTTCCGGGGAAAGGAACTTAGCGACAGATAGCCAAAATGCCGGTCCGAGCTTCGGTCATCCAGCCAGCGATCTCGCGTCGCGCGCTAGCGGAGCGGCGGCCGCCGCTGCTCATCTTCCTCTTTACAGTTCTAATACTACCCCAATGCAAACAGATAATGTAATTAGGTGTCCCTGTGAATTCCTCCTCTACCACTTGATTTATGACAAGACTCTCACGAGTATACTAACTAGTAAACTTTGTACAGCTAGGAAAGCTAGCGCAAAAATTTAAGGGGGCACTTAAGCTCCCCCTTAAGCGTCCGGCCTAATCTCGGTGACAAGAACCGACAACACACTCTCTCACCAGAGCAAGATTTGTCCACCCAGATATAGTACTTGTCCACAACATTCTGTGAACAAACCAATTAACCCTCAGCCCTCAGACCCCAGCGGCTGCGAAGCTGCAGGTTGCGCAACCACGGGACGAACCACGAAGAAAAGACACAGAGACACACACAGTGTCTCTGTGTCTTTTCTTCGTGGTTCGTCCCGTGGTTGCGCAGCCTGCACCTTCACAACATCATGTACCAACTAGGCCCAACCCAAGTTTTACTGAGGCTGCGAAGCAGCCGACTAATGCGCAGTCAGACCTGTAACGGAGCGGAAGGTGCCAAGAATATCTGGCTCAAGGCAGGCCACCATTGGAAACTGAACCTGGCAACGTCTCAAGCTAGAACTTTATCCAGTGAGGCTAGCCTAGGAGTTCCAGGCGACCCCACAGAGGGAGCAAATGGGCACCAAATCCGGACTAGTAGTGTTCATGCTGACATTCTCGCCAATTCGCGTGGGGGTCTGAAAGTTGTTGGGAACAGTGAGTTGGCCCTGCAGAAGCAGCCAAAGACTGCAACCTCTCTACGGGGTTCTTGTATGTCCCCAGTGAATGTGCTGACAGTTTAGAACCCAGCCTATTAGCAGGATGTGTTTCTCTGCTTTCCGGAGCAGCTCTAGAAGGAGGGGGTCCAACGAGGCCATCGGCTGGGAGGGGGGTGGTAGATATTGGCAAAAAAGATTTATAGGAGTGCATGTGTACGATGGATAATTTATATGGTCACGCACAGCGCCTATTACGTGATATGATGTGTCTTATGTGTGAGATTGCGCTGCACAAATGAGGACACCCTGTGTCTGTGGTGCCAGTTTGTGGAATTGTAGCGGGGGGGGGGGGGGGGCTGTGTGGCAGTATCTTGTAGAAGAAGGACTTGGGGCGCTGAGGAAAGACAGGAAGTAGAAGCTGCAAGGGCGCGCGCTTGCCTCAGAAGCCGCGGCAGTTCTATGTTATGATGTTAAGGGAATTATTTTTGCACCGTCTCGCCGTATTGAAGCGTAGGGGAATGGATAAGGGGGGCTAGTTTGGCATCTATGGGCATGTGGGCTTCCATGGAGGTGTGTCGTGTTGTGGGGAGCAAGGGGGTAGTGAGCGGGGGGAGCTGTGTGAGGCGTGCTTCAAGAAAGTCGACCATCTTCTAGACCACAGATTCCATGCATCTCTCTATGCGCGCCTCTAATTTTCTCGTGGGGTCAGAGATAAGGGCGCTGAATTTAGTTTCGCGGCGAATCTCAAAGTCCTGGAGTTCTATGTTAAATTGGTAAAACAGGACTCTCAGTATAGAGTCTACATCGGTCGGCGAAGAGGGCGGGGTAGCAGGTTGCTTTTCGAGGGGGGTGATTGAGGAGGAGTGGTGTTGGTTTGTATTGCCGGAGAAGGAGGTGAGGTTAAGAGAGAAGGAAAAGGAGAGACAAGTGAGCTCTGAGTGAGAGCTGTGAGGCGGCTTATCTCCTCCCTATGAGCCCGGAGTTCCAGATCCCTAGGGTCCGGGACATTAAGGATGGAGGTAGGCGGCGACCTCTTCGCAGGAAGGGCCCAGGAGAGCTCCTTGCGGACCTTGCCGCTGCGGTCACGGGTGATGTACCGGTTGCTGCACGCACTGCGCGATAACTTTCGGAAAGCTAGCTGCTGCTCCCGGGGTTCTTGACTGGTGCTTAACGGCTGGTGAGGTAGTGCGGGGCCGCGGGTGGGCGGATCGGTACCTGCACTATGCGTTCCCGGTATGATGCCCGCCCCCGCAGACAATGCACTTGGGCGAGCAGGATGGGGGCTGCGTCGGTGTGTGCTTGCCACCGCAATTTTGGCATGATCGGCTGAGTGGCGAAGGACAAACAACCTGGCGGTGCCCGATACGGTGCTAGTTGTAACATATCTCCAGTTTTGGTCGATGTGGAAAGCATGTGTGAATGCCTGACCAAAAGCGGATAGCTTTTGGAAGAGGGCCGGTGGCGAAAGCGATGATGATGACCCATTTTTTTTCTCTATCGAGCGTCGGTTATTGGTAGCTCAAGATTGAAGGGAACTAGTCCCTCAAAGATTTCGACATGTGACTCATCGTTATGAGCCTCAGGGATGACGCCCCGCACGGTGTCATCGGGCGGAGCGAGGTATGCGGTGGCAGCAGTTGAGCTTGTGCTGATGAGGATGGACATGATTTGGGCGTAATCACGAGCTCGAACCTTCACTGGAGTGATTATCGTAAACGTATTGTTGGCCAGATGCAGCCGCACCCGGTCTCGGACCGGCGCTTCCTGCAGGGAGATTTTCGTCACAGTGCATGTCGCAGGAAGGCTCTGTAAGCCTATGTTGAACAGCAGCGGTGTTGATGCGCCTCCGGCCCAAGCCAACTGGCCCGGGTGGAAGGCATTCAACACGCGTTATATGCAGATGACATTACAATCTGGACCAACGAGGGGAGCCTTGAGGACATGGAGAACCGCATTCAGCAGGCCGCTTCCATAGTCGATGCGTATGCTATTGACTGTGGGCTCCAATGTGCTCCAACGAAATCAGAGCTTCTGCATGTCAGAGCGAACCCAAAGGATAGGACAGCAATACACATCTCTCTGTCAGGAGATCCTATTAGAGAGGTGGAGGAGCTTCGTATTCTGGGCCTTTTCATTCACCACAGACTCAGACCGGACTCCACTATTGCGAAACCCAAGAGAGTAGGCGAACAGGTAGGGCGCATGATCTGCCGCGTTTCCAACAAGCGGGGCGGTCTGCGGGGCAGGGACGCGCTTCGGCTCGTCTATGCCTTCTTGACTAGCCGGATCCTCTACGCCGCGCCATACATCCGCGCTACCAAGACGACGCGCGAATAGACGCCATCATCCGCAAGGCAACTAAGCGAGCCCTGCATCTCCCGGTGGCTACCTCTAATGCCAAACTCAAGGCATTGGGGGTGCTAAACTCCTACCAGGAGCTGCGGGAGGCCTACCTCGTGAACCAATACACGCGGCTCATGCAGACGGCCCCCGGGCGCCGCCTGCTAAACCGCTTACACATCCAACACGATTGCAGTCCAGAGGAGGCGAGCGTATCCCAGAAGTGTGGCGCCATATGCTCTGGGTCTCCCCGCTCCCCCGTAACATGGACAGCGACATGCACGAAAACAGACGACAAGCGCGGGCTCTTGAGAGGCAACACGGCTCCCGCGACCCGGTGTATATTATGTAGACATAGCAGGGCCATCGCCCACGCGATTTTACACGACCGCTGTCGTTCACTAGGAAATGCACTTTGATGGACGCTCGTTTAGAGCCTCGAATTCAATGCGAGCCGAGGGTAGCGATAGCGCTTGCTGCCGCCCACGCCAATTCGAGAATCATCATTACGGACTCCCGAAAAGCATGTGATCATTACTTGGCGGGGGAGATCTCCCCCTTAGCTGCTTGAATTCTAAGACGGACTGCCACTGATCCAACACCGAAAAGAATCATTTGGGCTCCTGGCCACCAGGGCTTAAGAGGTAATGAGGCCGCTGACGCGGCTGCCCGAGCGCTTATTCACCGGGTTCCTCATCCCAGCTCTTCTGTCTCGGAGACAAACCAGCCGCTGCTGCGGTTCAGGGAAATAATAACACATTATAGCGACCACCACCGCCTTTTCCCGGCCCCTGCAAAGGGGCTGAGTGAGACGGAGGAGCGAACTTTAGGGCGTCTGCAGACAGGTACTCTAGTCTGTCCTGCAATCATCAAACATTATGATCCTAGCACGGATGGGCGATGCCCGCACTGTGAGAAGACCTGTGATATCTTCCACATGGTGTGGGCATCTACTCAAAACCCCCACCTCCACCCTTCCCCTACCCCTTCCCGAGAGGCATGGGAGACTGCCCTCCTCAACTGCTCCTGGCTTGAGTCCCAAAGGGCTCTGGTGGAACGGCCGAGAGACGGGGCCTCGTCATGCGGTGTCCTGGACTATAGGGACGCCGACCATTTAGCGGGGCCACTCTGTGGCTCCCAAACTCTATTTCACGAAATAAAAGTTTTCACCACCACCACCTCTGTATGCCTGCGTCAGCTCGCTGAAAGTGTGTGCGCGCCCTTCGTGAATCCTCGATCCGAGGCCACCTGATCCCAGTCTAAAGAACCTCGGACTAAAGGTTGGCGGCCTTGTATCCAGCCTCTCCACCACTGATGCCAATCAGCTTTCGCTTAATGCGCTAAGCTGTTCAGCAATAATTTACTTATTAGCTTTAGCAGCACGTGACAGCATTCGCATCTGTGCTTTCGCTGCACAAGCAATGGGTCCTGGCAGAGCGCAGAGATGGTGCCAATTGTTTAGTCGCACGGAAAGAAGAACCGTTATAAGAACTTCACGCTGCAAGTGCAGCAAGATTGTGTTAAAAATAAACTGCCAGCCCACTGCTCTATTTCGAACAAAATATCTAGACAACGCTTCACTCTTTCGACGCACCTAGCCATGTTCAGAATTGTAGCCTCTTGGTAGCGGTACATGGAGAGGCTGGCTACAATGGCTGTATTTTGGTCGTAGGAGGTTTTTGTCGGGACTGGTTCCATCATAGTTCTTGTTTGAGGTTGAAAAATGGCTGAGGCTTAACTTGGTTAACCAGATTCGAAGCATATTGATGGCTAGGCTTGTTAATACATGGTATCCTTGGTTGAATACTTGATCATTTTAATACAACCACAAGAAGCCTTCGTCGTGGGGGAGGACAACGGCATGGCTACAGCGGAACGCCGACTAACCCCGAGACGCGCGTTGGGTGGGTGCCTGGATTGCCACGGAAGCCGCGTCCGCCTGCCCGGTGGAGCGAGCGTTTCACCTACACCGAGTGTGAACGCGCGTTCGAAATGCGCGGGAATGCCGCTCGAGGACATTCCGGTGTCTGGGCGATGGCATCGTTCTCCCTCTCCCAGCGAGTGACGGCGATCTGTCGTGACGTCATGTGTCACGTGGTATGTCACGTGGTGTGTCGTCACTGTACCACGTGGTCTGCACGGCGTGCAACCACAGCGACGGCGCGAGGTGGACCCTCATCTTCCTCTGTCGTGACGTCATGTGTCACGTGGTGTGCACGGCGCGTAACCACGGCGAAGGGCTGTAGTGTACCTCTAGTAATATGCTTCGCATAAAAAACCAGAGTGTCAAATCTTCTCTAGTTGTGTCGCTGTGACAGTCGCCTTTTTTCATCAGTCGACTGGTCGGTTCCACTGGTCGGGCGGCCCGCCCGGATCCCGCACTCCCCCAGCGACCCCGGAGGACCTGCTGCTCCTGCCCCGGCGCCCGGCCTGCTGCCGTGCTGTCCAGGGCTTCGCAACATGGCCCTCCCGCCTCCGGAGACGCGCCCCACGAAGGCGCAATGTTTTTACTTTACAGTGCCGGAGCCTGTTCCGGCGGACGACCTAATCGACTCCATCGAGGCGGTCGTCGGTGTCGGGGGGCTGCAGTACCTGCAGCACCTCGGCGGAACTAAGTTCCTCTGTGCTGTGAGCTCGATGGCTCAGGCGACGAAGATGGTAGCGGCGGGGAGCCTCCTCGTCGCTGGAAAACCTGTACCTCTGGCGCAGATGGCGGCGCCAGTGGTTTATGTGACGGTGTTCCGGCTATCGCCAACCGTCTCGGACGACGCCCTCGCTGCGGCCCTGAGTGCGTACGGGAAGGTGCGGACGGTGTCGGAGCCCGTCTTCAAGAGCCGGGGCGACATCCGGAACGGCTGCCGCACCGTCAAGCTCGAAATGCAGCGTGCGCCGCCCAATTTCCTCACCGTCGCCGGCCACCGGTCAATGTTGGAACACCGCGGCATGAAGAGGGTGTGCTCTAGTTGCGGAGGAGAGGGCCACGTGGGTGCAGGCTGCACTGCTACGCGGTGTGGACGCTGTGGAGCGTACGGGCACGCGACGGAGACCTGCCTGGCAGCGTGCATGCGCTGCGGGGCCAGCACGTGACCTACGACTGCGTGCAGCCCCGCTCGTACGCCGCAGCCGCGGCCGCCGGTTCCAGCAAGGCGGCAGTCGAGCCATCCGCGAGCGGCAACCAGCCCGCTACCCTGCGGGACGAAGCTGCAGCGGCCTCCAGCGACGACCGGGCGGAGAACGCGACGACCGACTCCTCGGCGGACCAGACCGAGGAGGACCAGCCCGAGGGCGTCTTCGACGCCGAGAAGTCTGCCTCGACAAACTCCGACGCGTCGCTTCTCGAGTCGCTCCTGTCGGAGCCACCAAGCCTGGAGGCGCCCCTTTTTGACGCGCCGACGGCGGCGCAGCTGCAGGACGCCGAGCCGGGCATCGAGGCGCCCGCGACGTCATCCTCAGGCGCTGCACTGCACACGCCCGTGAAGGGCAGCGACACCAGCGACAGCGCGAGCGAGCCGCGCTCGCAGAGGGCGCATATCCCAGTGGCTCCCGAACCGCGCCCCCCGTGCGCCACGAGGGTGGTCCGCGCTGGCGTGCGCAAGGCCCTGTAGCTGGACGACCCCAAGCGCCAGCACTCGTCGTCCGAGGGCAGCGGTCCGTCGCCGCTCGACCTCGCGCCTAAGAAGAAGGTGCGCACGGCGGACGAGGAGAACGCCGTCATGGACTTCTCCGAAGACTACTAGTCTTCGCGATGGCGCCTCCTCTCAGGACTTCGGGCCTTGACGGCCCCTTTCCCTCTCCCCTGCTCGGCGGTGGCTCGAGCGCCGTCGTTTCGGCGCTCAGCTGGCGCCGCTGTCTGATCGGCGCGCTGGCTGCGTCGGCGCGTCGGGCGAACGGTGGACGGTGTCTGTGCGATGGTGTGTGTTGGTGCGTGTGTGACTGTGTGTTTGTACCGCAGCGGCGCGTATCGGCCGGACCTTCCCACCGCGCAACCGTTAGCGCCGCTTGGCATCGTCGCCCCGTCGCCGCGGGGCCGCCAGCCGGGACGCCAGCAGGGACCCGGGTCGCCTCCCCAGCGCCTCGCTACCCCCCCCCCCCCCCCAGCGCCGGTGTGTCCACGCACCCACAGACTTTGCTTGCAGAACTGTGCCGTGAGTCCGTCACCGCTTTGTTTTGTTCACTTGTTTCGTAGTTTAACTTTGTTGTATTGTTTTCCTTCTTATTTTTATGATGGCTATGTTTCGTTTCGCTTCTTTTAACGTGCAGGGCTTTCGCTCTCCCGATAAGCAACGGCAGGTGCTACACCTTGCACGGTCTTTTCGTATTGATGTTTTGTTTTTGCAGGAGTGTAATTTCCGCACCCCTGCAGATGTTATTTCTTTTCGTTGACGTTTTAACGTTGATGCTTTCTTTTCGTTGACGGACTCGCGGTGTTGCGGCGTGGGCGTTGTATTTTTGACTCCGAGTTTTCGCGCTGGAGCGCACTGCACCTTTGGCTACGACGGTAGAGCGTTGTTGGTTGACATCTTCCTCGACGGGCGGAGGACGCGTTTTCGAAACATGTACGCGCCCGTCCCGCGAGCGCTGACGAACGAATTCTTCCGCTCGGTCCCGTCCCACTGCCTCGACCTTATGCCGCATGTCCTTCTGGGGGATTTCAATTGTGTGCTGGACACCACGCGGGACATTAGGGGGCCAGGGCAAGGTGCCTCCAATTACCACGCACGCGAACTCGGCAGGTTAGTGCGCCAAATGAAGCTATCCGACACCTGGGTCTTGAGACACGATAGCGTCTTCGCAGCCACTCGCACCAGAGGCCAGAGTGCGAGTATAGGATAGATAGAGTCTATCTCCCTTCCTGTCTTCACTCATCCTTGGAGTCGTGCGAGATAGGTCGTTTCCCGAGAGGCGTCCGCGACCTCAGTGACCACCTTCCTGTTTTGGTCACGCTGAGGAACGCGGCAGGGCGAACCTGTGTTTCCGATACTTGGCGAATGGACCTGTCTCTGTTATACGACGAGACCAGCGTGCGAGATCTTCGAATGGCCCTAGCCGAGTCTGTCGTAGGCGTGGACCGTCTCACCCCCGACGGGTGGGACGAACTAAAGTGCCAGTGGCGCCTCATTCTGATCGGGGCAGGAAAGCGCAAGCGCGTGAGACACGCGCAAGCCCTTAACGAGGTCCAGCACAGAATGCGCATTGTCAAGGGGGGAGGCGACCTCACCTTCGCCATGCGGGAGTACCTGGCGATCTTCCGCGTTAGGTATCACCGCATTCTGGAGGAGGAGTCTCGCGCTTCACGCGCAGCCGCTGATCTTCGGGTGCCTCTCGAAGAGACTCCAGACCTGTTACACGCGCGCAATCTCTGCCATCGAGGCGACCGTTCAGCCCACGTTGAGGACGTCGAGCTGGCGGACGGCTCCAGGTCGTCCGGTCCAGCCGACATCGCGCGGGTCTGTCGCCACTTTTACGCCCAGTTGTTCGCGACACAGGGCCTTGGCCAGCAAGAGGCTTTCGAGGCGAGCGTGGGGGAGTTTTGCGGTGTTTTGCCGCGCCTGCCTGAGGAGGTCGGCAGTTTGCTTTGTGCTCCTGCCACGCGGGAGGAGGTTATCGACGTCATCACGCACATGAGGCAGACATCTGCGCCAGGGCCAGATGGCCTAGTCGTGGCCTTTTACCGCGACTTTTTCGATATTCTCGGCGGCCTCCTGACCGACCTAGTAAACTCCTTCTTGGAGGAGGGTGTGAAGCCTCTCTCTTTTAGTAAGGGAAGTATCGTCCTGATCCCAAAAGACGGTGCGGCGCCGTCGCGCCCCGATGCGTGGCGGCCGATCACACTATTGAGCAGCGACTATAAGATCGTTGCATCGCTGCTTGTGAAACGCTTGCGACCGTTTTTGTAGAGCCTCGTCAGCCCTTTCCAGTCGTGCGCTGTGCCGGGACGGTCCGTCTTCGCGTCTGTGACGCTGACGCGCGACGTCTTCGCGTACGCGCATGGAAAGGGACTTGGCGGGGTCTTTGTATCGTTAGACCAGGCCAAGGCCTCTGACAGGGTTGAGCACGCTTACCTGTCGGCAGTGTTGCGGTGTTTCGGTCTCCCCGAAACCTTTATCGACCGCATAGCCCTGTTGTATGCTGGCTTAACCAGCGAGCTCTTTGTGAATGGTATAGCTCTGTCGCCTTACCCAGTGACGCGAGGCGTGCGCCAGGTGTGTGCCCTGTCGCCGGCACTCTTCGTCCTGTCGTTGGACCCACTCTTGCGAGGTGCTGCCTCACACCCACGCATCCGCGGATTTCCGATGACGGGACAAGAGACGGTTGTCGTCTCTGCCTGTGCAGACGACATTTCAGTTTTTGTTCGGGATAGCGAAAGCTTTCGGCACTTTCTGAACACCTTTGCCGCATACGCGACGCTGTCCGGGGCGGAGCTTAACGCCGCTAAGAGCCACGCCCTCCGCTTCGGATCGTTTAGCGACCCTCTGCCGTTCCCGATACCTTTTGGGGACGCCGTAAGATTGCTCGGCGCGTTGTTTGAGCAGAGCGCCGTCTCACCTCGTACGTGGGATGTCGTCGTGGCGCGAATGACAAGCGCTTTGTCAGAAGCGGCTCAGTTTGAGCTTTCCCTAGGGGCCAAGGTAGCGGTGATAAAGTCTCGAGACTACGCCTTTGCTTTTTACGTAGCTCGAGTAGCCGTGATGCCTCGCCGTACCGCGGGTCGTCTCGCGTCCCTAGTCGGCGCATTCCTTTGGGACGGGGGTACAGCGCTCGTTGCGCGTCACCACCCATGTAACAGAGGAGGACTCGGGCTGCCGTGTGTTGCCACGGTGGCACGGGCCCTCAGCGCGAAGTGGGTGGACACGCTTGTCGCCAACACGTCTTACCCGGGCCGTTCGCTACTGCTCTACTGGTTGAGCACTGCTCGCTGAGCGTTCGTCCGAGGCCGGCATACGGGCCCACAGGTCGAGCATCCCCTACCCTTCTACCGCGCCGCCGCGGGCTTCCGGTTGGCTCTGGAGGCCGACCTGCCCGGTGATAGCGTGGCTGACACGCCAGTCATGCGCATAAGCGACCAGGGTGGACCAGGATGAAGAAGCGCTCTTTCTGCAGCGCTGGCACACGCGCTTCTTTGCTGTGCGGGGGGAGAGGGGGCAGGTTGGGAGTGCCAGCATTGCAATATTAGCCTCCTTTTCAGTGCCTTTGAAGTGTCAGTTTGTTGGAGTGTGTGTAAGGCCGCATGAACTGCGCCTTTGAGTGCTGAGTTCCATTTTTGTTTTGCTTTGGCAGCTTTGCGTTGTTGTTAGCCTTTGCGTGCTACCCTGCATGTTGTGTATAGGCCAGATATAGTCTATTATGTATAGTGTATCGGCCAGATTTGTGTATCTGCAGTACCTTTCTGTGTCTTGCAGTTTTATCAGTGCTGCTGTATCAACCCCTTCCAGGGAGGGGAGCTCTGTTGGTACACAATAAACTTCTCTTTGTGTGTATTGAGAGGCTGGCTGCAATGGCTGTGGTTGCATGGTAAGCTGTGGTACTTGCCGTGTTATATGCCCTGGATGAGAAAGGCTGTGCCCGTCACCTAATCAAATGACAGGGTTTCGCGAGATGTAATTATCTGCAAAAACTCAGCCTTTCTCGAAGGCGCCCTAGCCACAGTGGCGGTTGTAGACAGCCACCGCACAACAGCAGAAGAGACTGTGTAATGTGTCCTGGATAATAAGGGTTCTACCCTTCATCTAATCAAATGACAGGGTTTCGCGAGATGTAGTTCTCTGCCAAAAATTCAGCCTTTCTCGGAGGTGCACTAGCCCCAGTGGCGGATGCAGACAGCCACCACACAAAAGCAGAAGAGATGGCGTTAGCTCTCGCGACCGCACATCCCGCCTCGAAATACATACTCACAGACTCAAAAATAGCATACAGAAACTTCATTAAGGGTAGAGTTGTCCCTCTTGCTTCCTTGATCCTCCAAACCAGACAAGCCTACGCTGACGTCAAATAGTCGATGTGGGCACCTGGCCACCGGAGTATAGAGGGGAGCAAGTTGGCACACAATGCAGCCCAAGCGTTTCTCCCCCGGTGGCCCCTACAGGTGTACCCCGGAATCGGGCCAGTTCGATCCACTCACAACATACAACGAGATGCTACAGCACCTAAAATTTTAGCGGCAGACATACACCCCATCAACCAAAAACCTGAGCAAACACGAGAGTTATCTCCGTAGACTGTACAGACTGAGACATTCCACCGCCCTTATGTAATAAACGCCATTGACCGGGATTTAATGGAATCAAAATGTGGATTTCGCGGGTAGAAGGCAGACCTGTACCATATGGTGTAGGCCTGCAAAGAAACCAAGCCATCCAAGTCACTGATGTTTTGACTATGCCAACACTGAAGTGGTGGGAGGCGGCACTGTGTAGCTCGCGAGAAAAAAGAGAGAAAAACTTTATTATCATGAAGGGTTTTGGGGCACTCGCTTGGGCCCCCCCCACGACCCCACTGCACTCTTGTTTATATTCTTAATGTACGCAACATCCGCGGCCCGGCCGGTGGCTATGGTCTGCACGGCCGGGTCCTCCGAGCACAGCAGGGCCCCCCACTCCTTCTAGGTCTTGAGGTACACCAGTCCCGCGGTGGAGGGTCTGCCGGGCAGAGGGAGAACATGGGGAAGAGGCGAAAGGTTCTAGGCATAGGGTGCAGGCAGGAGTTCGGAAGGAGGAATGGTAGTGGGATAGGTTAAGAGGTGAGGGAAGAGTGTGTGTCTGTAGCCTGCGCCAGAGTGTTGCGTGTTTGTTATCTAGGGAGGGGCGAGGCGAGGAGTAGAGCTGGCGCGAGGCTCTGCAGGCCTGCGTCAGCTCGCTGAATAAGTGCGTGCGCTCCTTCGTGAATCCCTGATCAGAGGCCACCTGAGCCCGGTTTAAAGAACCTCGGGCTAAAAGGTTGGCGGCCTCGTTTCTGGGATTTCCCGAGTGCGCAGGCACCCATATCAGCTCCACTTGGCGAGGTGGTGGTGCATTGGGCGAATCCAGTATGCCAAAAGCAGGGACATGGACTCGGCCTTGCGCAAAATTCAAAATCGCAGTTTTAGAGTCAGTTAAAATATACGGGGCTCCGTGCAGGTGATGGCAATTGCAATGGCGGCTTCCTTTGCACCTCTGGTGGGGTGAGGGAAGGAGAGGTGGTGTGAGGAGGTCGGATGAAGAGGAGCCCACCACGGCTGCGGTCGCTTCATCTCCCGTGCAGGTAGCATGAACCCATACGGCATCCGGCTCGGAGAGGCAGAGAGAGATAATGAACTTTATTTATATAAAGTAACTGCGCGGGTGGTTAACCGAGGTCCAGAAACCATTGGCGAATACAGCCCTCCAGACCTGACCGATCAGCTGGCGCTGATAGGCTGATAGAGGAGCTCTGTGTCAGCCAGCTTCGCCTCCCACTGCTCATGGCTGAGTTCCTGTACACGGTACGCTTTACGTTGCTCGGGGCAGTTCCAAACCATGCGGAGGATGTTGGAAATCTCTCTGCAGGCGGGGCATGCCTTTGTTGGCCATTGCGCGGGCCAAATCTTATTGAGTCGAGCTGGGTTCGGCAGTGCGCGGGCTCGTATTTTTCGCCATGTAGTGGATTCCTGACGAGTGAGATCTTTGCGGGGGACTGCGTATTTCCTGCGACTAAGTCGGTGGTAGTTTATGATTTCGCCGTGCGTTAGTGGAGAAGAAGCTTCGGAGGTGGACTGCGACGGGGCTCGGAATGTATGACCTCGAGCTGTCCTGTCAGCCGCCTCGCTGCCCTCGATGCCTTCGTGGGCTGGGATCCACTGAATATTGGGACGGGTGTGTGTACCAGGAGTGCGATTCCTCATGATGTGGGCGGCCGCTCGGCAGAGTTCGGCGCCATATTATGGGTGCAGTGCCTTCGCATAGGCTCTGCGGCGCTGCTCATGGTGGGACGGGTGCATATTCCTCGGGAGCGGCCTGATGAGAAGCTCCCGGGGAAGGGATCGTGGGATGGCGAGGAGGGTTGGGTCGTTGGCCGGTATTCTGATTCCGGGGTAGTCCAGGATATACCGACCTGTGGAGGTTTGTGTGAGCCTGATGTATTGGGCCCGTCGGTGGGCCTCCACGAGTTCCCCGACCGTGTTCTGGACACCCAGACGAAGTAATCTGTCTTTGCGTGTGTTAAGGAGAAGGTGAGGTGCGACCTTGAATGCCTTGCGGATCAAAGCATCTAAAGCTTTTATGTCGCGTTCAGATAGTTGGAAGTATGAGGTACTGTAGAGCAGAGGGCTGAGGACGAAGGCATGGATGAGGCGATATAGGTCGCGCTCCTTCATGCCCCTGGGGTGGCCCGAAACTATGCGGATGAAGTGCGGTATCGCGCCTGCAATCTGCTTAAGTTTCTTTACAATGGTGATGTTTTTACTATCGCTCGGAATGTGTAGGCCCAATACGCAGATGGTGTCAACCTCCAGTACCGAGTCCCCATTCAGGTCAATGGTAGTGGGGGAGCTTGAGGAGCGGCGGTTCTTGGAGTGGATGAGGAGTACTTCGGACTTCTCTGGGAAGCAAGGCAGTCCGTTACTCCGTGGGTAATTCTGGGTGAAGGTGCTTCCTCATGTAAGGTGTTCTTTATGCCGCCGTCACTGCCGTGGGTGGTCCACAGCGTGATGTCGTGGGTATAGAGGGTGGGCTTGAAATGAACTGAAATTGGTTTTTGAGAAACGCAAATGGCGCAGTAATTGTCCCACACATCGATAGACACCAGAACCGCCCCGTCGGGAAAAGAAGAGGCGCCGTAGTGGAGGGCTCCGGAATAATTTCGATCTCTGGAACCTGTGGATCTTTAACGAGCGCTGAAATCGCACAAGCACACGGAAGCCTTTTGTGTTTCGCCTCCATCGAGACGCGGCCGCCGCAGTCGGGTTCGAACCCGGGTACTCCGACTTAGTAGTCGAGCAGCCTAACGAATGAACCACCTCCACTGGCTGAAGCAAACAAGGCAGCCTAGTTTCCTGTATAAGCTTATCCGAGGTCTAAAGCTGGCCAGTGCTGGTTTATGTCATTTAGTAAATGCTCTTTCTCACATTAGAGGTCATTCTTAAGGAGTGTGTGTGTGATGTGGTCTTCTCCTGGGGCCTATTTCCTGGCGTTCTTAACTAGTGCCGCATTGAGTATCGCAAGTACGAAAGCTCTACTCAGTCCTATTTCGTCGCGCTACCTACACTGCTGCCGCTCACATCAACTGAAGGCCCTCAAATGCGAATAGTGCCTAGAGTATGGTCATTGCATATTCAACTGTCAGAACAGTCAATTTTCTGGCGCTGCCTATAGTCATTGGAAAACTTATCCAGTGACTCTAGCGCTGCTCCTTCTCTACTGCCACCCTTCGCGAACAACTAAAATCCCATCCCTGCACCCTGTGGCGCTGTCATTGCGGAGGGGAGCACACCTCTTTCGATCGAGCTTCTTGGTCTAACCCGAGTTTGGCCCGAGTTTGCATCCAGGCGATCTATGATCACTGGATTCTTCTCTTCCGAAAGCCGGATCGTACCCTGGCAAAAAACACCCATTCTGACCCGCAAAAACCCACAAACCCCACCGCACTGCCACGTACTCTGGTCGGTCCACCACTCACCTGTGTCTTCCGCCCGTGGACATAGATCAGAAGGAGCACCGATACCTGTCCTACATCGTACGGTGGGCGACCTGGGCCGAACTCCGAAGATTTACGTGACCCACCATATGACCGCGACCCCTTGCCGGTTCACATCCGACCCTGACGCCTCGAAAGAATTGGACGTCAGCTGAGGACTCACCAACCAACCTCGCATTCATAAACTCGACACTTCAACTAGCTCAAGGGCGGGACCCCAGGTCGACACCTTCTCAGCCCGTATACGTCGCTAACCCTGTCAGGTAGTAGCCAAACCGCCTCCCATGTACAACCCACAAGAGCTCTCTGCATACAACCGCCTCTCATTAAGCACCTCCTTTCAAGAGCAATGTGCCGCCTTAAAGGAGCGTTTGCGAATAAATCTCCCAGTTAACACAATGCATAACCAGCTTCGAATCCATGATCGCCAACATTATAAATGTCCTCAGCCACGCTTGTCTTTCGCACTGAGGACCTCGCCAAGGCTGTAGCCACTGTTAAACGCAGTCACCACCCTTGCTTCCTGGCCCACCGCCATAGAAGCGATCTCCCACTCCCTTAAACGCCCCCACTCATCCAGCCAGGACGACCTACCCTACGCGTCTGCACAACCTCGGCCACTGCCTCCGGCGGATGTAGTTGACTCCGCGTTTTAAAGTCGTGGATTCCCGAGTTACGCATTTTATAATAGAAATGCCAGAGCCTAAAATCTAACCGCATCCCCCTCCATCAATGACTCCTCACTTTCCCCTCTCTACCTCATAACCTCATTTTTCAGGAGACGAGGAACGCACTTAACATTCCAGACTACTGGGCAGTGCATGCTTCCCCTCCTGAATCCCCCTTGTCTCCACGTAAGTACGTCCAAGCATGCGACATGAGCCCTTGGATATCCTTGCGATTCGCGCTCCATATATCTAGTGGCGCATGCCACTGCAAGGATTTCAGTACTCTTAACGCTATCTGGGGCTTCACCACTACACTCCATCAAACATCATTATAGAATCCTCAACACACTGAATGCTCCAACTCACGAAAGTACCAAAAAACGGCTGGCCACTCCTCCTGACCTCACCCTCGTCACGTCGACACGCATACATTACGTTTTTTTTAGGGAAAGCTACACTACTATAGCTGGGACGCATTTCGCCGTGAGCCTCCGAATGACTTTGAAATGACCTTGAGATGAGTCATGGCTAGTGTTGCTATGCGCACATACTGGACCATGCGTGGCGCACACAGTAGGACACATTTGACCTTGAACTTTGAACTTTAACTTTGACCTTAACCTTGACCTTTGAACTTGGTCTTGAAGTTTGACCTTTGACCTCGAACTTACATCGTGAACTTTGACATTAAATTTTGACCTTGCAAATTGTCGGCAGAGGCAGTAAAAGGCACGTGGTAATCACGTTGTGTTACGTGATTCAGTTCACAGTTGTGACGTCAGGTATGGGGTATATACAGGTATAACCAGAGCTGTGCGCTTGACTCACACGCTATGGAGGAAGGAGAGCGCGCTTAAGAATCCTTCTACGTGTGCAACCATTCACGTTTCCTTCGTCAGGCTCTGGTAACGGCGTCCAGATCTTAGTCTTTGGCATGGGCCTGATGAATAAACGGCTGTGAATGAAGATGAATAAACGGCTGTGAAGTGAGGGGGAATATAAGAAAAAATGAAAGATGCACCAAATATAAGGCATATTTAATCATGCGTATGTAGCTTACGCTACGTGAATGTCGGTTCGGCAGAGCTGAACCGCTGCAAGATTTTTTAACCAAGCGCTCTCCAAAGAACAAGAGCAATGGAGTAAAAATGACGTTTTGGGACCCATACGGGGCCATTGTTCACATATGAAACAAAAAACGGAACGGCCATGTTTATGCGAGTGAAGGTCGTTGCAGTAAGCATGCGTATTTTGCAGGCATGGGCCCACGTGTCCGATTGTGTACGTACGCGGAGACAGCATGGCGCTCTCGTGCAGCGGCCAGCGAAGCTAATCTGTTCACGCCGCCATTGGTTCGGATCTCAGTCGCGTCAATATTTGCTTCATTTATTTACAATTTGTCCATGATTGCCCCTGTTGAGGACGAAGGTTAGGGGTCGTGGCTCGACGGAACCACGGTCAAGACGACGCCCGCTCCCACCAACAGGACAGGAGTGCCGCTGGGCGAAGGGGTTAAGAGGTGGCGAAAGAAGACTGAATTTATTTGCATATTTACAAGGAGCAGCGAAAAGCACGCTACGTGCCAAGATGGAACACAGCAGAGAATGACACGAACAAAGGAGACGGGAGCCCTTAAATAGAGTCGGCACAGACTCCCGCCCCTTTTCATCGAAGCAGGAGCGTCTTGGTGGCTGATTGGCCTGGCAGGCTTGGACGCCATCCTTCGGAGCGTCCCGGTAGTTGAACGGCCCGAACGCACAACACGCTCCACGACGACGAGAGACGCAGGCCAGGACGCCTTCCTTGAGAGCGTCCCGGGGGCTGACCGGCCCGAACGCGCAACACCCATCACGAAGGCGACGCGCAGCCTCGGAGAGACGCAGGCCTGGACGCCATCCCCGGGAGCGTAGCGATAGGGGTTTTTCGGAACCTGTTGGCGCCGTTCTTGGCACCCCCAAGGTCAAGGTTCACACTAATTCGGTGAGCCGGTCAGACCTCGTGAAGTAGTTCTTTCGCACGAAAAAAATACAATTGGAAGGGTCCTTAGTTGGGCACTGGACTCAAATCGCCCCCTGACGACGATGATCCTACCGCACCGCAATCATGGAGCATTGTAGAAATTGAAGCTGGCCAGGCCTGAGGAGGCGCTGAATGCACGGAACTATGACTGGCCAGCTGTAGCGCACAAGACACAACACAGGAATCACTGGCTAATTACAGTGAAATAACACAACATTGCACGCTAGGCAGGAAGATATACCCCCCACCTGATCCAGATCTAGACTAAGAAGAAACAACATGGAGGAGACTCCACACATATCCAAACCCGGTTCTGGTCAACCACATATGGCCAGAAGTACGATCGGACAGATGCAAACAATATGAGGATAGAGGGTCACTAGACCATATTATTTAGGAATGTGATAAAGGTCCAGGAAGAATAGCGGGGATAACAACCAAGATGGCATGGGATACCTTTCTGCAAAGCACTGAAAAGAACCAATTGAAAGCAGTCCGACTTGCTGATGATGCCTCCAGAAGTCAAGAGCTTCCGGCCTGCACCTAAGTTGACCTCCCGAACCCTGGGGCCCTGCCCCGGGGTTTAGGTGCGCTATATTCTGTTGGACAGATACTCTCTCTCTCTCTTGGCAGTCTAGAGATCAATCGCAGTAATATCGACAGGATCTGCCAGTAACGTACAGTTGTACAGTACGGCATGCGAACAGCTCAATAATATGGATTTTTCACAACAAGATTGAAGGAAGGCTCCGTCTTCGACATTCGGGAGAAACACCAGCTGCTCGTAGAACGAGATTAAATTGAAGTACGGAGCTCATGCAGACTCTCCCTGCAGCCAGAAAGGCAGCTAATCTTAGTGCCATTAAAAGGTCAGGGACAGGCTGAGTCGAGCTGTCGGGCCGTAAACCGGTTACTGGGTTTATGTAAACGCTTTTTAGTCGTCCGGCTAGCTGGCCCACTCATTTCCAGCATTTTCGGACAAATATTTCGCATATTTTTAATATTGTAAGATGCCGTCATGGAAATATTGAAGGTAATGGTCCATTCTTCCGATGCACAGCAAAATCTTTCTTTTAGAGTTTTTCCATCGCTCGCATGGAGCAGTTGAGACTGCCATAGAAAACCAATGGAGGACGCTTTTGACGATCGCAAAAGCGTTAACAGCAACAAAATGCAATCCTGCTGAGGCGAGATCGGCGTATATATCGCTTGTTATAACGATATCTTGCAATATATTAAAGAATTGTGTTCATAAACTTTTTGCCGTTGAAAAATGCGCTTGTCCGAAATTCCTGGGTGTACGTAGCTTCCACACGGCTGCTTCCATTCTCCTCTTACTAGTCTGCGTGCAGAATGTGACAGGTTGCCCTTTTTAGTGCTTTGTAAAGTGTACTTCTTCCCCATCTCCGGAGCGAACGAGAGAGTGGTAGCACTGACCACAACCTTCTCTACCTCAAGCTCATATACTCAAGATCATAAGTTCCTTGCAACACTATGAAAGCTAGAAACCTTCTCAGCCAATCAGGAGAGTGCGTTAAACGTCTTCTACTGCGCCTCGTTGTCTCCTAGCTGTCTACTAGTGGCGTGTGCAGATATGCTGCAAAAGAGCATAACAGGCGTCGTCTACGTATTCACGCTTACGTACGCTAAACGTGAGCGTTTTGCTGGCCGTTACGCTGTGTGTCACACCCGCACTTTTAGCTCAGCGTATGCAAGTGAAGGCACTAGGACAATACGAGTAGAGGCCGTAGGGAAAACGAACAAAGTCGAAATAAAACAGCCATCAATCCTATAAACGTTTGTACTAAGGTATATAGCAAATGCATTCACATTACCTTCGCTACTTCCGAGCACTAGGGCCTAGCGCCCTCCGCGCTTTGCCAGAATAACGTTCTCACTGACCACTAGGTGGAGGCAGCAGTTATTGGTTCCGAGATATTACGCCGACGCCAATTACTTTGGCATCGACAATTTCCGGAATGCAACTATAGCCGAAAAGCTAAAAAAGCTTGCAGGCTAATCCGTGCTAAGCACAGTTTATTGCACACATGAATGCACTACGGTATATACAGCGGTGTGCGCTTTATGCGGTCATGCATATGTGGCTATATGTGGAAAAGTACGGGGTTATTTGGAGAGACATGGGAGAGCTTTTTCCTTGCAGTAGGCGTAGTGAGGCTAACGATTATGATATACAGGACACGCTTTTAAAGACATGGGTGCTATAGTCTTATGCATATCTGGGTCGGCGCTTTACCTTAATCTTGTTCCACCTGCAGATAGAGGGACCAACAGAATTTGCGGACAGTGGGAAAGCGGACACAGGAAAGTGGAAATGTAACCGCACAGTGCATTATTGCATGCCTTGAACACACACGCAAAACACAAGCAAAGATGTTCGTGCCCACATACGCTTTAGTCCAGGAGCTTCAAGGAATACACACGCTACTCCACCTCCACGGCTTCCATAGCCTGACTGCCTCCTTCGATTTCTCCAGCCTTTGCACGCTACACGTGCGTTAGGGTGGAGGGCTCTTCACCTGTCGACGGAGAGTCCGGCGATGGTCTGGTCGAGTGTGAAGCGTTTCTCTTGGCATTCACCGCGTGCCTTATGGTACATGAGCGTGGGCACATCAAGGCACGCAGTGAATACGGAGAGTGGAACGCGTGGGGTCCCTTCTGACGGTGTCCAAGAGTCGGAGTGGGACCCCGGTTTTGGGTTCGTGACAGTATCGTCGATCTTCTCCTGGTTGAAGCCTGTATACCAGCAACTTAGCGAATCGCCACGGAAGAAAAATATACAACAGATGCAACTTGCCAATACTTACCTGTGCGGCTGGAACTACTTGGCTAAAGAAAGAGTTCGAAACTAGCATGAGAAGAGCACACTGCAATGAGCCGTGGAAAGTAAATGATACGGGGTGACTTTCAGAGGCATAAAGAGTGCAGAGTGCATTTGACAACAAACGGGGTTTAAGGGACCATACCTGCAGATATTGCGAAGAAAGGAGACTTCGGCGGGACGCTTATGTGGCGGCCAGGTAAGTGGTGGTCTCTCAGTAACACAGTGGATTTCAAGGCGAAGGGAACATAGCAGAGGACGACTGAGCGTTAGGGGAGCTGCTGAGATAATAAGGAAATCTGCTGAGGTAGAGTAGCGCGGCTGACGTAGCACAGGGTTGATAGCAGACAGTACGGAAGAGGACTGTTTCTTGCAGATGAGGTAATCTGGCTGGTGAACAGTTTGATGAAGATTATGAGAGAAAGTTAGGGCAACATGTACTGAAACATGGTCATTCGTAGAGTTCATTCTGTTTTTTTCGCCTATTTCATGCAGGCGAAACGACAAGAAACACAGGGATGACAACAACGACCAGGGGACGAATGAAAATATGGAATACGAGTGGAAAGATACGCGCACTTAGCTTTTTTTGTGAAGTGACGCTGCTGGGCACCGTTTCAGGCTTTTAGGGCCAAATGCATTATTACAGGACTGCGTGCGGTTGAACATACTAACCTGAAGTATGCTTCTTCTAGCATTGCTAAGCATTCCGGCATCACTCGCACCTCACCTTTGACTTCCTCCCATGGGTGTACCGTGGTGGCCTGGAGGCAAAAATGACACCTCTTTTTTTTTCTATTTAAGCAAACTCTGCATCTAAATTCCCAATACACTTCGCTAAAGTCGTCACCGAGCAAGGTCGTAGTCACTGGGCTAAAGTCCTCGAGCTCTTTCCAACAAGCGTGGCTGATGACCTGAGCTTGTGACTGGTTTGGTACTCGGCAAGTAGTACAACAAATAAGCCAGTTTGGGTGCACATTACGATGCATTGTAATCAGAATGATTTCGTGCTTACTATCGGAACCAGTGAGCGTGGAGGAAGATGTAATTTTTTTTTTATTACTTCCCACACTTGCAAGGAAGGCATAATTTGGGTTCGCTGTATACTATAGGAAATCATCTAAGGCATTTTTGTGCAGAAGCCGGAAAAGGCTACTGCTCTTATTGTTGTCGGTCAGCCACTTGGAGAAATCCGCCAAGACTTTTGTGACTGGCACAGCAGACCTGCTTATCTAGTACAGAACTGATACAGCAATAAAGACACTGTAAGGAGAACTCCAATCAGGTTTTTCTCAAATTAAAATTGATTCTCTAGCAAAATTTGGGTATGTGGACATTTTTCAGGCAGAAAAAGACGCATTCACTGCTATGAAAATCATTGCCAGGAATCTGGGACAAGCGTTTCTAGTTCCCTTGGCTGCAACCACGTGGTGTATGGCTTTCAACATTCAAAAATAGCTCATTGACATCATTTTTTACGAAAGAGAGAAAGAGAACGGCCGCTTTACTGAAGAGCAGAACGTGATAGCTCACCAGGCTTAGCGGTGCTGCTTGGGCACTGTCCCGCATTCTTGGTAACATGTGTTCAGAAATTTTCGCCGAACTCATGACGTCTCCAATATCACCATATTGAAGTGAACAGCGTTATAGGCCAGCCTCTCGAATCCGCGTTCAAATAACAATCTTGGCGCACCGCAGTTTGCTTACGAAGTTGGCTTGTGATGGCGACGACAAATTCTATTTTGTGGTCTTTTCAGCTTACGATAGATTCGTTTTCGGTTAATGTGGCGTCTTTATTTTTACAACGCAATAATCTACCAATACAGGCCAACCTCACTTTGGTTCCCTTCACGGAGAAAATTGGACATGAGTAAATGAAAGACGCAGTACCTGTATCAGTAACTTTTCTCTGCGGACACCTCAACTACGCCGTGAGAGATGCAATGAAGGAGGGAGTAAAAGAAGGCAGAGACAAACAAGTATCGTAGTGGACGTGCCAGGTTAAGTACAAAGACACATAGGCACATGCTGTGCTAAGTGTTCTTCAACCGTTGGTGAAGTATGAATTTCCATATTGTACCTTCAAGCTATTTTCTTTCCTTTAAATGGATATAGACCACTCATACAGTCTTTATTAAGCTCACCACCGGCGCTGTGATTAGGAATGCTCTTTCATCATTTTTCTCTCCTCCTACCGGGGTGGTGTCGTTTTGCTTCTGCGCACAAGGTCGCGGGTTCGAATCCAGCCGCGGCAGCTTGTTGCTGTATATTTTGATTTAATTGTCACGTAAAAATTCATAATCAATCAATTCACTTTCTCATGAATGAGTCGCGCAGAAATTACTGAACGCGGTTACGTTACAAGGGATATAAAGCACCTTTTTGAGTTCAGCTTTGCGGATCAGCATTACTTTGGCGCGCCCTTCATTGCTCCATCACAACATGAGCAGTCGCGAGGGCTTCGACAACAGAGCGTGGGGCTAATTGGACAGGCCACGGGCATTCTTTTTACGACGATAAATCACACTTAATAACACCATGAAATATGACTGAATCATTGTCAGCATTCAAACGCCACGCAGCTTGGTATACCGGGGCTGAGAACTCATCCCACCCTCATCGCCAGCTCCTTTGCAGATAAACAAGATGTCATTAAAAGTTATATCCAGCGTAATAATAGTGTCTTTCAGTCCATGGCCTTTATAACTGCTGGTGGCTAGTTTTCATTGCTTATATTCCTCCGCGGTGGCTTAGTGGTTATAGCGCTCAGCCGCTGACCCGAAAGATGGGGGTTTGATCCCGGCTAACACTGCGCCTTGCTGGGCTAGTTGGTGGAGAATCGTCTAAGAAAAGGTAAAAACAGCGCTAAATTTAACATAAACCGACAGACAGGACGGGCGCTGATCACTCCAACTGCGTTTATTGAAGGCCACATGTAGCATATATATAGCCCGAAGAAGGTGAACGCCTGCGCATTTCCGATATGGCAATGAAACCAGAAAACATTCCACAGACGAAAACTACTCATTATCGCGTATTTTTTAGCAATCAATGTTCACTTGCTTTTTACTTTTTTCTCGACAATCGATCCCGGCTGCGGAGGTCGCATTTTGATGGAGGTGAAATGCTTGAAGCCCGTGTAGTGCGCGATGTCAGTGCACCTTAAAGAACCCACTACGGCGTACCTCATAGCCTGAGTCGCTTCTGGACGTTAACCCACCATGAACCGTCATAGCTTATAATGCGCAAAAATTATCCACTCAGACGAAAACGATTCTTTACAAAAATGTCAGTAGGCACTCCATATACGACTTAGACAAACATTGGAATGTCATTAGACAAAACAGTCCGAAGAAATTTGTGAGTACTAGATGCACCGCATTCTTTACTAGACTACCCACTCCCAAGAGTACCTAGGGCATGGACCAAAAAAAAAAAAAAGAACGCAGGATCAGACGGGAGCCTTACATGGTGCAAGCCACGCTTTCCTGGACCCGTTCCCTTTCTTCCTCTCTACGAGCATGTCCGAGTCGGTCCCACGTAAGAGCCCAGACCCGGCCCAGGCCAATAAAACGCGCTTCGGGCTGTCACGTGGGGACCGACTTCCTGCCTTTTATCTTTGAAGACTATGCTTCACAGTTGTACCATGACGCTCCCTCCTGAGTTCCTCTTCTTTCTCCATGATCTAGGGTCGTCCTTTGGAGCGATTATTTTCCTTAATTCATTACTTTGCTTTTCTGCCATAGTTGTGTTCTGTGACGTCATGATTGACGGCTATACATGCAGTGTAATTCGCCTACTACGGTATCGAAGGTGCAGTTGTCCCACGGCAAGGATGCAAAAGATAATGAATTGAGAAAATAAATGCTACATAATACGCCGTCTGGGCCCTATCCGGCCGCCTAGCGCAGCCAATGTGCGGGTGAGAGCATCACACGAATCCCACAACCACAAATGAGACACTCTCAAAAGCATTATTTAAAAAAAAAGTAAAACAGCGCTTAGGACACGAACAAAGAGAAGCAATACATCTTGAATACGGTGGTTGTGTTGCGTACTTTCTTGTGCCCCTATACATAATGATGTTTTTTTTTTTCATTTGCTTTCAGTTTGTACTACCAGCTTTCTCCCAGGCATTCTTCTCAGCAACAGAAACCGCCCAATCCAGGTCCTGCGTGGGTCATTTACCTGCGCGAGTAAATTCCCACCTGTCCAGTGGAACAGAATTTTGATTGGCCAGCAGGTCCAAAATGTAGGTTTTTCAGTAGCAGTCAGCCACGTCGTTCGCCGGGTTAAAGCCCTTCCTACCATCTGTCGCAGTGATATGTATGGAGCACGTCACACTCCCATCCTCCATCAATTGTTGTTGTACGTATACTGCGGCTAAATGAGGTGCTGGAGCTGCTTTTTCCGGATGTAGCCCAGAAGGTGAAGTCTCGATGTCTTGCCCTCCGGTGGTCTTCCCGTGGGACATATCCATCCAACCAAAGGTTGCGGTTTCAATTCCTTCCGGAGGTCACGGAGTGCTCGCTGGCGGCGACTTAAAGCCTACGGGCATTCCCACAGTAGGTGTTCAGGTGCTCGTATACAATCCCGCGGAAGATCGTCGACCGAGTAGCCAAACAAGAGCAAGAAGGCGCCGCCCTGTCTGGGACCCTGAGGAGCCCCAAGCTCACTTCCGGAAGGAGCGTCTCGCCGTATGAATGAAGCGGACGTCCGGCCACTCCCAGTCTCCCGCTGCTCCTTCACCGTTCGCATTTTACTCGCGTAAAAAGTAATACAAAAAGTCTGACCCACGAGCAGTGACCTTGCAAGAATTGTATCGCTTGCATTTTGCTCTCCTTGAAGCACCTTCCGCCCCAAGTTTCGTCCAACGCTTCGGACAATGAAGAAAGATCCCAGAAAACTAGGAAATTTCAGGGCTCTTTTCCCTTCGTTTACTGCGGGAAACCCTAGCTTAGGCAGAACTACGCAAGCAAACAAGCTCTCTCCCGGTGCGCCCGCCCGCTCTCATTTCCTGTCAATTATTTGCGTTCTCTTTTTTTTTTCTTGGTAGCTTCCTTTTATTCCCTACACTTCCTTCTTTTTTTCACGTCACTGCAAAACAGGAAGGAAAAAGTGCGAGAGGCCGGAAATAGAGCGGCCGTGGAAACTTTTTCATCAACACCAAAGTATTGATCTGTAGGTTTATACAACCCTGTGTGTTTTGTGCTGCTTGTTCTACACGGACCCAGCTTTCCGCTCCCCTTTGTGACCTAAGACGTATTTGCCTTATTTGGGGCGGAAGTAAGCCTTTCACTGCCAAACTGGGCCAAGACAGCCCTAAAAGCGTTCCCGGTTTATGATTAAGCCGAAGGCTATGAATTCGTGCATGCATGAATTCTGTCAGGCTCTTCCCATAGGTTCGTCGTGATTGTGCCTTTTATGAAAAGTGTCATTTTTGTTGATTTGTTCCAATTTTTCAGGTTCCTCAGCTGCGGCCGTGCTCGACATTGCGTTTCAGTGATATGCCTGGAGTTGATCAGTAAAGAGATCGCTACTATAGACGCTGCTTGGCTAAAGGAGATTTATAGAAGCATAGACACCTAAATTTTGCGTGCTTGTTTTCTTTCTTGTAATAATGCATAAGACATTATTATACATGTATTACCATGTAGTATTCTCTACCAGCGCTAACGAATTTATAATCGAATTTATTCCTCGTGCTGTTTCGGTTTCAGTTTCTACAGCCGAATGATGACTGTGACGTCAAAGAGAGGTTATAGGTCACGCGAGGCATGAAAAAACAGCAATATAATCGCTGCTTATACATTCCTTGTCATTCCGGCTCTTGAGGAAGGCTGGCTTCAGCACTGTGGTGAACTAAAAATATGAAGCAGTGATTATATTGTAGTTTTTCCATGCCTCATGTGGCACATAGCCGCAATTTGAGTCACAACCATCTTCCTCTTGCTGAAGCCGACACCGAAACAGCGTGACAGAAACATTCGATTATAAGTTATTTAGCAGTCGTAGGTGAATACCACATGGCGATTCATGCATAGTAGTGTCGTCCGCATCACGGTCGAGAAGAAAAAAACGTGTCACCAAAATAAGGCGCCTATACTCATTTAATGAAAACGCTGAAATGTACCGAAAATCCTTTCGCAGACATTGTGAGCACAGACGCGTAGCTCTCCCAGAATGCTTTGCCCAGCGTACCATACTCAGCGTACCCAAGAATAGTACGTACCATTACCCCATGTGGACGTACCATGTGGCCTGTTATTCAGCACACCGCAAATGGCATAGCAGACGACAGTGTCAAGGAAAGTAGATGTACGACGATGATAAGGGTGTAGATACTATATTACCCTGTTGACTCTAATATTTAACAGTGATGCAGTACCTGCTCATTGACGACAGCGCATCAGCGAGCGCGAACTGCTAGAAGAAATTAGAAAATGCCGCCTTACATTCAGCACTGTTAAACTCTGGCAACAATTTTAGGTTCCGAACTTGTTTCTTTCAGCAATGCAACTCTAAAAAAAATTGTAAACTGTGTAATCGAAAATGGCGGATGCTTTGGCACTTTAGTCACCGAGGTGTGCAGCACCATAATCCTGTGTTGTTTTGAAAAGCAGGGCAGCTAAGCTTCAGGAGACCGGTAGCACAGTTAAAGGTAGAAAGGTGGCGCAGTTAAAACGACACTCCATTTTCTTAATCCGATCATTGAAAAGACATATAAGCCCTAGATTTTCTCCGTAACAAACAGCGAGTAGTAATTTTCTGCTATTTATTTAATTCACATGATACTGCGAATGTCACGCGGCACAAGCAGCAAAAACTTAGGAAATGAATATTTTTCCATAACGTCATACTATTAGTCCAATAAACATGAATATATTTTTTTGTATGGAGCATTTGCATCTTTAAGGTAGAAACGCCATTCGGTAAAAAAAAAAAAACGAAACCATCAAATAAAGCCTTCTGAAGGATCTCAACGCTTTCAGACGCTGTACGTATTCTAATAATTTGACGCACCTCAGCACAGCAAATAATGACCCAACTAACGTAGCAACTTGGAAGAAGGCTATTGCTGCGGTAATTTCCAGATTTAACGCGTAAACTCCCCACGCACTAGTGCAGAAGACGGCGCATTTCGTCTGGTTGACGGGCTGAAATCTTTTAGTCGTTGTATTCTTACACCCTGGCCGTTAGCATGTGTTGCTTAAGCACGCACGCATTGATGTTTCTCGTGCTCGAGTGTATAAAGACACCCTTTGTAGTTAATTCATCAGAGCGCCTTTAGGGGCTCATTTAATAATAAACTAAATGAAAAAAATTTGCCGTGACACTACCTTATGAATTGGCGATGCGATAGCATTAAAGCCGTTGACGTCTTTACCGAAAGTGACGTCACTTCTGGCCTGGTGACGTCACTTCCCTCTAGGCCAATGAGAAGTAACTGCTCGATGGCGTCACCTCCCTCTAGGCCAATGGGAGAATTGCATGACCGACACTTTTTTTTCTCATAAGCATTTTAATGCTATCGCATTAATACAAAGCTTGTTTAATGGGAGCGAGTTGCCATTTATCTACCTTTAGGTTACAATAGAGGAAAAGCTAAAAGCGATTGGTAGCTTCGTTACGGGCTTTCCGCGCTTATGACAAGCTAATTTTCTCCTCTCGGGAAGCACAACTGTCTTCAGCAAGGAGATAAATATGTATACCTTAGTAAGAAAAGCCGTTTCTAGGCGGTGAGTTTGTTTTCTTTGTTGATTCGACAGTGCAAATGACGCTGTGTTTTGACTACGCGAGATAACATAAAGTTTTAAATGCGAAACATTTGCAGAGATCACTTTTCGATGGTGTTATCAAGGCGGGCTGGGAAGGCAGAGACGACGTCAGTCTCGTTACAACGCATGGTTTCTATATACGAGATACTGTCTTGCTCAGCGTTACCTCAGTGTTCAACCATACACCTTTTATTTGTAAGAGCAGATTCTGGAAGCTATTTTACATTCCAAGCATTTAAGACATGCCGAAGAGGCAGTGAGGTGTTCCCTTTTCTTTTGTTTTAATGCACAAATGTATTTTAGTACTTTCATATTAGATTTTAGCCCATTTCTGAGTCCGCACTCCGAACCTCATCCGTATGACAGTCAAGACCAACCCTGCCTTTAACAGAGTACTCTGTATGGAACATGACCAGGTAATAAGATACAATGTATACGTGGTCGTATAGGAGGATTTACGGGTAGTCCATTATATTTAGGTAAGCTTAGAAGAAGAACATAAGCCTCCGTTCAATAGATGGACGACTGCGAACAACTGGTGGAAATAAACTTCTGGAGTAATTGCGTTCAGCGTTTTTCGGGTGTATTTCTGCAAATTTCTTTCTTGCTCACCGTTTTCTTTAAGGTATGGAGGCTGATCTTTTTTTTTCTTCTATTACTCTCATATTTAGTGAGCTTCAGTCTACGCCGTAATTGGATTCTCAGATAAATAATTTACTCTAGGGCATTCTTGATCCCGAAGTTCAGATTGCGCGTCTGAGGATGCAATACGTGACAGCGCATCTGTAACATGCTGTAAAAAAATATATACAATGTATACAGTCTTAGTATACATGGCATCACCATATCGACCTCACCCTAGCATCTGCTAACCGCTCACTTGGTTTTCTTAAACGTAACCTCAGATACGCCCCTATACACGTTAAAAAGCTTGCTTATATAACTCTAATGCACCCTAAAATCGAATATGCTGCGGCCATTTGGGACCCTATTCAAGCCTACGTTATCACTAACATTGAATCCTTGCAAAACCGTGCTGTTCGTTTCATATTTTCAGACTACTCACCCTTCACAAGCGTTTCAGCATTAAAAAAACGTGCCGAACTGGAAGATTTGTCATATAGCCGTAAACTTGCTCGCTTAACCCTTTTCCATAAGCTTTATCACCACCCATCCCTTCGCCGTGATTTGTTTCAGTCACCTGATGCTCTCTTTCCACGCCGTGATCATTATTTCAAAGTTAAACGCGTAAACTGTCATTCATCGTCTTATGTCAATTCATTTATTCCCCGTACTATCACTGAATGGAATAGTTTGCCATCAGTCATCGCCACAGAAACTGACAATAAAAAATTCCAAGAGCTTCTTCGCTGTGACGGAAATGTGTAAATGTTTGCTGTTTTTGTTAGTGTTCAATTTTTCTTTGTGTGATGCCTTATGTTTTAATTAACGTTTTTTTTTGTTACACTTGTTAAAATGTATCGCGATTACTTATGATTGTACCCCCCCCCCATGTAATACCCTCTTCTGGAGGGCCTTTAGGGGTAACTTGAATAAATAAATAAATAAAAAAAAGTCTTCAGGCCACAGGGTTTGGTTTGGAGCCGTGTTGACAGCTGCAGTTACGACACGCTCAAAAGCTCCTAATGTCCGGAAGGGTAGGGAAACATTTCACATGGCAGAACAGCCCGGATAACTTCTCAAGATTTAGGGGTTCCATAACTGCCCCTTAGGATTCAGGGGTGTCATAACTTCCCGAATATAAGGCTCCGAAGAAAACCGCGTCTTGAAAACTTTTGAACAAGACGTCCCTTCTGTTATGAATGTAATCCCTATTAATCCAGACGTTTTCCTTTTCAGCGAAGATATAGAAAATATCGTGTGAACGAACGTTTGTCCCGCCTTCAAATAGATTTTATAAAAACTGAAGAAAGCCACGGTACGTGGGAGTCTTTATTATTATTATTATTATTATTATTATTATTATTATTATTATTATTATTATTATTATTATTATTATTATTATTTATCAAATTTTTCAAACGCCATGGCCTCACGCGGAATTAACCAGGCGCCTTAATCAGTACAGTGAGGTCCTGATTTTTTTTTCGGGGGTAGGGGCGGTGGGGGGCGGATTCGTATAAAAAAAGTTCATTCACACTGTGCCAAAATTTTGGTCTGCTTTTAAAAGATTCGTTGAACGTCAAGCCAACATGGGTGATTTCATAAAATTTACTCAGACTTTTTTTTATACGTCCGTTGCTGTGTAAGTTTAGATTTCATCACTGCACGTTCTAACTTGCGTAAGACAGCGTCAAGCTTTCAAGCTTGCTTAAAAATTACCAAACCCAAAATATATTTGATTCGCATATTACGAAGAAAACCAGCGCAAATATACAAAGCTTGCTTCCTGTGTTGAATACTCCGTCAGGCTGCGTCCGTAAACAGGCGTAACAGCTATATCAGACACAAATAACGCCCATTGGGTCGAAAACCGGTCGACGTCCCTTGGTGCGCGAATTTAGCGGCCGTTGTACGGCTACGTGGCGAGATCAACGCCACAGATGAAAATAGCAATTATAGTTGACGCTATTACAAGGCTATGAATCGTGTACTGCGAAATGAACTAAGCTGAAAAACGTTCTTTATTGCAGTAGCGTTTTGGTGCAGTGTGAGACGAAACAAAGATAAAAACACGAAAACGCCCCAAAAATGAAATCTCGCGCCACCTATCGGTGACTGGAAGAAAGAGAATAACACGAAAAAACCCCCCAAAAAAATGAAATCTCGCGCCACCTATCGGTGACTGGAAGAACCGAACTCCAGCTACCGCGTTGTCCTTCTGCTACTTTGTTCCCTTTCCTTGCTCCTCCAAGCACTGAGTCGGCGAAACGGAACGTCAATTCCAATCGAACATCGCCCTGCGGAACGATGCGACACGTGCGGTATAAGCGCCATTCACTTCCCTTCACCGCCAGGCCTGGAACGTTTAATAGTGTTTTCTCTCTCTCTCTCCTTCCATATTCCTCCCAAACATTTTCAATACAGAATGGCGAGGCCAGTTAACGGTCGACGTCTGAGCCCGTGCGAAGTAAACATACCTCTGGTCATGAAATACAAGGGCGTCGACCTCTCGCGAAATCGCTAACCAGTTCCTCTATAGTCACGACAGATTGTATATGTTTTTCTAACATTCCAGTTTCTTTTTCATATCAACACTATGAGCTGGGTATTCATGGATGCCATCAGCGTAAATATAAGCATTCATGAGCTAGATATATAATGAAAAGAAGTCTGAACTGTCGGCACGTTACTTATCCTTGCCTACAAGGATGGCGAACCCGTACCCGCTCACGAAGAACTCTAAAGGGACATGTAGGCAAATCTCGAAGCTTGAAACATGTGTGAATGAAAATTTTGAGTTCACAACGGGCGTTTAAGAGCGCAATCACGTGGCACAGAAAATGCAGATTTTGGGGTGTCTCAGAAGCGCGTGCTTGATGGGAATCCGGAGAGGGTCTACAGTATTAAGCAGACGCCTTCAGGATCCTCTTTGAACCGCAAACACGGCATATCGGAGCTTGGGTGACGTGTTGGCGTTGCGAAAAATATCTCGAGTGCTTCGCTCTCGGCGCAAGCATAATAATGGTACAATTGCGACATCTTCCAATTACGACCCAGTTAGTACGCCTATATCTAACTTTTTTTCAAACCGAGGGCCCATGTGGAATTCTATTCGTCCCACGTTTACGAAAGTGCTTCCCTTCAGAGGCTCAAGTTTGTGTGCATTCTCCGCAAGGGGCACGGTCGTCTGCCGGGGGCCCGTTAGCGCGCAGACGACAAAACAACGTCGTCGGCGCTCGAGCGGGCGTCGTCTGCTCACGTGGTGCGCGTCGGCTGCACAAGTGCCCAGGGTGCGGCAGTAGTGGCGACGGAGTACAAATAAAGCAGCCAGAAAGAAACAAAATAATCGATAGCTCCCAGCAGCGGTGCCCCGTTTTGTATTTATATCCGTGCCCTCGCGTGAGTCACTGTCCCGTCGCCGCCAGCGCGCATGCGCTGTCCGGCGCGCGCCTTAACGACCGCCAGTCGGCGGCGCCCAGTCGTCGAGGCCACGACGCCAGCGACGCTGAAAACGTGCCCGCGCGCTTCCTAGTGTTGTCGTCTCAGCCGCTGCCGTAGTTCCTCCTTTGGCTTGCGTGATAGGGAACGGCGCGGGGTCGCGAACGTGTTATAACCTCCCCAGCTCTCTACGAAAACTGAGCAGCGTTGCGGAAGCTGGAGCCGGTGTCCACAATCAGCTGTCAAGCTCCCAAGTTCGTCTGCATGTGTAAAAACTGCTTTTGGTTGACCGAAACACTGAGCTCTGGACAAATGTGCCAGCCTATCACTGACAGCCATTTATGTTCCGTCCACGCGGGCAGCTTTGAGAGCTTTAGACCTGACTGGTCGACTGACTCGACTCTCGCCCTAGCTTCTGCAACGCTGCACCGTACTGGAGGCACGAAGCACAGCGTCTCGACCTCATAAACAGTCTTGTTTTGTAAGCTCCGCTGGTCAAGGCGCGTACGTGTGCTCCTTGTGTTGTAACGAGGGAAATGTTTGCGTGAGCTACGTGCGGTGCCTCGGGTGCTGCTTTTGACAAATTTCGGTCTATCAACAGAGGGTAACAAAAGTCAGTTTTCGAAAGAATCCACTCTACGCGGAAACCTTCAATGTCTGAAAAACCCGCCAACGATCTTTGCACAGCGACAGAGTTTGCAGCTATGAACCATCCTGGATGCCAACTGATCAGTGGCGAATGCCAGCCCTTCATGCGCACTGATTTGGTGGGAACAAGAGGCTGTTGTGTTAACTTCGAAGCACTTAACTGTCTCCATCCCCATCCTGTGAAATAAGTATGCCGGTTTTCCGGCAGGTGTCGTAACAGTAGGCTTAACAAAACTAGATCGTTCATGCAAATTATTTCTCTTGTCTTTTTGTCTTATTGCTTTGCTGCATGATTTTATGTTCAGCTGTCTACGCCATTGTTTTCAATGTAGTGTCTTTAAGAACAGGGCATGCTAAAATGCACGTAGGTAGAACCTGTCAACGACAGGAGGTACAAAGACGTGATATAAGCAGAGACTGGAAATGCGAACTTCAAATCTGACTACGTTTTTACGACATCCCACTTGATGCATCCTTGGCGCGTATGCAGCCTTTCGGAAGCCCTGAGATGCAATGGGAAATGTCTGATTGTTATTAGCCAACGTGCACTTAAATGCATCTCAATGGCGTTCGATTGTTCGATTTTGTCCCAGGAATCCATCTGGTACAAGAACTGTTCGGCGGTATCGGCCTTATATAAGCACCAGGAAAAACGTGTTTGGACTGTCTGCCACTGTGCATTTCGGAACCCACCAAAGACATCCGGGAAAAGACGTTGAGCATGATTAGCTGAATTCTATTTTTTTATACATAAATACAGCACACACTACCTGGCGATGATTCTTGTTCGTATTATTTAGGCATATTTTGTACACCCAAGCGGCCGAACAGAATGGCTATAAAGCAGGGTGAGATACAGTTGAAACGTGATATCCTTCACGTAACTACACATTGCCTGTGAAGTCGTCATGAAGACTCCCGCATTGACGCCGGAACGTCAAGCTTTCAGTTCGTATTACTCTGGGTACTAATATTGTGGACAGGAAACGAAAAGGGTCTAATTTCGAATGGCAGTATCCATTCACAAAGCAAGGACGACTAGATGCAGCCTTCCGAACACACACACTTCCGAATCTGAAACATTGCCGTCATGTACAAAAAGGAAATAAAAGACGTGAAACTGTTTGCCACGTGGACGTGTACCTCTTAGTTGCCTTCGTACACTGAGTACCGTATTCGTGAAAAGCATACTATAGCTGAAAGTGAATGCTTCGATTGCACGTCTTCTATTAGTGTATTAGGCAATGTTTTCTCAAGAACAAAGTGTGTGTGTGTGAGAGAGAGAGATAGAGTGTGTGCGTGTGTGTGTGTGTGCGCGCGCGTGTGTGTGTGTGTGAGGGAGAGAAAGAGAGAGAGCGCGCGTGCGCAGCGTATATTTTCAGAAGAAATCTTTTTAATACTGCTGTTATCGAAATCGCTGTCCTTTTTAAGCTCTCTGAGGCCGCTATCCGTTACTTCGAAACTTGTAAGACACCACTGAATCGACAAGCTCCGTCACACCATACATAGCAACAAAGTCGGAAACGTCGGCACACTTTAATCAGACCCGGACCTATAGGAGTACTGTGTATATTTTATGTGCGTGTGTGTGTGTCCATCGCTACAACAGCTCCAATTCAGTCGCTGGCTTTTAAATAGCCGGGGAAGAGAAAGGTTACCGGCCTCCTGTTCAGTCGATTGCCATCCAGGTGGCAAATACCCTCAACGAACAACGCACATTCACACCGCGAGAACACCGAGTGCGCCTCATCAACGAAGAACAGTGTAACTTAGGTTCACAACAGCGAAGTTCTGGACCAGTTGGTCCGACCCTTTCGAGTAACTTAGATGCGTAATGACCACGGATACGGCGACCACCTCTGCGGCGCTGTCGGCATCGTTTCTACCAGTCATTCAGTTCACGCAGCTAAGCTGGTGAAATAATAATAAAAGACAACGCTCTCTTTTCTTGGTTTTCCTACAAAAAAAAGCTACGATGGGAAGCCTGCAGCAAGGACAGCAGCGAAGAGGTCCATCGCTGTGCCGTCGTCATTTATGGTCGACTAAGTGATTATAATTATAACTCAGTTAATTGGCTTTAAATAGCTAACAAATTAATAACTTAGTTTAAGGGGGTTTAACGTCCCAAAGCGACTCAGGCTACGAGGGACGCCGTAGTGGAGGGTTCCGGATAATTTCTACCACCTGAGGTTCTTTAACGTGCACTGACATCGCACAGTACACGGGCCTCTATAATTTCGCCTCCATCGAAATTCGACCGCCATGGCCGGGTTCGAACCCGCGCCTTTCAGGTCAGCATCCGAGCGCCATAACCACTGAGCCACCGCGGCAGCGCGCTAACAAATTGATAAATAATTAATTTCGTTATTGACTGACTGATTATCTGAACGAAACGTTATAATAAGAGCAACTCCGAGGTCAGTGAACCCTCCACTTCAGGAACACTGCCGGTGTACATAATATTTTTATCGATATGTAGTTTCATTCCCATTCCGTACATGGAATTCCTGAAAGAGGTTGAACGCCCCTGGAGGGTTCACACCAGAACTGCAGAAGCACTTCGCGGCCCAGCTCACGATGGCACAGCTCACGCGCGCTTTTAAACACCCCGCCTCCCGTGTTCCACGTCAAATAAAGCTTCTAACTTAATCATGTACGCGAAGTGAGTGACTACTTCTGAATTTGCATATCGGGGCGCTACGATGCTACATGTGCTACGATGATTCGGTGGCTCAAAAACTTTTCGGAACAAAACCCGACCGTCCGGTCAATCTACTCCGCGCTCCCGATGCTACGCGAGACGCGCTGCCAGATGGCGCTAGCTTCCACCTCGAAGCAGGGACACGTGTGTGGAGCATCTGCACTGTTATCCGGTCCGTGACCAGCGACGCGCGCAGGTCGGTGCATAATTTCGGTGCGTAAAATCCAAACAGAGAAACTTTAAATGAAAGTGCACTGAAGGAAGTAAACTCGCAGCGCACACACACACACCGAATACCAAGTAGAGAAGGTCGTTTCCCTCCAACGGTGCAAAACTGTAGCACGATATATGCAGTTGCCTGCCGACCGTTGTAAGATAAACTTCGGCATAAAAACAAAAGAAGGAAGATGGCATTCGCTTCCTAATCTTAATTGTTGCTGTCGTTTTCTAATGCAGCAACACAGGCCGCTCCACGGTGACCAGTAAATTGACCACTTAGACGAAAGAATCCTTTCATCGCTCCGTCATACCCAAGTCAACCCCAGCTACCCACCACCTTGAAAATCTGGAGCCACCGTTCCCGCACCTCCTCCTCTCCGTCGGCAACGACCCCACCCCCCTCTCCACAGCCTCATTTTCCGTTTCCTGCCATACACGCACCTCATCCGTGCTTCTTCTATTCGCGCTTATTTATCAAACGCTCGCTCACACGCGCCCCACACCCCGCCGCCGCCGTGCACTCTTTTCTCCGTCCCTCTTTCATGCGTCATCTCCCCTCCGCCATTACAACCACGACCGCTGGGAGCGACAGCAGAAGCGCGCAGCTTCGCGCTTCGACGGGTTTCCCTCCCGACGACGACGCCTTTGTAATCGCGAACCGCTCTGCCCCCCACTCCAACAGAGCAACCCCCCCCCCCCCCCCCCCCCCCCCGGTTTCCCCCTCCCCGGCGTAGAGAAGTAGAGACGATCGGAAGAAATAACTACGGTACAAAGATAGCGTTCGCGACGCAACAAGCTGTCTTTCCGTGCAGATGTTCGACTCGCGCCCGTACTCTACATCTTTGCTTCGCCTTCTATCTATCTTTTTTTTTCTTTCACCGTCGTTCCAAACTATTTTTCTTTCTCCTCTCTTCACCTCCGCCGTTCCCTCCGCCTCCGGAGCAATCTGCGGTTCAGCGTACGCGCTCACACAGTACGCCCCAGTGGCGCGCTTGAATGCACTGCAAACATCTGCCGTACGCAAGCACGCTGCGAGCACGCGCGCGCGTGTTACAAAGTGGCTCGCCTGACACGACGCCTTTCTTCTATCTATGAAGCATGTGCGAGTGGGGTTCCTGGGCCTCCGGAGCCGCCGGCTTCCCATCTGCCTGCGGACATCCGCTCCGCTGCTGACGGAATCATTGGCCTCGCTGCATGCCTCGGCATCTGCAACTTGTTGCATGCGCCTGGAGCCTCCGATACTGTTTGCTTTGTGTCCTGTGCCTCTCCCTCTCCCTCTGTGCGAAACAACTGTCGCACTATGTCCTGCCGTTAGGCTGCTTTGTTGCGCATTTTGCCCGCGAGAGGGGGTCGTGTTTGCTCTGTACGTGTTCCTTGGAACACAGGTGTGGAATAATCCGACAGTTATTCGCATGCGTATTGTTACGATGCTAATGGCAATTAGGTACCTTAATTACTGGCTCAGGGACGTCAGAGGCCAAAGGGGGTCAGGGCAATGAAAAATGGCAAAGCCTGGTACAGAGAGTTTAACGTCCAGAAGCTGCAGTCTAGACTTTTATAAGGCACGCCATAGCGGAGGAAGGAAGTATGCTCCAAACAAGAGTATGCTAAGCATCATCACTATTATAAGCAGAATATAGTCGTCTGCAGGTCAGAAACCTTTTCCAAAGACCTCCAGTTATCTCTGTTTTCCGCCAATGTTCATATACCTAGCATAGTATAAATGCTCAACATGATCAGGCGCTACCGCAAAAAGAAGACAAAAAAAAGGGATGCAGCTATGCGATGAACCATTCTTAAACACCACGAGAGAACAGGGAGCATGGGAAATGGGCCCTGGACCACAGGAGAGGTGATTATGTGGTCTACGCTAGGTAATAACGCTCTTTTAGTTCCTGAGACATCGCGCACAGTTCCTTACGTGCGAAGCCTCTGAACTGCGACAGCCAGACACCATTACGATTCAACAAGCTGTAAAAAGCTAGAAAATGTTGCGCACACAAGCGTTAGGACAATGTCATCTCCTGGACGAAACCTGCTTGCCTGTTATGAAATAACGATGATGATTATTTGATTTCCTTCGGCGCAATTCAGACGGAAGTACGATTTTAGTTAAGGCTATTTGGTGCATGTGATTTTGAATGAAATTCGCGGAAACGAAAGTAATGTGCTTCCCAAGTAATTTGTCTTGCGCTAATCCCTACTGAAATAAAAATTAAAACAAGCCAGTTTATAGAGGCCACCAAGCTTGTTATTGGTAAAGCTGTTCGATGAATGTAGAAGGCAGGCAAGGTAACGATCACAGGAACAGTTACATTGCCGGGACATACCACAGGTACCAGTTTAACGACCACTTCAAAAAAGAAATATTGCAGAACAAATATGCGATAAGTGAAGCAGAAAACATTGCATGGATTCATATCTAGGCGCATATAAAGCGCTCTGCCGCCAATCTCTACACGTTCATGGTGGGTCGCCCATTGTACCTCCAGAGACAGCAGCTGACAAATGGAATTCGCTCGTGCAAATTTAGTTTTCCAAAGGGAGCAGCAAGTCATGTTGCCTAAATTAATCCCTCACTGTTCATTTACGCCTGTTCAGAGGCACTCGAGCGGTCTCTAGTAAAATCATGAAAATTCCCACGTTAACGTTACGGCTGTCCTGAAGGGAAAATTCGCCGAGCCGAATGGACTGGCCTCCGCTGGCAGAAAGAATAATAACCTGTTTTATCCCGTATTACATAGGCAGAAACTAGATTTGTTCATTTCATATACATACCGCTGACAGGACATAAGAGGCCTTTAAATGGTTCAGAAAAAGAGTCAGTCTGTCGAACCTAATAAGAGGAGAGATTTTGTCGCCCAGTAATTAACCCCATTCACTGCATGATCTTAACTCCGTAATACCCAGCTATTAAAAACCTCGTATAAATCCTATGAACTTCCAGAATTTCGTTCTTAGTTGTAACACTATATATTTTTGAGAAATGCAAAAGTCCAGCATTATTGACTTAATTTCTGTACTTAATTATTAAAATCAACTTATTTTAATAATTTCGCAACTCCTAACAGCGCTAAAACTCCGCGAACTTTAACTCAAGTGCGTAGTAGTATTGAAAATTATTCCATCACCTGTCAGTGCTGCAGTGCGCTCGGTGAAATTTTAGATAATCTTGCCCTTAAGCATAGCTTTTCCATTGTGAGATAATCCACAATGCCTCCTGCCTTTCTGACATTATTTTGACAAATACGTTAGAAAATGCGGTTTCCACGGTACTGTGAGGAATCGATGTACGAAGAGACGAAAACTATCCCCATTTTTACATTCTATCTTACGCGGTATGTTGGGCACTACAGTGTTAAAGATGAACAAACGCAGGTCAGCGATGTTATTTATTGCGAACACTTGTTAACTCAATCAATGTGTAATCACTAGTCCATGTCGGGGTGGTCACATCAAGCTCGCATATCGCTATCTTGTGAACTTCTGCGTCCCGGTATGCTTTATGAACGGTATCCCAGGGTACTCTACAGTAAGCTATTTTTAATAGACCGTTGATATATAAGCCACACAGAGAACTGCACCAGCGCTCAAACATCAGTATGCATCATGCTTGCTGTTTTGTACACTATTTCACAGGTAACAACTGTTACTGGTTTTACGGGTTACAGGTTAGCGGTTTACAGGTTACAAGTCTGCAGACTGTCGTTTTCTAAGAGCGAATTTCTGGCAGATATCTGTGGAGTTAGTAACGAGAAATCTCGAAGGCGGCCATGAGAGGAGAATGTGAAGAGTGGCTGTATAATTTGCTCTGGACCGCTCCCTTTGAAGCCTGAAATTTGTGCAAAAAACTGCTATGTTTCGGCTACAAGCAACAAAGTTTTACTCGAGTACCAGAGGGGCTAAAGCAACTGTAACGTCATAGGCGGTGCCATTTCGCCCACGTTCCCTTAATGCGCAATACATGGATACCGAAGTCCTGAACACTGTTGACATTCAATGCAAAAAAAAAATATGTATGAGTAATTCTTAAACTTAACTAAATAATTGATTAATTCTCAACTTAAAGACGATATTTAGAAATGCCGTAGTGCTTAAAAACTTCCATGAAAGCTTTTTTCGTGACCATGAACTGCGCCTTTACGCTCGACTGTAACCAAAACGAGACTGCGAACAGTTTCTGAGCGATCAAACGATCAAGTTCACTAAGGGTTCTACGCTCAAATAGTTTCTCGCGTGACTTTTTCTGGGAACTCATCACTCATCGTATCTTCAGTGTCGTGTCTCTTTCCGAGCTCGAATAGTTTACCATCATGCGCTGTGAGGCGAAAGCGACAGCAGAGGCAAATTTGAAGGCTATTGAAGTGTATCATTCTGAACTACGCACTGAATAAACTGGCCTAAAGTGTTGTGGATGGCAGCTCCCTTGCACGATGTCTCCAGCCGAGAAAACTTTCCATATAGTTCCAATTAAACGGCGGATAACAGCAAGATACCGCAGTTAAGTGCATTTACGAGAGATTAATTGGTTTATTATTCGCTTCAAACTGTAGAAGAACTGCTGATTGGGCTAGTTGATGTAGATCCATAATGACAGTTCAACAGCGCGAACACACACATACCAAGAAGAAGACAAGACACACACACACCAGCGCTGAACTTAAAACTGATTTTTTTTATACTGGGAAGACGTGCTTCTTCCCAATAAAAAATCAGTTGTAAGTTCAGCGCTGGTGAGTGTGTGTGTCTTGTCTTCTTGGTGTGTGTGTTTGCGCTCTTGAACCATCGCTTTATACCCTTACAGTGCACACAAAAGTTGTCCATTATTAAATATACCAAGTAAATAGTACAGAAATTGAGAATTCTGATAATAGAAGTAGCTGGCTTGCTCACCTCATTTCGCCAGTCACAAATAGCGTCAATAGTCGTCGCCTAAACCTAAAGTTACTGGACAAGGTCACCTTAGTTTTAGTTACTCTTTAAAGTGGGACCACATAATGCTTCTTTCAGTAGTGCCCTACATGTGACTAAAAGTTTCCAACCCTCGCAGTAACTTTCGTTACTTCTCTAGGACGGCTCACATTAGGGACCATCATTGTTTCTCAGTGCAGTAAGTTAAAGTGCCATCAGTTGCGCATGCGTAATCAATCCCTGTCACACACTTAAGGTTAACGCGCATGCAACTACAGAAAGACACGAGACCAAGGCAAGAACTACACCTACGTGTAACTATGCTAGCACGTGGAGAGAGAGGTGACTTACCGCAGGGAAGCCGGGCCAAGAGGGTCAATGATCGCTCTATGATTCCTGGCTCGGGATCATCGTGAAATCCAGACGACAATGTAGCCTTCGAGTCGCAACACCAGGATCCCACGATGCAGTTCCGTAACGAAGAGCAGGTAAGCCTATCTCGCGAGGCGGAGTCAACTACGCGGTACTACCGCTACCCGAGGTTCTACGAGTAACGTCCTTCCAAAGCGCCGAAGACGTCAGGGCTCTGCAGAATCCGCAGAACTTCACGGAAGGGATACGAAAGGGAGGTGAAGACCCAGGGAAAAATAAATCTCGCGTATCTTCTCAAAAAAAAAAACCAACAGGTCGGGAAAACAGCGGACGAGACACGGCACGAAGAGCAAGACAAGCATTGCAGCATGCTACGGTCCGGTCGTAACCAACCGGCAAACAAAATGAGGCCTCAAAGGCTTAAAGGAGACAAAAAGATCAACGGCGAGCATGAAAGGAAAGGAAGGGTTGGAACCGTTAGAGAAAACGACGGCATGGGCAGAGGTGCCAGACAAACTACCAGTTTGTCACGATGCGATGGGAAAGGGGGCAAGCAAGACGGTAGCCAGAGGTCTGTCGGGAGAGGGGGGGTTGAACCGTTGGTCGGTGGGGGGGCCGATCGAGGGGTGTGGGGGTGGGTGGGGGAAGAAGTCAACGGCAGCGACCCCAGACACGCGAAAAAGCACCCGTAGTACCAGGGGAAATACGCCGAGACGTCGACGAACTCCGGGCGCCATGGCGACTGGCGCGGCGTCGTCTGCTGCGCGCGTCGCGCTCGTCTGCTGCCGTGGCCGGGGCTCCCTATTTCCCACCCCTATCCCCCTCCTCACTTTCCCGCGCGCGGTAGGGGCTGCAGTCCATTGTTGCCTACCCGTCTTTCCCCCTCCGCCAACCTCTCTCTCTCTCTCCTCAAGTATCGCGCTCTCGCCACCACCTCTCTGATATGTCTGCTCTCTCGCTCTCTTCGAACTCACTCTCTCAGCCCTCCCTTCTCCTGCGCCTGCGCAGACGGAACCTTTAGAGAGGAGGAGGAAGTTGGGGAGAAGGAAAGACGGGCAAGCTAAAATGGCCTAACATGGAGATAATAAAAAATAAAGACTAAGGTAGAAGAGTGAGAGCGTCGAGTTAAGGCCAGAGGGTTGGGAGAGGTGTGAGGAGAGTGTGAACGTGACGTCAGATGCCCTCTCCTACGTCGTCATAATGGATCAATACTTGCTGGGAGTGGTACGGCGAGCGAGGGTGCGGCGCCCGGTGTGACGGGGACCGGTGCATTATTGGTCAGACCAGCTGGGTGCGATCGGGAAAGGTGGCAGCGTCACCGGTTCGCATGTGCTCAGCTGTTGGGATGGGAAAGCCGGTTGATATCAAGCCGCTTGATTGGTCTGGGTCGTGCGTGCAGAGACCGAATCGGAAGAGGACACAGTGGGCATATTTTTCTGATTCTTTTGTAGCGCGCGCTCACTGGGCTCACGTTTCAGCCTTTCCGTATCAACATCATCATTATCAACAGCATCAGTAGCCAGCCACAGCCAGGTTATTCCGGCAAATTTACTACGCTGGCCCTTACATCTCACTTTCGGTCGTCCTAAGTTAGGTTCTCCTTTCCTGGCATCTACTACGAAACCTCAGTTGACCACCTGTTGGAAGCTTATACACTACATGACCCGCCCACACTCAAGCTCCGTTACTCTTCCACGACCAAAATGGTCAGTTCACGCTATGCGAAGCCATTGCAGTGTATGCGCTCATATCCAAGGCCAGAGGCTTGCACCTTTAGTCTGAAGGCCTAAAGGACCACGCAAAAATGCTCTCACGTAAGTTAAACGCTTGAGTGTCAGCAGCGTCCACTGGTTTCAGTCGGGACAGTCAGGGGTACGAGTTTCAGGGCGCCGGTAAATCATGGCTAGACGTTGGGTCCTCCGAATGCAAACCTTTCCGATCCTGGCTCTTAAACTGAAACAAGAAATGTTGTTCCCCCCCCTTGGCGAAAACTTCGAAGAGCTAAAAAAGCAACCGCTATTCCTGCTTTGCCAGCCATGAATACAATAAACAAAAATTTACATGCAACCCTCCTTTACTGCTGTTTTATTCGCAAAGAAAAGTCTGAAAATCTGAAATTTTAGAAACAGAAAGGTAGTACTCGACTCTTGTTGATACAACTTTGACGATAGAGCAACGTCCCCAAGCGAATGCGCTTAGCTTAGAAGAGATGATGACACTTAGCCTTTGCTAACGCTGATTAAGCCGCCACACATACGGTACTCGCGATACTTAAAGAGCTAGCGAGACAAATGCATTGCCATTACCCTCCTCTGGGAACAACTCAATGAAAGTGAATCACCGCCCTTCATGTGGAGCCTGAGTTCAGAAAACGAGTGGCATTTTGTTCAATGTACATAATTTGTACTTAGCACTAATGCAACACGAAGCTCTGGGCATCATACAAGCCAAGACACATGTCACAGGCAAAAAATAAATACATACACCAACGAGCTGCAAAGATCTCAGATCATCTGAGTGCACCCTTGAATAGCTAACACGTTCCTCTGATTCCCATCGAACGGCACAGCTCAAAGAACTTAATTTTTTTTATCTCCCTACAAGGAGATGAATGCTTCTGCAAGAAATGCCCGTAAGATGTCTGTGAACGCGGATGGTTGCTTGAGCTGCACCAGGATATAAAGTCTTCACAAACTTCAGACCCCCTGCTGCCTCGCCAGTCCAAACGTTCATATCTTGTTTCCTGATTTTTTTTTTGTTTTTTAGGTAGGAGCCTCAGCAGCATAGCCGAGAAGTATCACAAACTTGCGAACTCTCCAAATCCACAGACCGCGATGATTTCGCGTCGTCGAGTCGCGGTGATAATATTCCGAAAAACTGCGGGAGCAAAAAATGAGAGGTCCGCGACACATATCCCAGATGACGGGGCAACAAACAACGGAAAAACAAAAAATAAAAAATGAATAGACACCACGGAGATTAATACGTGGGCGGAAAACCGGCCACTGTATATACAAAGCTTGCGCGCGCGTGCGTGCCACGTCCTCCTCGCCCTTCGAACCCCCCCTCCCCCCTCGACCCCTCCTTCTGTCTCCCTCACGGGTGGCAGCTGGGAAAAAGCCGTTTATAGAGGGCCAACCCCAGATTCAAATGCGTTAATCCTCGCCCCTCCATCGCCCAGCTTCTCTCTGAAGCAGTGTTTTTCGTTATTTTTGTTCCGCGAAGACTTGTTACGCCAACCCCACTTTGGGCGCCAACATTCTTTCGAAGCAGCCTTCGTCCCAACTGCGCGTTTCTTTGTCTTGACACTTGGGATTCTTTTTCTAACTTTTTTTATTCATTGTAAAGCGCTCTAAAGCTTATTCAACGGAGGCACAGGGTTCCATTGAAAACTCCCAGCACACGCGTTCTTTTGAATAAGCCCGCCACCGTTGGTTGGGGCTCGGACCCCTCGTACGGCCGCGGCCCGGTTTTA